>NC_139348.1:11939613-12319140 GCF_055883805.1 Amblyomma maculatum
GTTTGCACATAGCGGCTAAAACGAATCGCAACAAGTTATTACACACAAAGCCTTACAGGCACTTTTAGGCTTGATGTGCAAAACGCGGTCATCCAGCTTGCGCGGGTGAGGCTCAGAACTGCGATTCAAGTTTGCACGTAGCGGCTAAAACGAATCGCAGCAAGTTAATACACACAACTCCTTACAGGCAGTTTTAGGCATGATGTGCCAAACGGAGTCACTCCAAGTAGCGCGCATTAGGCGCAGAACTGCAATTCAAGTTTGCACATAGCGGCTAAAACGAATCGGAACAATACACACAAGGCCTTGCAGGCACTTTTAGGCATGATGTGCAAAACGGGTCTTCCAGCTTGCGCAGATTAGGCGCAGAACTGCGATTCATGTTCGCACATAGCGGCTAAAACGAATCGCAACAAGTTAATACACACAACGCCTTACAGGCACTTTTAGGCACGATGGGCAAAACGGCTTCATCCAGCTTGCGCGGGTTAGGCGCAGAACTTCGATTTAAGTTTGCACGTAGCGGCTAAAACGAATCGCAACAAGTTAATACGCACAGCGCCTTACAGGCACTTTTAGGCATGATGTGCAAAACGCGGTCATCCAGCTTGCGCGGGTTAGGCTTAGAAATGCGATTCAATAGTTTGCACATAGCGGCTAAAACGAATCGCAACAAGTTCATACACACAAAGCCTTACAGGCACTTTTCGGTTTGATGTGCAAAACGCGGTCATCCAGCTTGCGCGGGTTAGGCTCAGAAATGCGATTCAAGTTTGCACGTAGCGGCTCAAACGAATCGCAACAACTTAATATACACAGCGCCTTACAGGCACTTTTAGGCATGATGTGCAAAACGCGGTCATCCAGCTTGCTCGGGTTAGGCTCAGAACTGCGATTCAAGTTTGCGCGTAGCGACTTAAACGAATCGCAACAAGTTAATACACACAACGCCTTACAGGCACTTTTAGGCATGATGTGGAAAACGCTGTCATCATGCTTGCGCGTGTTAGGCTCAGAACTGCGATTCAAGTTTGCACGTAGCGGCTAAAACGAATCGCAACAAGTTAATACACACACAGCCTTACAGGCACATTTAGGCATGATGTGCAAATAGGCGTCACTCAAGCTGGCGCGGGTTAGGCTCAGAACTGCGATTCAAGTTTGCACATAGCGGCTAAAACGAATCGCAACATGCTAATACAAACAAAGCCTTACACGCACTTTTAGGCATGATGTGCAAAACGCAGTCATCCAGCTTGCGCGGGTTAGGCTCAGAACTGCGATTCAAGTTTGCACATAGCGGCTAAAACGAATCGCAATATGCTAATACAAACAGAGCCTTACACGCACTTTTAGGCATGATGTGCAAATAGGCGCCACTCAAGCTTTCGCGGGTTAGGCTCAGAACTACGATTCAAGTTTGCACATAGCGGCTAAAACGAATCGCAACAAGTTAATACACACAAAGCCTTACAGGCACTTTTAGGCATGATGTGCAAGACGCGCGCATGCAACTTGCGCGGATTAGGCTCAGAACTGCGATTCAAGTTCGCACAGAGCGGCTAAAATGAATCGCAACACGTTAATACAAACAAGGCCTTACAGGCACATTTAGGCATGATGTGCCAAACGGAGTCACTCAAAGTAGCGCGCATTAGGCGCAGAACTGCGATTCAGTTTGCAGATAGCGGATAAAACGAACCAGAACAAGTTAATACACACAAGGCCTTACAGGCACTTTTAGGCATGATGTGCAAATAGGCGTCACTCAAGCTTGCGCGGGTTAGGCTCAGAACTGCGATTCAAGTTTGCACTTTAAGGCATGATGTGCAAAACGGGGTCTTCCAGCTTGCGCGGGTTAGGCGCAGAACTGTGGTTCAAGTTCGCATATAGCTGCTAAAACGAATCGGAACACACAAAGCATTACAGGCACTTTTAAGCATGATGTGCAAATAGGCGTCATTCAAGCATGCGCGGGTTAGGCTCAGAACTGCGATTCAAGTTTGCACATAGCGGCTAAAACGAATCGCAATATGCTAATACAAACAGAGCCTTACACGCACTTTTAGGCATGATGTGCAAATAGGCGCCACTCAAGCTTTCGCGGGTTAGGCTCAGAACTACGATTCAAGTTTGCACATAGCGGCTAAAAGGAATCGCAACAAGTTAATACACACAAAGCCTTACAGGCACTTTTAGGCATGATGTGCAAAACGCGCTCATCCAACTTGCGCGGATTAGGCTCAGAACTGCGATTCAAGTTCGCACAGAGCGGCTAAAATGAATCGCAACACGTTAATACAAACAAGGCCTTACAGGCACATTTAGGCATGATGTGCCAAACGGAGTCACTCAAAGTAGCGCGCATTAGGCGCAGAACTGCGATTCAAGTTTGCACATAGCGGCCAAAACGAACCAGAACAAGTTAATACACACAAGGCCTTACAGGCACTTTTAGGCATGATGGGCAAATAGGCGTCACGCAGGCTTGCGCGGGTTTGGCTCAGAACTGCGATTCAAGTTTGCACATAGCGGGTAAAACGAATCGCAAGAAGTTAATACACACAATGCCTTACAGGCACTTTAAGGCATGATGTGCAAAACGGGGTCTTCCAGCTTGCGCGGGTTAGGCGTAGAACTGCGGTTCAAGTTCGCATATAGCTGCTAAAACGAATCGGAACACACAAAGCCTTACAGGCACTTTTAAGCATGATGTGCAAATAGGCGTCATTCAAGCATGCGCGGGTTAGGCTCAGAACTGCCATTCAAGTTTGCACATAGCGACTAAAACGAATCGCAACAAGTTAATACACACAACGCCTTACAGGCACTTTTAGGCATGATGTGCAAAACGCGGTCATCCAGCTTGTGCGGGTTAGGCTCAGAAATGCGATTCAAGTTTGCACGTAGCGGCTGAAACGAATCGCAACAAGTTAATACACACAACGCGTTACAGCCACTTTTAGGCATGATGTGCAAAACGGTGTCATCCAGCTTGCTCGGGTTAGGCTCAGAACTGCGATTCAAGTTCGCATATAGCTGCTAAAACGAATCGGAACACACAAAGCCTTGCAGGCACTTTTAAGCATGATGTGCAAATAGGCGTCACTCAAGTTTGCGCGGGTTAGGCTCAGAATTGCGATTCAAGTTTGCACATAGCGGCTAAAACGAATCGCACCAAGTTAATACACACAAAGCCTTACAGGCACTTTTAGGCATGATGTGCAAAACGCGGTCATCCAGCTTGCGCGGATTAGGCTCAGAACTGCGATTCAAGTTCGCACAGAGCGACTAAAATGAATCGCAACACGTTAATACAAACAAGGCCTTACTGGCACTTTTGGGCATGATGTGCAAAACGCGGTCATCCAGCTTGCGCGGGTTAGGCTCAGAACTGCGATTCAGGTTTGCACGTAGCGGCTCAAACGAATCGCAGCAAGTTAATACACACAACTCCTTACAGGCACTTTTAGGCATGATGTGCCAAACGGAGTCACTCCAAGTAGCGCGCATTAGGCGAAGAACTGTTTTTCAAGTTTGCACATAGCGGCTTAAACGAATCGGAACAATACACACAAGGCCTTGCAGGCACTTTTAGGCATGATGTGCAAAACAGGTCTTCCAGCTTGCGCAGATTAGGCGCAGAACTGCGATTCATGTTCGCACATAGCGGCTAAAACGAATCGCAACAAGTTAATACACACAACGCCTTACAGGCACTTTTAGGCACGATGGGCAAAACGGCTTCATCCAGCTTGCGCGGGTTAGGCGCAGAACTTCGATTTAAGTTTGCACGTAGCGGCTAAAACGAATCGCAACAAGTTAATACGCACAGCGCCTTACAGGCACTTTTAGGCATGATGTGCAAAACGCGGTCATCCAGCTTGCGCGGGTTAGGCTTAGAAATGCGATTCAATAGTTTGCACGTAGCGGCTCAAACGAATCGCAACAAGTTAATGCACACAACGCCTAACAGGCACTTTTAAGTATGATGTGCAAAACGCTGTCATCCAGCTTGCTCGGGTTAGGCTCAGAACTGCGATTCACGTTTGCACGTAGCGGCTAAAACGAATCGCAACAAGTTAATACACACAACGCCTTACAGGCACTTTTAGGCACGATGGGCAAAACGGCTTCATCCAGCTTGCGCGGGTTAAGCGCAGAACTTCGATTTAAGTTTGCACGTAGCGGCTAAAACGAATCGCAACAAGTTAATACGCACAGCGCCTTACAGGCACTTTTAGGCATGATGTGCAAAACGCGGTCATCCAGCTTGCGCGGGTTAGGCTTAGAAATGCGATTCAATAGTTTGCACGTAGCGGCTCAAACGAATCGCAACAAGTTAATGCACACAACGCCTAACAGGCACTTTTAAGCATGATGTGCAAAACGCTGTCATCCAGCTTGCTCGGGTTAGGCTCAGAACTGCGATTCACGTTTGCACGTAGCGGCTAAAACGAATCGCAACAAGTTAATACACACAACGCCTTACAGGCACTTTAAGGCATGATGTGCAAAACGGGGTCTTCCAGCTTGCGCGGGTTAGGCGCAGAACTGCGGTTCAAGCTCGCATATAGTTGCTAAAACGAATCGGAACACACAAAGCCTTACAGGCACTTTTAAGCATGATGTGCAAATACGCGTCATTCAAGCATGCGCGGGTTGGGCTCAGAACTGCGATTCAAGTTTGCACATAGCGACTAAAACGAATCGCACCAAGTTAATACACACAAAGCCTTACAGGCACTTTTAGGCATGATGTGCAAAACGCGGTCATCCAGCTTGCTCGGGTTAGGCTCAGAAGTGCGATTCAAGTTTGCACGTAGCGGCTAAAACGAATCGCAACAAGTTAATACACACAAAGCCTTACAGGCACTTTTAGGCATGACGTGCCAAACGGAGTCACTCCAAGTAGCGCGCATTGGGCGCAGAACTGCGATTCAAGTTTGCACATAGCGGCTAAAACGAATCGGAACAAGTTAATACACACAAGGCCTTACAGGCACTTTTAGGCATGATGTGCAAAACGCTGTCATCCACCTTGCTCGGGTTAGGCTCAGAACTGCGATTCAAGTTTGCACGTAGCGGCTAAAACGAATCGCAACAAGTTAATACACACAACGCCTTACAGGCACTTTGAGGCATGATGTGCAAATAGGCGTCACTCAAGCTTGCGCGGGTTTGGCTCAGAACTGCGATTCAAGTTTGCACATAGCAGGTAAAACGAATCGCAACAAGTTAATACACACAACGCCTTACAGGCACTTTAAGGCATGATGTGCAAATAGGCGTCACTCAAGCTTGCGCGGGTTAGGCTCAGAACTGCGATTCAAGTTTGCACATTGCTGCTAAAACGAATCGCACCAAGTTAATACACACAACGCCTTACAGGCACTTTTAGGCACACAAGGATTTACAGGCACTTTTAGGCATGATGTGCAAATAGGCGTCACTCAAGCTTGCGCGGGTTAGGCTCAGAACTGCGATTCAAGTTTGCACATAGCGGCTAAAACGAATCGCAACAAGTTAATATACACAACGCCTTACAGGCACTTTAAGGCATGATGTGCAAAACGGGGTCTTCCAGCTTGCGCAGGTTAGGCGCAGAACTGCGATTCATGTTCGCATATAGCTGCTAAAACGAATCGGAATACACAACGCCTTACAGGCACGTTTAGGCATGATATGCAAATAGGCGTCACTCAAGCTTGTTCTTGTTCGGCTCAGAACTGCGATTCAAGTTTGCACATAGCGGCTAAAACGAATCGCAACAAGTTAATACACACAACGCCTTACAGGCACTTTTAGGCATGATGGGCAAAACAGCTTCATCCAGCTTTCGCGGGTTTGGCGCAGAACTTCGATTTAAGTTTGCACATAGCGGCTCAAACGAATCGCAACAAGTTGATACACACACAGCCTTACAGGCACTTTTAGGCATGATGTGCAAAACGCGGTCATCCAGCTTGCGCGGGTTATGCTCAGAACTGTGATTCAAGTTTGCACGTAGCGGCTAAAACGAATCGCAACAAGTTAATACACAAAACGCCTTACAGGCACTTTTAGGCATGATGTGCAAATAGGCGTCACTCAAGCTTGCGCGGGTTTGGCTCAGAACTGCGATTCAAGTTTGCACATAGCGGGTAAAACGAATCGCAACAAGTTAATACACACAACGCCTTACAGGCACTTTAAGGCACGATGTGCAAAACGGGGTCATCCAGCTTGCGCGGGTTAGGCTCAGAAATGCGACTCAAGTTTGCACGTAGCGGCTCAAACGAATCGCAACAAGTTAATAAACACAACGCCTTACAGGCACTTTTAGGCATGATGTGCAAAACGCCGTTATCGAGCTTGCTCGGGTTAGGCTGAGAACTAAGATTCAAGTTTGCACGTAGCGTCTCACACGAATCGCAACAAGTTAATACACACAAAGCCTTACAGGCACTTTTAGGCATGATGTGCAAAACGCGGTCATCCAGCTTGCGCGGGTTAGGCTCAGAAATGCGATTCAAGTTCGCATATAGCTGCTAAAACGAATCGGTACACACAAAGCTTTACAGGCACTTTTAAGCACGATGTGCAAATAGGCGTCACTCAAGCTTGCGCGGGTTAGGCTCAGAACTGCGATTCAAGTTTGCACGTAGCGGCTAAAACGAATCGCAACAAGTTATATACACAAAGCCTTACAGGCACTTTTAGGCTTGATGTGCCAAACGGAGTCACTCCAAGTAGCGCGCATTGGGCGCAGAACTGCGATTAAAGTTTGCACATAGCGGCTAAAACGAATCGCAACATGCTAATACAAACAAAGCCTTACACGCACTTTTAGGCATGATGTGCAAATAGGCGTCATCAAGCTTGCGCGGGTTAGGCTCAGAACTGCGATTCAAGTTTGCAAATAGCGGCTAAAACGAATCGCAACAAGTTAATACACACAACGCCTTTCAGGCACTTTTAAGCATGTTGTGCAAATAGGCGTCACTCAAGCTTGCTCGGGTTAGGCGCAGAACTGCGATTCAAGTTCGCATATAGCTGCTAAAACGAATCGGAACACACAAAGCTTTACAGGCACTTTTAAGCACGATGTGCAAATAGGCGTCACTCAAGCTTGCGCGGGTTAGGCTCAGAACTGCGATTCAAGTTTGCACGTAGCGGCTAAAACGAATCGCAACAAGTTATATACACAAAGCCTTACAGGCACTTTTAGGCATGATGTGCCAAATGGAGTCACTCCAAGTAGCGCGCATTGGGCGCAGAAATGCGATTCAAGTTTGCACATAGCGGCTAAAACGAATCGCAACATGCTAATACAAACAAAGCCTTACACGCACTTTTAGGCATGATGTGCAAATAGGCGTCACTCAAGCTTGCGCGGGTTAGGCGCAGAACTGCGATTCATGTTCGCATATAGCTGCGAAAACGAATCAAAATACACAACGCCTTACAGGCACATTTAGGCATGATATGCAAATAGGCGTCACTCAAGCTTGTTTTGGTTAGGCTCAGAACTGCGATTCAAGCTTGCACATAGCGGCTAAAGCGAATCGCAAAAAGTTAATACACACAACGCCTTACATGCACTTTTAGGCATGATGTGCAAAACCCGGCCATCCAGTTTGCGCGGGTTAGGCTCAGAACTGCGATTCAAGTTTGCACATAGCGGCTAAAACGAATCGCAACAAGTTAATACACACAACGCCTTACAGGCACTTTAAGGCATGATGTGCAAAACGGGGTCTTCCAGCTTGCGCGGGTTAGGCTCAGAAAACGATCCAAGTTTGCACGTAGCGGCTCAAACGAATCGCAACAAGTTAATACACAACGCCTTACAGGCACTTTTAGGCATGTTGTGCAAATAGGCGTCACTCAAGCTTGCGCGGGTTTGGCTCAGAACTGCGATTCAAGTTTGCATATAGCGGGTAAAATGAATCGCAACAAGTTAATACACACAATTCCTTACAGGCACTTTAAGGCATGATGTGCAAAACGGGGTCTTCCAGCTTGCGCGGGTTAGGCGCAGAACTGCGGTTCAAGTTCGCATATAGTTGCTAAAACAAATCGGAACACACAAAGCCTTACAGGCACTTTTAAGCATGATGTGCAAATAGGCGTCATTCAAGCATGCGCGGGTTGGGCTCAGAACTGCGATTCAAGTTTGCACATAGCGACTAAAACGAATCGCACCAAGATAATACACACAAAGCCTTACAGGCACTTTTAGGCATGATGTGCAAAACGCGGTCATCCAGCTTGCTCGGGTTAGGCTCAGAAGTGCGATTCAAGTTTGCACGTAGCGGCTAAAACGAATCGCAACAAGTTAATACACACAAAGCCTTACAGGCACTTTTAGGCATGACGTGCCAAACGGAGTCACTCCAAGTAGCGCGCATTGGGCGCAGAACTGCGATTCAAGTTTGCACATAGCGGCTAAAACGAATCGGAACAAGTTAATACACACAAGGCCTTACAGGCACTTTTAGGCATGATGTGCAAATAGGCGTCACTCAAGCTTGCGCGGGTTAGGCTCAGAACTGCGATTCAAGTTTGCACATAGCGGCTAAAACGAATCGCAACAAGTTAATACACACAACGCCTTACAGGCACTTTTAGGCACGATGGGCAAAACGGCTTCATCCAGCTTGCGCGGGTTAAGCGCAGAACTTCGATTTAAGTTTGCACGTAGCGGCTAAAACGAATCGCAACAAGTTAATACGCACAGCGCCTTACAGGCACTTTTAGGCATGATGTGCAAAACGCGGTCATCCAGCTTGCGCGGGTTAGGCTTAGAAATGCGATTCAATAGTTTGCACGTAGCGGCTCAAACGAATCGCAACAAGTTAATGCACACAACGCCTAACAGGCACTTTTAAGCATGATGTGCAAAACGCTGTCATCCAGCTTGCTCGGGTTAGGCTCAGAACTGCGATTCACGTTTGCACGTAGCGGCTAAAACGAATCGCAACAAGTTAATACACACAACGCCTTACAGGCACTTTAAGGCATGATGTGCAAAACGGGGTCTTCCAGCTTGCGCGGGTTAGGCGCAGAACTGCGGTTCAAGCTCGCATATAGTTGCTAAAACGAATCGGAACACACAAAGCCTTACAGGCACTTTTAAGCATGATGTGCAAATACGCGTCATTCAAGCATGCGCGGGTTGGGCTCAGAAGTGCGATTCAAGTTTGCACGTAGCGGCTCAAACGAATCGCAACAAGTTAATACACACAAAGCCTTACAGGCACTTTTAGGCATGACGTGCCAAACGGAGTCACTCCAAGTAGCGCGCATTGGGCGCAGAACTGCGATTCAAGTTTGCACATAGCGGCTAAAACGAATCGGAACAAGTTAATACACACAAGGCCTTACAGGCACTTTTAGGCATGATGTGCAAAACGCTGTCATCCACCTTGCTCGGGTTAGGCTCAGAACTGCGATTCAAGTTTGCACGTAGCGGCTAAAACGAATCGCAACAAGTTAATACACACAACGCCTTACAGGCACTTTGAGGCATGATGTGCAAATAGGCGTCACTCAAGCTTGCGCGGGTTTGGCTCAGAACTGCGATTCAAGTTTGCACATAGCAGGTAAAACGAATCGCAACAAGTTAATACACACAACGCCTTACAGGCACTTTAAGGCATGATGTGCAAATAGGCGTCACTCAAGCTTGCGCGGGTTAGGCTCAGAACTGCGATTCAAGTTTGCACATTGCTGCTAAAACGAATCGCACCAAGTTAATACACACAACGCCTTACAGGCACTTCTAGGCACACAAGGATTTACAGGCACTTTTAGGCATGATGTGCAAATAGGCGTCACTCAAGCTTGCGCGGGTTAGGCTCAGAACTGCGATTCAAGTTTGCAAATAGCGGCTAAAACGAATCGCAACAAGTTAATATACACAACGCCTTACAGGCACTTTAAGGCATGATGTGCAAAACGGGGTCTTCCAGCTTGCGCAGGTTAGGCGCAGAACTGCGATTCATGTTCGCATATAGCTGCTAAAACGAATCGGAATACACAACGCCTTACAGGCACGTTTAGGCATGATATGCAAATAGGCGTCACTCAAGCTTGTTCTTGTTAGGCTCAGAACTGCGATTCAAGTTTGCACATAGCGGCTAAAACGAATCGCAACAAGTTAATACACACAACGCCTTACAGGCACTTTTAGGCATGATGGGCAAAACAGCTTCATCCAGCTTTCGCGGGTTTGGCGCAGAACTTCGATTTAAGTTTGCACATAGCGGCTCAAACGAATCGCAACAAGTTGATACACACACAGCCTTACAGGCACTTTTAGGCATGATGTGCAAAACGCGGTCATCCAGCTTGCGCGGGTTATGCTCAGAACTGTGATTCAAGTTTGCACGTAGCGGCTAAAACGAATCGCAACAAGTTAATACACAAAACGCCTTACAGGCACTTTTAGGCATGATGTGCAAATAGGCGTCACTCAAGCTTGCGCGGGTTTGGCTCAGAACTGCGATTCAAGTTTGCACATAGCGGGTAAAACGAATCGCAACAAGTTAATACACACAACGCCTTACAGGCACTTTAAGGCACGATGTGCAAAACGGGGTCATCCAGCTTGCGCGGGTTAGGCTCAGAAATGCGACTCAAGTTTGCACGTAGCGGCTCAAACGAATCGCAACAAGTTAATAAACACAACGCCTTACAGGCACTTTTAGGCATGATGTGCAAAACGCCGTTATCGAGCTTGCTCGGGTTAGGCTGAGAACTAAGATTCAAGTTTGCACGTAGCGTCTCACACGAATCGCAACAAGTTAATACACACAAAGCCTTACAGGCACTTTTAGGCATGATGTGCAAAACGCGGTCATCCAGCTTGCGCGGGTTAGGCTCAGAAATGCGATTCAAGTTCGCATATAGCTGCTAAAACGAATCGGTACACACAAAGCTTTACAGGCACTTTTAAGCACGATGTGCAAATAGGCGTCACTCAAGCTTGCGCGGGTTAGGCTCAGAACTGCGATTCAAGTTTGCACGTAGCGGCTAAAACGAATCGCAACAAGTTATATACACAAAGCCTTACAGGCACTTTTAGGCTTGATGTGCCAAACGGAGTCACTCCAAGTAGCGCGCATTGGGCGCAGAACTGCGATTAAAGTTTGCACATAGCGGCTAAAACGAATCGCAACATGCTAATACAAACAAAGCCTTACACGCACTTTTAGGCATGATGTGCAAATAGGCGTCATCAAGCTTGCGCGGGTTAGGCTCAGAACTGCGATTCAAGTTTGCAAATAGCGGCTAAAACGAATCGCAACAAGTTAATACACACAACGCCTTTCAGGCACTTTTAAGCATGTTGTGCAAATAGGCGTCACTCAAGCTTGCTCGGGTTAGGCGCAGAACTGCGATTCAAGTTCGCATATAGCTGCTAAAACGAATCGGAACACACAAAGCTTTACAGGCACTTTTAAGCACGATGTGCAAATAGGCGTCACTCAAGCTTGCGCGGGTTAGGCTCAGAACTGCGATTCAAGTTTGCACGTAGCGGCTAAAACGAATCGCAACAAGTTATATACACAAAGCCTTACAGGCACTTTTAGGCATGATGTGCCAAATGGAGTCACTCCAAGTAGCGCGCATTGGGCGCAGAAATGCGATTCAAGTTTGCACATAGCGGCTAAAACGAATCGCAACATGCTAATACAAACAAAGCCTTACACGCACTTTAAGGCATGATGTGCAAATAGGCGTCACTCAAGCTTGCGCGGGTTAGGCGCAGAACTGCGATTCATGTTCGCATATAGCTGCGAAAACGAATCAAAATACACAACGCCTTACAGGCACATTTAGGCATGATATGCAAATAGGCGTCACTCAAGCTTGTTTTGGTTAGGCTCAGAACTGCGATTCAAGCTTGCACATAGCGGCTAAAGCGAATCGCAAAAAGTTAATACACACAACGCCTTACATGCACTTTTAGGCATGATGTGCAAAACCCGGCCATCCAGTTTGCGCGGGTTAGGCTCAGAACTGCGATTCAAGTTTGCACATAGCGGCTAAAACGAATCGCAACAAGTTAATACACACAACGCCTTACAGGCACTTTAAGGCATGATGTGCAAAACGGGGTCTTCCAGCTTGCGCGGGTTAGGCTCAGAAAACGATCCAAGTTTGCACGTAGCGGCTCAAACGAATCGCAACAAGTTAATACGCAACGCCTTACAGGCACTTTTAGGCATGTTGTGCAAATAGGCGTCACTCAAGCTTGCGCGGGTTTGGCTCAGAACTGCGATTCAAGTTTGCATATAGCGGGTAAAATGAATCGCAACAAGTTAATACACACAACGCCTTACAGGCACTTTAAGGCATGATGTGCAAAACGGGGTCTTCCAGCTTGCGCGGGTTAGGCGCAGAACTGCGGTTCAAGTTCGCATATAGTTGCTAAAACAAATCGGAACACACAAAGCCTTACAGGCACTTTTAAGCATGATGTGCAAATAGGCGTCATTCAAGCATGCGCGGGTTGGGCTCAGAACTGCGATTCAAGTTTGCACATAGCGACTAAAACGAATCGCACCAAGATAATACACACAAAGCCTTACAGGCACTTTTAGGCATGATGTGCAAAACGCGGTCATCCAGCTTGCTCGGGTTAGGCTCAGAAGTGCGATTCAAGTTTGCACGTAGCGGCTAAAACGAATCGCAACAAGTTAATACACACAAAGCCTTACAGGCACTTTTAGGCATGACGTGCCAAACGGAGTCACTCCAAGTAGCGCGCATTGGGCGCAGAACTGCGATTCAAGTTTGCACATAGCGGCTAAAACGAATCGGAACAAGTTAATACACACAAGGCCTTACAGGCACTTTTAGGCATGATGTGCAAATAGGCGTCACTCAAGCTTGCGCGGGTTAGGCTCAGAACTGCGATTCAAGTTTGCACATAGCGGCTAAAACGAATCGCAACAAGTTAATACACACAATGCCTTACAGGCATTTTAAGGCATGACGTGCAAAACGGGGTCTTCCAGCTTGCGCGGGTTAGGCGCAGAACTGCGATTCATGTTCGCATATAGCTGCTAAAACGAATCAGAATACACAACGCCTTACAGGCACATTTAGGCATGATATGCAAATAGGCGTCACTCAAGCTTGTTTCTGGTTAGGCTCAGAACTGCGATTCAAGTTTGCACATAGCGGCTAAAACGAATCGCAACAAGTTAATACACACAAAGCCTTACAGGCACTTTTAGGCATGATGGGCAAAACGGCTTCATCCAGCTTGCGCGGGTTAGGCACAGAACTTCGATTTAAGTTTGCACATAGCGGCTCAAACGAATCGCAACAAGTTAACACACACAACGCCTTACAGGCACTTTTAGGCATGATGTGCAAAACGCTGTCATCCACCTTGCTCGGGTTAGGCTCAGAACTGCGATTCAAGTTTGCACGTAGCAGCTAAAACGAATCGCAAAGAGTTAATACACACAACGCCTTACAGGCACTTTGAGGCATGATGTGCAAATAGGCGTCACTCAAGCTTGCGCGGGTTTGGCTCAGAACTGCGATTCAACTTTGCACATAGCAGGTAAAACGAATCGCAACAAGTTAATACACACAACGCCTTACAGGCACTTTAAGGCATGATGTGCAAATAGGCGTCACTCAAGCTTGCGCGGGTTAGGCTCAGAACTGCGATTCAAGTTTGCACATAGCTGCTAAAACGAATCGCACCAAGTTAATACACACAACGCCTTAGAGGCACTTTTAGGCACACAAGGATTTACAGGCACTTTTAGGCATGATGTGCAAATAGGCGTCACTCAAGCTTGCGCGGGTTAGGCTCAGAACTGCGATTCAAGTTTGCACATAGCGGCTAAAACGAATCGCAACAAGTTAATATACACAACGCCTTACAGGCACTTTAAGGCATGATGTGCAAAACGGGGTCTTCCAGCTTGCGCAGGTTAGGCGCAGAACTGCGATTCATGTTCGCATATAGCTGCTAAAACGAATCGGAATACACAACGCCTTACAGGCACGTTTAGGCATGATATGCAAATAGGCGTCACTCAAGCTTGTTCTTGTTAGGTTCAGAACTGCGATTCAAGTTTGCACATAGCGGCTAAAACGAATCGCAACAAGTTAATACACACAACGCCTTACAGGCACTTTTAGGCATGATGGGCAAAACAGCTTCATCCAGCTTGCGCGGGTTAGGCGCAGAACTTCGATTTAAGTTTGCACATAGCGGCTCAAACGAATCGCAACAAGTTGATACACACACAGCCTTACAGGCACTTTTAGGCATGATGTGCAAAACGCGGTCATCCAGCTTGCGCGGGTTAGGCTCAGAAATGCGATTCAATTTTGCACGTAGCGGCTAAAACGAATCGGAATACACAACGCCTTACAGGCACATTTAGGCATGATGTGCAAAACGCTGTCATCCAGCTTGCTCGGGTTAGGCTCAGAACTGTGATTCAAGTTTGCACGTAGCGGCTAAAACGAATCGCAACAAGTTAATAAACAACGCCTTACAGGCACTTTTAGGCATGATGTGCAAAACGCGGTCATCGAGCTTGCTCGGGTTAGGCTGAGAACTGAGATTCAAGTTTGCACGTAGCGTCTCACACGAATCGCAACAAGTTAATACACACATAGCCTTACAGGCACTTTTAGGCATGATGTGCAAAACGCGGTCATCCAGCTTGCGCGGGTTAGGCTCAGAAATGCGATTCAAGTTCGCATATAGCTGCTAAAACGAATCGGAACACACAAAGCTTTACAGGCACTTTTAAGCACGATGTGCAAATAGGCGTCACTCAAGCTTGCGCGGGTTAGGCTCAGAACTGCGATTCAAGTTTGCACGTAGCGGCTAAAACGAATCGCAACAAGTTAATATACACAAAGCCTTACAGGCACTTTTAGGCGTGATGTGCCAAACGGAGTCACTCCAAGTAGCGCGCATTGGGCGCAGAACTGGGATTCAAGTTTGCACATAGCGGCTAAAACGAATCGCAACATGCTAATACAAACAAAGCCTTACACGCACTTTTAGGCATGATGTGCAAATAGGCGTCACTCAAGCTTGCGCGGGTTAGGCTCAGAACTGCGATTCAAGTTTGCACATAGCGGCTAAAACGAATCGCAACAAGTTAATACACACAACGCCTTTCAGGCACTTTTAAGCATGATGTGCAAATAGGCGTCACTCAAGCTTGCTCGGGTTAGGCGCAGAACAGCGATTCAAGTTCGCATATAGCTGCTAAAACGAATCGGAACACACAAAGCTTTACAGGCACTTTTAAGCACGATGTGCAAATAGGCGTCACTCAAGCTTGCGCGGGTTAGGCTCAGAACTGCGATTCAAGTTTGCACGTAGCGGCTAAAACGAATCGCAACAAGTTATATACACAAAGCCTTACAGGCACTTTTAGGCATGATGTGCCAAACGGAGTCACTCCAAGTAGCGCGCATTGGGCGCAGAAATGCGATTCAAGTTTGCACATAGCGGCTAAAACGAATCGCAACATGCTAATACAAACAAAGCCTTACACGCACTTTTAGGCATGATGTGCAAATAGGCGTCACTCAAGCTTGCGCGGGTTAGGCGCAGAACTGCGATTCATGTTCGCATATAGCTGCGAAAACGAATCAAAATACACAACGCCTTACAGGCACATTTAGGCATGATATGCAAATAGGCGTCACTCAAGCTTGTTTTGGTTAGGGTCAGAACTGCGATTCAAGCTTGCACATAGCGGCTAAAGCGAATCGCAAAAAGTTAATACACAACATGATGTGCAAAACCCGGCCATCCAGTTTGCGCGGGTTAGGCTCAGAACTGCGATTCAAGTTTGCACATAGCGGCTACAACGAATCGCAACAAGTTAATACACACAACGCCTTACAGGCACTTTAAGGCATGATGTGCAAAACGGGGTCTTCCAGCTTGCGCGGGTTAGGCTCAGAAAACGATCCAAGTTTGCACGTAGCGGCTCAAACGAATCGCAACAAGTTAATACACAACGCCTTACAGGCACATTTAGGCATGATATGCAAATAGGCGTCACTCAAGCTTGTTTCTGGTTAGGCTCAGAACTGCGATTCAAGTTTGCACATAGCGGCTAAAACGAATCGCAACAAGTTAATACACACAAAGCCTTACAGGCACTTTTAGGCATGATGGGCAAAACGGCTTCATCCAGCTTGCGCGGGTTAGGCACAGAACTTCGATTTAAGTTTGCACATAGCGGCTCAAACGAATCGCAACAAGTTAACACACACAACGCCTTACAGGCACATTTAGGCATGATGTGCAAAACGCTGTCATCCACCTTGCTCGGGTTAGGCTCAGAACTGCGATTCAAGTTTGCACGTAGCGGCTAAAACGAATCGCAAAGAGTTAATACACACAACGCCTTACAGGCACTTTGAGGCATGATGTGCAAATAGGCGTCACTCAAGCTTGCGCGGGTTTGGCTCAGAACTGCGATTCAAGTTTGCACATAGCAGGTAAAACGAATCGCAACAAGTTAATACACACAACGCCTTACAGGCACTTTAAGGCATGATGTGCAAATAGGCGTCACTCAAGCTTGCGCGGGTTAGGCTCAGAACTGCGATTCAAGTTTGCACATAGCTGCTAAAACGAATCGCACCAAGTTAATACACACAACGCCTTAGAGGCACTTTTAGGCACACAAGGATTTACAGGCACTTTTAGGCATGATGTGCAAATAGGCGTCACTCAAGCTTGCGCGGGTTAGGCTCAGAACTGCGATTCAAGTTTGCACATAGCGGCTAAAACGAATCGCAACAAGTTAATATACACAACGCCTTACAGGCACTTTAAGGCATGATGTGCAAAACGGGGTCTTCCAGCTTGCGCAGGTTAGGCGCAGAACTGCGATTCATGTTCGCATATAGCTGCTAAAACGAATCGGAATACACAACGCCTTACAGGCACGTTTAGGCATGATATGCAAATAGGCGTCACTCAAGCTTGTTTTTGTTAGGCTCAGAACTGCGATTCTAGTTTGCACATAGCGGCTAAAACGAATCGCAACAAGTTAATACACACAACGCCTTACAGGCACTTTTAGGCATGATGGGCAAAACAGCTTCATCCAGCTTGCGCGGGTTAAGCGCAGAACTTCGATTTAAGTTTGCACATAGCGGCTCAAACGAATCGCAACAAGTTGATACACACACAGCCTTACAGGCACTTTTAGGCATGATGTGCAAAACGCGGTCATCCAGCTTGCGCGGGTTAGGCTCAGAAATGCGATTCAATTTTGCACGTAGCGGCTAAAACGAATCGGAATACACAACGCCTTACAGGCACATTTAGGCATGATGTGCAAAACGCTGTCATCCAGCTTGCTCGGGTTAGGCTCAGAACTGTGATTCAAGTTTGCACGTAGCGGCTAAAACGAATCGCAACAAGTTAATACACACAACGCCTTACAGGCACTTTTAGGCATGATGTGCAAATAGGCGTCACTCAAGCTTGCGCGGGTTTGGCTCAGAACTGGGATTCAAGTTTGCACATAGCGGGTAAAACGAATCGCAACAAGTTAACACACACAACGCCTTACAGGCACTTTAAGGCATGATGTGCAAAACGGGGTCATCCAGCTTGCGCGGGTTAGGCTCAGAAATGCGACTCAAGTTTGCACGTAGCGGCTCAAACGAATCGCAACAAGTTAATACACACATAGCCTTACAGGCACTTTTAGGCATGATGTGCAAAACGCGGTCATCCAGCTTGCGCGGGTTAGGCTCAGAAATGCGATTCAAGTTCGCATATAGCTGCTAAAACGAATCGGAACACACAAAGCTTTACAGGCACTTTTAAGCACGATGTGCAAATAGGCGTCACTCAAGCTTGCGCGGGTTAGGCTCAGAACTGCGATTCAAGTTTGCACGTAGCGGCTAAAACGAATCGCAACAAGTTAATATACACAAAGCCTTACAGGCACTTTTAGGCGTGGTGTGCCAAACGGAGTCACTCCAAGTAGCGCGCATTGGGCGCAGAACTGCGATTCAAGTTTGCACATAGCGGCTAAAACGAATCGCAACATGCTAATACAAACAAAGCCTTACACGCACTTTTAGGCATGATGTGCAAATAGGCGTCACTCAAGCTTGCGCGGGTTAGGCTCAGAACTGCGATTCAAGTTTGCACATAGCGGCTAAAACGAATCGCAACAAGTTAATACACACAACGCCTTTCAGGCACTTTTAAGCATGATGTGCAAATAGGCGTCACTCAAGCTTGCTCGGGTTAGGCGCAGAACTGCGATTCAAGTTCGCATATAGCTGCTAAAACGAATCGGAACACACAAAGCTTTACAGGCACTTTTAAGCACGATGTGCAAATAGGCGTCACTCAAGCTTGCGCGGGTTAGGCTCAGAACTGCGATTCAAGTTTGCACGTAGCGGCTAAAACGAATCGCAACAAGTTATATACACAAAGCCTTACAGGCACTTTTAGGCATGATGTGCCAAACGGAGTCACTCCAAGTAGCGCGCATTGGGCGCAGAAATGCGATTCAAGTTTGCACATAGCGGCTAAAAAGAATCGCAACATGCTAATACAAACAAAGCCTTACACGCACTTTTAGGCATGATGTGCAAATAGGCGTCACTCAAGCTTGCGCGGGTTAGGCGCAGAACTGCGATTCATGTTCGCATATAGCTGCGAAAACGAATCAAAATATACAACGCCTTACAGGCACATTTAGGCATGATATGCAAATAGGCGTCACTCAAGCTTGTTCTGGTTAGGCTCAGAACTGCGATTCAAGCTTGCACATAGCGGCTAAAGCGAATCGCAAAAAGTTAATACACACAACGCCTTACATGCACTTTTAGGCATGATGTGCAAAACGCGGTCATCCAGCTTGCGCGGGTTAGGCTCAGAAATGCGATTCAAGTTCGCGTATAGCTGCTAAAACGAATCGGAACACACAAAGCTTTACAGGCACTTTTAAGCACGATGTGCAAATAGGCGTCACTCAAGCTTGCGCGGGTTAGGCTCAGAACTGCGATTCAAGTTTGCACGTAGCGGCTAAAACGAATCGCAACAAGTTAATATACACAAAGCCTTACAGGCACTTTTAGGCGTGGTGTGCCAAACGGAGTCACTCCAAGTAGCGCGCATTGGGCGCAGAACTGCGATTCAAGTTTGCACATAGCGGCTAAAACGAATCGCAACATGCTAATACAAACAAAGCCTTACACGCACTTTTAGGCATGATGTGCAAATAGGCGTCACTCAAGCTTGCGCGGGTTAGGCTCAGAACTGCGATTCAAGTTTGCACATAGCGGCTAAAACGAATCGCAACAAGTTAATACACACAACGCCTTTCAGGCACTTTTAAGCATGATGTGCAAATAGGCGTCACTCAAGCTTGCTCGGGTTAGGCGCAGAACTGCGATTCAAGTTCGCATATAGCTGCTAAAACGAATCGGAACACACAAAGCTTTACAGGCACTTTTAAGCACGATGTGCAAATAGGCGTCACTCAAGCTTGCGCGGGTTAGGCTCAGAATTGCGATTCAAGTTTGCACGTAGCGGCTAAAACGAATCGCAACAAGTTATATACACAAAGCCTTACAGGCACTTTTAGGCATGATGTGCCAAACGGAGTCACTCCAAGTAGCGCGCATTGGGCGCAGAAATGCGATTCAAGTTTGCACATAGCGGCTAAAACGAATCGCAACATGCTAATACAAACAAAGCCTTACACGCACTTTTAGGCATGATGTGCAAATAGGCGTCACTCAAGCTTGCGCGGGTTAGGCGCAGAACTGCGATTCATGTTCGCATATAGCTGCGAAAACGAATCAAAATATACAACGCCTTACAGGCACATTTAGGCATGATATGCAAATAGGCGTCACTCAAGCTTGTTCTGGTTAGGCTCAGAACTGCGATTCAAGCTTGCACATAGCGGCTAAAGCGAATCGCAAAAAGTTAATACACACAACGCCTTACATGCACTTTTAGGCATGATGAGCAAAACCCGGCCATCCAGTTTGCGCGGGTTAGGCTCAGAACTGCGATTCAAGTTTGCACATTGCGGCTAAAACGAATCGCAACAAGTTAATACACAAAACGCCTTACAGGCACTTTAAGGCATGATGTGCAAAACGGGGTCTTCCAGCTTGCGCAGGTTAGGCGCAGAACTGCGATTCATGTTCGCATATAGCTGCTAAAACGAATCGGAATACACAACGCCTTACAGGCACGTTTAGGCATGATATGCAAATAGGCGTCACTCAAGCTTGTTCTTGTTAGGCTCAGAACTGCGATTCAAGTTTGCACATAGCGGCTAAAACGAATCGCAACAAGTTAATACACACAACGCCTTACAGGCACTTTTAGGCATGATGGGCAAAACAGCTTCATCCAGCCTGCGCGGGTTAGGCGCAGAACTTCGATTTAAGTTTGCACATAGCGGCTCAAACGAATCGCAACAAGTTGATACACACACAGCCTTATAGGCACTTTTAGGCATGATGTGCAAAACGCGGTCATCCAGCTTGCGCGGGTTAGGCTCAGAAATGCGATTCAATTTTGCACGTAGCGGCTAAAACGAATCGGAATACACAACGCCTTACAGGCACATTTAGGCATGATGTGCAAAACGCTGTCATCCAGCTTGCTCGGGTTAGGCTCAGAACTGTGATTCAAGTTTGCACGTAGCGGCTAAAACGAATCGCAACAAGTTAATACACACAACGCCTTACAGGCACTTTTAGGCATGATGTGCAAATAGGCGTCACTCAAGCTTGCGCGGGTTTGGCTCAGAACTGCGATTCAAGTTTGCACATAGCGGGTAAAACGAATCGCAACAAGTTAATACACACAACGCCTTACAGGCACTTTAAGGCATGATGTGCAAAACGGGGTCATCCAGCTTGCGCGGGTTAGGCTCAGAAATGCGACTCAAGTTTGCACGTAGCGGCTCAAACGAATCGCAACAAGTTAATAAACACAACGCCTTACAGGCACTTTTAGGCATGATGTGAAAAACGCGGTCATCGAGCTTGCTCGGGTTAGGCTCAGAAATGCGACTCAAGTTTGCACGTAGCGGCTCAAACGAATCGCAACAAGTTAATACACACAACGCCTTACAGGCACTTTTAGGCATGATGTGCAAATAGGCGTCACTCAAGCTTGCGCGGGTTTGGCTCAGAACTGCGATTCAAGTTTGCACATAGCGGGTAAAACGAATCGCAACAAGTTAATACACACAACGCCTTACAGGCACTTTAAGGCATGATGTGCAAAACGGGGTCATCCAGCTTGCGCGGGTTAGGCTCAGAAATGCGACTCAAGTTTGCACGTAGCGGCTCAAACGAATCGCAACAAGTTAATACACACAACGCCTTACAGGCACTTTTAGGCATGATGTGCAAATAGGCGTCACTCAAGCTTGCGCGGGTTTGGCTCAGAACTGCGATTCAAGTTTGCACATAGCGGGTAAAACGAATCGCAACAAGTTAATACACACAACGCCTTACAGGCACTTTAAGGCATGATGTGCAAAACGGGGTCATCCAGCTTGCGCGGGTTAGGCTCAGAAATGCGACTCAAGTTTGCACGTAGCGGCTCAAACGAATCGCAACAAGTTAATAAACACAACGCCTTACAGGCACTTTTAGGCATGATGTGAAAAACGCGGTCATCGAGCTTGCTCGGGTTAGGCTGAGAACTGAGATTCAAGTTTGCACGTAGCGTCTCACACGAATCGCAACAAGTTAATACACACATAGCCTTACAGGCACTTTTAGGCATGATGTGCAAAACGCGGTCATCCAGCTTGCGCGGGTTAGGCTCAGAAATGCGATTCAAGTTCGCATATAGCTGCTAAAACGAATCGGAACACACAAAGCTTTACAGGCACTTTTAAGCACGATGTGCAAATAGGCGTCACTCAAGCTTGCGCGGGTTAGGCTCAGAACTGCGATTCAAGTTTGCACGTAGCGGCTAAAACGAATCGCAACAAGTTAATATACACAAAGCCTTACAGGCACTTTTAGGCGTGATGTGCCAAACGGAGTCACTCCAAGTAGCGCGCATTGGGCGCAGAACTGCGATTCAAGTTTGCACATAGCGGCTAAAACGAATCGCAACATGCTAATACAAACAAAGCCTTACACGCACTTTTAGGCATGATGTGCAAATAGGCGTCACTCAAGCTTGCGCGGGTTAGGCTCAGAACTGCGATTCAAGTTTGCACATAGCGGCTAAAACGAATCGCAACAAGTTAATACACACAACGCCTTACACGCACTTTTAGGCGTGATGTGCAAATAGGCGTCACTCAAGCTTGCGCGGGTTAGGCGCAGAACTGCGATTCATGTTCGCATATAGCTGCGAAAACGAATCAAAATATACAACGCCTTACAGGCACATTTAGGCATGATATGCAAATAGGTGTCACTCAAGCTTGTTCTGGTTAGGCTCAGAACTGCGATTCAAGCTTGCACATAGCGGCTAAAGCGAATCGCAAAAAGTTAATACACACAACGCCTTACATGCACTTTTAGGCATGATGTGCAAAACGCGGTCATCCAGCTTGCGCGGGTTAGGCTCAGAAATGCGATTCAAGTTCGCGTATAGCTGCTAAAACGAATCGGAACACACAAAGCTTTACAGGCACTTTTAAGCACGATGTGCAAATAGGCGTCACTCAAGCTTGCGCGGGTTAGGCTCAGAACTGCGATTCAAGTTTGCACGTAGCGGCTAAAACGAATCGCAACAAGTTAATATACACAAAGCCTTACAGGCACTTTTAGGCGTGGTGTGCCAAACGGAGTCACTCCAAGTAGCGCGCATTGGGCGCAGAACTGCGATTCAAGTTTGCACATAGCGGCTAAAACGAATCGCAACATGCTAATACAAACAAAGCCTTACACGCACTTTTAGGCATGATGTGCAAATAGGCGTCACTCAAGCTTGCGCGGGTTAGGCTCAGAACTGCGATTCAAGTTTGCACATAGCGGCTAAAACGAATCGCAACAAGTTAATACACACAACGCCTTTCAGGCACTTTTAAGCATGATGTGCAAATAGGCGTCACTCAAGCTTGCTCGGGTTAGGCGCAGAACTGCGATTCAAGTTCGCATATAGCTGCTAAAACGAATCGGAACACACAAAGCTTTACAGGCACTTTTAAGCACGATGTGCAAATAGGCGTCACTCAAGCTTGCGCGGGTTAGGCTCAGAATTGCGATTCAAGTTTGCACGTAGCGGCTAAAACGAATCGCAACAAGTTATATACACAAAGCCTTACAGGCACTTTTAGGCATGATGTGCCAAACGGAGTCACTCCAAGTAGCGCGCATTGGGCGCAGAAATGCGATTCAAGTTTGCACATAGCGGCTAAAACGAATCGCAACATGCTAATACAAACAAAGCCTTACACGCACTTTTAGGCATGACGTGCAAATAGGCGTCACTCAAGCTTGCGCGGGTTAGGCGCAGAACTGCGATTCATGTTCGCATATAGCTGCGAAAACGAATCAAAATATACAACGCCTTACAGGCACATTTAGGCATGATATGCAAATAGGCGTCACTCAAGCTTGTTCTGGTTAGGCTCAGAACTGCGATTCAAGCTTGCACATAGCGGCTAAAGCGAATCGCAAAAAGTTAATACACACAACGCCTTACATGCACTTTTAGGCATGATGAGCAAAACCCGGCCATCCAGTTTGCGCGGGTTAGGCTCAGAACTGCGATTCAAGTTTGCACATTGCGGCTAAAACGAATCGCAACAAGTTAATACACAAAACGCCTTACAGGCACTTTAAGGCATGATGTGCAAAACGGGGTCTTCCAGCTTGCGCAGGTTAGGCGCAGAACTGCGATTCATGTTCGCATATAGCTGCTAAAACGAATCGGAATACACAACGCCTTACAGGCACGTTTAGGCATGATATGCAAATAGGCGTCACTCAAGCTTGTTCTTGTTAGGCTCAGAACTGCGATTCAAGTTTGCACATAGCGGCTAAAACGAATCGCAACAAGTTAATACACACAACGCCTTACAGGCACTTTTAGGCATGATGGGCAAAACAGCTTCATCCAGCCTGCGCGGGTTAGGCGCAGAACTTCGATTTAAGTTTGCACATAGCGGCTCAAACGAATCGCAACAAGTTGATACACACACAGCCTTATAGGCACTTTTAGGCATGATGTGCAAAACGCGGTCATCCAGCTTGCGCGGGTTAGGCTCAGAAATGCGATTCAATTTTGCACGTAGCGGCTAAAACGAATCGGAATACACAACGCCTTACAGGCACATTTAGGCATGATGTGCAAAACGCTGTCATCCAGCTTGCTCGGGTTAGGCTCAGAACTGTGATTCAAGTTTGCACGTAGCGGCTAAAACGAATCGCAACAAGTTAATACACACAACGCCTTACAGGCACTTTTAGGCATGATGTGCAAATAGGCGTCACTCAAGCTTGCGCGGGTTTGGCTCAGAACTGCGATTCAAGTTTGCACATAGCGGGTAAAACGAATCGCAACAAGTTAATACACACAACGCCTTACAGGCACTTTAAGGCATGATGTGCAAAACGGGGTCATCCAGCTTGCGCGGGTTAGGCTCAGAAATGCGACTCAAGTTTGCACGTAGCGGCTCAAACGAATCGCAACAAGTTAATAAACACAACGCCTTACAGGCACTTTTAGGCATGATGTGAAAAACGCGGTCATCGAGCTTGCTCGGGTTAGGCTGAGAACTGAGATTCAAGTTTGCACGTAGCGTCTCACACGAATCGCAACAAGTTAATACACACATAGCCTTACAGGCACTTTTAGGCATGATGTGCAAAACGCGGTCATCCAGCTTGCGCGGGTTAGGCTCAGAAATGCGATTCAAGTTCGCATATAGCTGCTAAAACGAATCGGAACAAACAAAGCTTTACAGGCACTTTTAAGCACGATGTGCAAATAGGCGTCACTCAAGCTTGCGCGGGTTAGGCTCAGAACTGCGATTCAAGTTTGCACGTAGCGGCTAAAACGAATCGCAACAAGTTAATATACACAAAGCCTTACAGGCACTTTTAGGCGTGATGTGCCAAACGGAGTCACTCCAAGTAGCGCGCATTGGGCGCAGAACTGCGATTCAAGTTTGCACATAGCGGCTAAAACGAATCGCAACATGCTAATACAAACAAAGCCTTACACGCACTTTTAGGCATGATGTGCAAATAGGCGTCACTCAAGCTTGCGCGGGTTAGGCTCAGAACTGCGATTCAAGTTTGCACATAGCGGCTAAAACGAATCGCAACAAGTTAATACACACAACGCCTTTCAGGCACTTTTAAGCATGATGTGCAAATAGGCGTCACTCAAGCTTGCTCGGGTTAGGCGCAGAACTGCGATTCAAGTTCGCATATAGCTGCTAAAACGAATCGGAACACACAAAGCTTTACAGGCACTTTTAAGCACGATGTGCAAATAGGCGTCACTCAAGCTTGCGCGGGTTAGGCTCAGAACTGCGATTCAAGTTTGCACGTAGCGGCTAAAACGAATCGGAACAAGTTATATACACAAAGCCTTACAGGCACTTTTAGGCATGATGTGCCAAACGGAGTCACTCCAAGTAGCGCGCATTGGGCGCAGAAATGCGTTTCAAGTTTGCACATAGCGGCTAAAACGAATCGCAACATGCTAATACAAACAAAGCCTTACACGCACTTTTAGGCATGATGTGCAAATAGGCGTCACTCAAGCTTGCGCGGGTTAGGCGCAGAACTGCGATTCATGTTCGCATATAGCTGCGAAAACGAATCAAAATACACAACGCCTTACAGGCACATTTAGTCATGATATGCAAATAGGCGTCACTCAAGCTTGTTCTGGTTAGGCTCAGAACTGCGATTCAAGCTTGCACATAGCGGCTAAAGCGAATCGCAAAAAGTTAATACACACAACGCCTTACATGCACTTTTAGGCATGATGTGCAAAACCCGGCCATCCAGTTTGCGCGGGTTAGGCTCAGAACTGCGATTCAAGTTTGCACATAGCGGCTAAAACGAATCGCAACAAGTTAATACACACAACGCCTTACAGGCACTTTAAGACATGATGTGCAAAACGGGGTCTTCCAGCTTGCGCGGGTTAGGCTCAGAAAACGATTCAAGTTTGCACGTAGCGGCTCAAACGAATCGCAACAAGTTAATACACACAACGCCTTACAGGCACTTTTAGGCATGATGTGCAAAACGCGGTCATCCAGCTTGCTCGGGTTAGGCTCAGAACTGCGATTCAAGTTTGCACGTAGCGGCTAAAACGAATCGCAACAAGTTAATACACACAAAGCCTTACAGGCACTTTTAGGCTTGACGTGCAAAACGGGGTTTTCCAGCTTGCGAGGGTTAGGCTCAGAAATGCGATTCAAGTTTGCACGTAGCGGCTCAAACGAATCGCAACAAGTTAATACACACAACGCCTTACAGGCACTTTTAGGCATGATGTGCAAAACGCTGTCATCCAGCTTGCACGGGTTAGGCTCAGAGCTGCGATTCAAGTTTGCACGTAGCGGCTAATACGAATCGCAACAAGTTAATAGACACAAAGCCTTACAGGCATGTTTAGGCTTGACGTGCAAAACGGGGTCTTCCAGCTTGCGCGGGTTAGGCTCAGAAATGCGATTCAAGTTTGCACGTAGCGGCTCAAACGAATCGCAACAAGTTAATACACACAACGCCTTACAGGCACTTTTAGGCATGATGTGCAAAACGCTGTCATCCAGCTTGCACGGGTTAGGCTCAAAAATGCGACTCATGTTTGCACGTAGCGGCTCAAACGAATCGCAACAAGTTAATACACACAACGCCTTACAGGCACTTTTAGGCATGATGTGCAAAACGCGGTCATCCAGCTTGCGCGGGTTAGGCTCAGAAATGCGATTCAAGTTTGCACGTAGCGGCTAAAACGAATCTCAACAAGTTTATACACACAAAGCCTTACAGGCACTTTTAGGCTTGATGTGCAAAACGCGGTCATCCAGCTTGCGCGGGTGAGGCTCAGAACTGCGATTCAAGTTTGCACATAGCGGCTAATACGAATCGCAACAAGTTAATACACAAAACGCCTTACAGGCACTTTAAGGCATGATGTGCAAAACTGGGTCTTCCAGCTTGCGCGGGTTAGGCTCAGAAGTGCGATTCAAGTTTGCACGTAGCGGCTCAAAGGAATCGCAACAAGTTAATACACACAACGCCTTACAGGCACTTTTAGGCATGATGTGCAAAACGCTGTCATCCAGCTTGCACGGGTTAGGCTCAGAAATGCGACTCATGTTTGCACGTAGCGGCTCAAACGAATCGCAACAAGTTAATACACACAACGCCTTACAGGCACTTTTAGGCATGATGTGCAAAACGCGGCCATCCAGTTTGCGCGGGTTAGGCTCAGAACTGCGATTCAAGTTTGCACATAGCGGCTAAAACGAATCGCAACAAGTTAATACACACAACGCCTTACAGGCACTTTAAGGCATGATGTGCAAAACGGGGTCTTCCAGCTTGCGCGGGCTAGGCTCAGAAAACGATTCCAGTTTGCACGTAGCGGCTCAAACGAATCGCAACAAGTTAATACACACCACGCCTTACAGGCACAGGCACAGGCATGATGTGCAAAACGCGGTCATCCAGCTTGCTCGGGTTAGGCTCAGAACTGCGATTCAAGTTTGCACGTAGCGGCTAAAACGAATCGCAACAAGTTAATACACACAAAGCCTTACAGGCACTTTTAGGCTTGACGTGCAAAACGGGGTCTTCCAGCTTGCGAGGGTTAGGCTCAGAAATGCGATTCAAGTTTGCACGTAGCGGCTCAAACGAATCGCAACAAGTTAATACACACAACGCCTTACAGGCACTTTTAGGCATGATGTGCAAAACGCTGTCATCCAGCTTGCACGGGTTAGGCTCAGAGCTGCGATTCAAGTTTGCACGTAGCGGCTAATACGAATCGCAACAAGTTAATACACAAAACGCCTTACAGGCAATTTAAGGCATGATGTGCAAAACTGGGTCTTCCAGCTTGCGCGGGTTAGGCTCAGAAGTGCGATTCAAGTTTGCACGTAGCGGCTCAAAGGAATCGCAACAAGTTAATACACACAACGCCTTACAGACACTTTTAGGAATGATGTGCAAAACGCTGTCATCCAGCTTGCACGGGTTAGGCTCAGAAATGCGACTCATGTTTGCACGTAGCGGCTCAAACGAATCGCAACAAGTTAATACACACAACGCCTTACAGGCACTTTTAGGCATGATGTGCAAAACGCGGTCATCCAGCTTGCGCGGGTTAGGCTCAGAAATGCGATTCAAGTTTGCACGTAGCGGCTAAAACGAATCTCAACAAGTTTATACACACAAAGCCTTACAGGCACTTTTAGGCTTGATGTGCAAAACGCGGTCATCCAGTTTGCGCGGGTTAGGCTCAGAACTGCGATTCAAGTATGCACATAGCGGCTATTGCGAATCGCAACAAGTTAATACACAAAACGCCTTACAGGCACTTTAAGGCATGATGGGCAAAACTGGGTCTTCCAGCTTGCACGGGTTAGGCTCAGAGCTGCGATTCAAGTTTGCACGTAGGGGCTAATACGAATCGCAACAAGTTAATACACACAACGCCTTACAGGCACTTTAAGGCATGATGTGCAAAACGGGGTCTTCCAGCTTGCGCGGGTTAGGCTCAGAAATGCGATTCAAGTTCGCACGTAGCGGCTCAAACGAATAGCAACAAGTTAATACACACAACGCCTTAGAGGCACAGGCACAGGCATGATGTGCAAAACGCGGTCATCCAGCTTGCTCGGGTTAGGCTCAGAACTGCGATTTAAGTTTGCACTTAGCGGCTAAAACGAATCGCACAAGTTAATACACACAAAGCCTTACAGGCTCTTTTAGGCTTGACGTGCAAAACGGGGTCTTCCATCTTGCGAGGGTTAGGCTCAGAAATGCGATTCAAGTTTGCACGTAGCGGCTCAAACGAATCGCAACAAGTTAATACACACAACGCGTTACAGGCACTTTTAGGCATGATGTGCAAAACGCTGTCATCCAGCTTGCACGGGTTAGGCTCAGAGCTGCGATTCAAGTTTGCACGTAGTGGCTAATACGAATCGCAACAAGTTAATACACAAAACGCCTTACAGGCACTTTAAGGCATGATGTGCAAAACTGGGTCTTCCAGCTTGCGCGGGTTAGGCTCAGAAGTGCGATTCAAGTTTGCACGTAGCGGCTCAATGGAATCGCAACAAGTTAATACACACAACGCCTTACAGGCACTTTTAGGCATGATGTGCAAAACGCTGTCATCCAGCTTGCACGGGTTAGGCTCAGAAATGCGACTCATGTTTGCACGTAGCGGCTCAAACGAATCGCAACAAGTTAATACACAAAGCGCCTTACAGGCACTTTTAGGCATGATGTGCAAAACGAGGTCATCCAGCTTGCGCGGGTTAGGCTCAGAAATGCGATTCAAGATTGCACGTAGCGGCTAAAACGAATTTCAACAAGTTTATACACACAAAGCATTACAGGCACTTTTAGGCTTGATGTGCAAAACGCGGTCATCCAGTTTGCGCGGGTTAGGCTCAGAACTGCGATTCAAGTATGCACATAGCGGCTAATACGAATCGCAACAAGTTAATACACAAAACGCCTTACTGGCACTTTAAGGCATGATGGGCAAAACTGGGTCTTCCAGCTTGCGCGGGTTAGGCTCAGAAGTGCGATTCAAGTTTGCACGTAGCGGCTCAAAGGAATCGCAACAAGTTAATACACACAACGCCTTACAGGCACTTTTAGGAATGATGTGCAAAACGCTGTCATCCAGCTTGCACGGGTTAGGCTCAGAAATGCGACTCATGTTTGCACGTAGCGGCTCATACGAATCGCAACAAGTTAATACACACAACGCCTTACAGGCACTTTTAGGCATGATGTGCAAAACGCGGTCATCCAGCTTGCGCGGGTTAGGCTCAGAAATGCGATTCAAGTTTGCACGTAGCGGCTAAAACGAATCTCAACAAGTTTATACACACAAAGCCTTACAGGCACTTTTAGGCTTGATGTGCAAAACGCGGTCATCCAGTTTGCGCGGGTTAGGCTCAGAACTGCGATTCAAGTATGCACATAGCGGCTATTGCGAATCGCAACAAGTTAATACACAAAACGCCTTACAGGCACTTTAAGGCATGATGGGCAAAACTGGGTCTTCCAGCTTGCACGGGTTAGGCTCAGAGCTGCGATTCAAGTTTGCACGTAGGGGCTAATACGAATCGCAACAAGTTAATACACACAACGCCTTACAGGCACTTTAAGGCATGATGTGCAAAACGGGGTCTTCCAGCTTGCGCGGGTTAGGCTCAGAAATGCGATTCAAGTTCGCACGTAGCGGCTCAAACGAATAGCAACAAGTTAATACACACAACGCCTTAGAGGCACAGGCACAGGCATGATGTGCAAAACGCGGTCATCCAGCTTGCTCGGGTTAGGCTCAGAACTGCGATTTAAGTTTGCACTTAGCGGCTAAAACGAATCGCACAAGTTAATACACACAAAGCCTTACAGGCTCTTTTAGGCTTGACGTGCAAAACGGGGTCTTCCATCTTGCGAGGGTTAGGCTCAGAAATGCGATTCAAGTTTGCACGTAGCGGCTCAAACGAATCGCAACAAGTTAATACACACAACGCGTTACAGGCACTTTTAGGCATGATGTGCAAAACGCTGTCATCCAGCTTGCACGGGTTAGGCTCAGAGCTGCGATTCAAGTTTGCACGTAGTGGCTAATACGAATCGCAACAAGTTAATACACAAAACGCCTTACAGGCACTTTAAGGCATGATGTGCAAAACTGGGTCTTCCAGCTTGCGCGGGTTAGGCTCAGAAGTGCGATTCAAGTTTGCACGTAGCGGCTCAATGGAATCGCAACAAGTTAATACACACAACGCCTTACAGGCACTTTTAGGCATGATGTGCAAAACGCTGTCATCCAGCTTGCACGGGTTAGGCTCAGAAATGCGACTCATGTTTGCACGTAGCGGCTCAAACGAATCGCAACAAGTTAATACACAAAGCGCCTTACAGGCACTTTTAGGCATGATGTGCAAAACGCGGTCATCCAGCTTGCGCGGGTTAGGCTCAGAAATGCGATTCAAGTTTGCACGTAGCGGCTAAAACGAATCTCAACAAGTTTATACACACAAAGCATTACAGGCACTTTTAGGCTTGATGTGCAAAACGCGGTCATCCAGTTTGCACGGGTTAGGCTCAGAACTGCGATTCAAGTATGCACATAGCGGCTAATACGAATCGCAACAAGTTAATACACAAAACGCCTTACTGGCACTTTAAGGCATGATGGGCAAAACTGGGTCTTCCAGCTTGCGCGGGTTAGGCTCAGAAGTGCGATTCAAGTTTGCACGTAGCGGCTCAAACGAATCGCAACAAGTTAATACACACAACGCCTTACAGGCACTTTTAGGCATGATGTGCAAAACGCGGTCATCCAGCTTGCGCGGGTTAGGCTCAGAAATGCGATTCAAGTTTGCACGTAGCGGCTAAAACGAATCTCAACAAGTTTATACACACAAAGCCTTACAGGCACTTTTAGGCTTGATGTGCAAAACGCGGTCATCCAGTTTGCGCGGGTTAGGCTCAGAACTGCGATTCAAGTATGCACATAGCGGCTATTGCGAATCGCAACAAGTTAATACACAAAACGCCTTACAGGCACTTTAAGGCATGATGGGCAAAACTGGGTCTTCCAGCTTGCACGGGTTAGGCTCAGAGCTGCGATTCAAGTTTGCACGTAGGGGCTAATACGAATCGCAACAAGTTAATACACACAACGCCTTACAGGCACTTTAAGGCATGATGTGCAAAACGGGGTCTTCCAGCTTGCGCGGGTTAGGCTCAGAAATGCGATTCAAGTTCGCACGTAGCGGCTCAAACGAATAGCAACAAGTTAATACACACAACGCCTTAGAGGCACAGGCACAGGCATGATGTGCAAAACGCGGTCATCCAGCTTGCTCGGGTTAGGCTCAGAACTGCGATTTAAGTTTGCACTTAGCGGCTAAAACGAATCGCACAAGTTAATACACACAAAGCCTTACAGGCTCTTTTAGGCTTGACGTGCAAAACGGGGTCTTCCATCTTGCGAGGGTTAGGCTCAGAAATGCGATTCAAGTTTGCACGTAGCGGCTCAAACGAATCGCAACAAGTTAATACACACAACGCGTTACAGGCACTTTTAGGCATGATGTGCAAAACGCTGTCATCCAGCTTGCACGGGTTAGGCTCAGAGCTGCGATTCAAGTTTGCACGTAGTGGCTAATACGAATCGCAACAAGTTAATACACAAAACGCCTTACAGGCACTTTAAGGCATGATGTGCAAAACTGGGTCTTCCAGCTTGCGCGGGTTAGGCTCAGAAGTGCGATTCAAGTTTGCACGTAGCGGCTCAATGGAATCGCAACAAGTTAATACACACAACGCCTTACAGGCACTTTTAGGCATGATGTGCAAAACGCTGTCATCCAGCTTGCACGGGTTAGGCTCAGAAATGCGACTCATGTTTGCACGTAGCGGCTCAAACGAATCGCAACAAGTTAATACACAAAGCGCCTTACAGGCACTTTTAGGCATGATGTGCAAAACGAGGTCATCCAGCTTGCGCGGGTTAGGCTCAGAAATGCGATTCAAGATTGCACGTAGCGGCTAAAACGAATTTCAACAAGTTTATACACACAAAGCATTACAGGCACTTTTAGGCTTGATGTGCAAAACGCGGTCATCCAGTTTGCGCGGGTTAGGCTCAGAACTGCGATTCAAGTATGCACATAGCGGCTAATACGAATCGCAACAAGTTAATACACAAAACGCCTTACTGGCACTTTAAGGCATGATGGGCAAAACTGGGTCTTCCAGCTTGCGCGGGTTAGGCTCAGAAGTGCGATTCAAGTTTGCACGTAGCGGCTCAAAAGAATCGCAACAAGTTAATACACACAAAGCCTTACAGGCACTTTTAGGCATGATGTGCAAAACGCGGTCATCCAGCTTGCTCGGATTAGGCTCAGAACTGCGATTCAAGTTTGCACGTAGCGGCTAATACGAATCGCAACAAGTTAATACACAAAACGCCTTACAGGCAATTTAAGGCATGATGTGCAAAACTGGGTCTTCCAGCTTGCGCGGGTTAGGCTCAGAAGTGCGATTCAAGTTTGCACGTAGCGGCTCAAAGGAATCGCAACAAGTTAATACACACAACGCCTTACAGGCACTTTTAGGAATGATGTGCAAAACGCTGTCATCCAGCTTGCACGGGTTAGGCTCAGAAATGCGACTCATGTTTGCACGTAGCGGCTCAAACGAATCGCAACAAGTTAATACACACAACGCCTTACAGGCACTTTTAGGCATGATGTGCAAAACGCGGTCATCCAGCTTGCGCGGGTTAGGCTCAGAAATGCGATTCAAGTTTGCACGTAGCGGCTAAAACGAATCTCAACAAGTTTATACACACAAAGCCTTACAGGCACTTTTAGGCTTGATGTGCAAAACGCGGTCATCCAGTTTGCGCGGGTTAGGCTCAGAACTGCGATTCAAGTATGCACATAGCGGCTATTGCGAATCGCAACAAGTTAATACACAAAACGCCTTACAGGCACTTTAAGGCATGATGGGCAAAACTGGGTCTTCCAGCTTGCACGGGTTAGGCTCAGAGCTGCGATTCAAGTTTGCACGTAGGGGCTAATACGAATCGCAACAAGTTAATACACACAACGCCTTACAGGCACTTTAAGGCATGATGTGCAAAACGGGGTCTTCCAGCTTGCGCGGGTTAGGCTCAGAAATGCGATTCAAGTTCGCACGTAGCGGCTCAAACGAATAGCAACAAGTTAATACACACAACGCCTTAGAGGCACAGGCACAGGCATGATGTGCAAAACGCGGTCATCCAGCTTGCTCGGGTTAGGCTCAGAACTGCGATTTAAGTTTGCACTTAGCGGCTAAAACGAATCGCACAAGTTAATACACACAAAGCCTTACAGGCTCTTTTAGGCTTGACGTGCAAAACGGGGTCTTCCATCTTGCGAGGGTTAGGCTCAGAAATGCGATTCAAGTTTGCACGTAGCGGCTCAAACGAATCGCAACAAGTTAATACACACAACGCGTTACAGGCACTTTTAGGCATGATGTGCAAAACGCTGTCATCCAGCTTGCACGGGTTAGGCTCAGAGCTGCGATTCAAGTTTGCACGTAGTGGCTAATACGAATCGCAACAAGTTAATACACAAAACGCCTTACAGGCACTTTAAGGCATGATGTGCAAAACTGGGTCTTCCAGCTTGCGCGGGTTAGGCTCAGAAGTGCGATTCAAGTTTGCACGTAGCGGCTCAATGGAATCGCAACAAGTTAATACACACAACGCCTTACAGGCACTTTTAGGCATGATGTGCAAAACGCTGTCATCCAGCTTGCACGGGTTAGGCTCAGAAATGCGACTCATGTTTGCACGTAGCGGCTCAAACGAATCGCAACAAGTTAATACACAAAGCGCCTTACAGGCACTTTTAGGCATGATGTGCAAAACGCGGTCATCCAGCTTGCGCGGGTTAGGCTCAGAAATGCGATTCAAGTTTGCACGTAGCGGCTAAAACGAATCTCAACAAGTTTATACACACAAAGCATTACAGGCACTTTTAGGCTTGATGTGCAAAACGCGGTCATCCAGTTTGCGCGGGTTAGGCTCAGAACTGCGATTCAAGTATGCACATAGCGGCTAATACGAATCGCAACAAGTTAATACACAAAACGCCTTACTGGCACTTTAAGGCATGATGGGCAAAACTGGGTCTTCCAGCTTGCGCGGGTTAGGCTCAGAAGTGCGATTCAAGTTTGCACGTAGCGGCTCAAAAGAATCGCAACAAGTTAATACACACAACGCCTTACAGGCACTTTTAGGCATGATGTGCAAAACGCGGTCATCCAGCTTGCTCGGATTAGGCTCAGAACTGCGATTCAAGTTTGCACGTAGCGGCTAAAACGAATCGCAATATGATAATACAAACAAAGCCTTACACGCACTTTTAGGCATTATGTGCAAAACCGGGTCTTCCAGCTTGTGCGGGTTAGGCTCAGAAGTGCGATTCAAGTTTTCACGTAGCGGCTCAAACGAATCGCAACAAGTTAATACACACAACGCCTTACAGGCACTTTTAGGCATGATGTGCAAAACGCGGTCATCCAGCTTGCTCGGATTAGGCTCAGAACTGCGATTCAAGTTTGCACGTAGCGGCTAAAACGAATCGCAACATGCTAATACAAACAAAGCCTTACGTGCACTTTTAGGCATGGTGTGCAAAACGGGGTCTTCCAGCTTGCGCGGGTTAGGCTCAGAAATGCGATTCAAATTTGCACGTAGCGGCTCAAACGAATCGCAACAAGTTAATACACACAACGCCTTACAGGCACTTTTAGGCATGATGTGCAAAACGCTGTCATCCAGCTTGCGCGGGTTAGGCTCAGAACTGCGATGCAAGTTTGCACATAGCGGCTAAAACGAATCCCACCAAGGTAATACACACAAAGCCTTACAGGCACTTTTAGGCATGATGTGCAAAACGCGGTCATCCAGCTTGCGCGGGAGAGGCTCAGAACTGCGATTCAAGTTTGCACGTAGCGCATCAAACGAATCGCAACAAGTTAATACACACAACGCCTTACAGGCACTTTTAGGCGTGATGTGCAAAACGCTGTCATCCAGCTTGCGCGGGTTAGGCTCAGAACTGCGATGCAAGGTTGCACATAGTGGCTAAAACGAATCGCACCAAGGTAATACACAAAAAGTGTTACAGGCACTTTTAGGCATGATGAGCAAAACGCCGTCATCCAGCTTGCACGGGTTAGGCTCAGAAATGCGACTCATGTTTGCACGTAGCGGCTCAAACGAATCGCAACAAGTTAATACACACAACGCCTTACAGGCACTTTTAGGCATGATGTGCAAAACGCTGTCATCCAGCTTGCACGGGTTAGGCTCAGAAATGCGACTCATGTTTGCACGTAGCGGCTCAAACGAATCGCAACAGGTTAATACACACAACGCCTTACAGGCACTTTTAGGCATGATGTGCAAAACGCGGTCATCCAGCTTGCGCGGGTTAGGCTCAGAAATTCGATTCAAGTTTGCACGTAGCGGCTAAAACGAATCTCAACAAGTTTATACACACAAAGCCTTACAGGCACTTTTAGGCTTGATGTGCAAAACGCGGTCATCCAGCTTGCGCGGGTTAGGCTCAGAACTGCGACTCATGTGTGCACGTAGCGGCTCAAACGAATCGCAACAAGTTAATACACACAACGCCTTACAGGCACTTTAAGGCATGATGTGCAAAACGGGGTCTTCCAGCTTGCGCGGGTTAGGCTCAGAAAACGATTCAAGTTTGCACGTAGCGGCTCAAACAAATCGCAACAAGTTAATACACACAACGCCTTACAGGCACAGGCACAGGCATGATGTGCAAAACGCGGTCATCCAGCTTGCTCGGGTTAGGCTCAGAACTGCGATTCAAGTTTGCACGTAGCGGCTAAAACGAATCGCAACAAGTTAATACACACAAAGCCTTACAGGCACTTTTAGGCTTGACGTGCAAAACGGGGTCTTCCAGCTTGCGAGGGTTAGGCTCAGAAATGCGATTCAAGTTTGCACGTAGCGGCTCAAACGAATCGCAACAAGTTAATACACACAACGCCTTACAGGCACTTTTAGGCATGATGTGCAAAACGCTGTCATCCAGCTTGCACGGGTTAGGCTCAGAGCTGCGGTTCAAGTTTGCACGTAGCGGCTAATACGAATCGCAACAAGTTAATACACAAAACGCCTTACAGGCACTTTAAGGCATGATGTGCAAAACTGGGTCTTCCAGCTTGCGCGGGTTAGGCTCAGAAGTGCGATTCAAGTTTGCACGTAGCGGCTCAAAGGAATCGCAACAAGTTAATACACACAACGCCTTACAGGCACTTTTAGGCATGATGTGCAAAACGCTGTCATCCAGCTTGCACGGGTTAGGCTCAGAAATGCGACTCATGTTTGCACGTAGCGGCTCAAACGAATCGCAACAAGTTAATACACACAACGCCTTACAGGCACTTTTAGGCATGATGTGCAAAACGCGGTCATCCAGCTTGCGCGGGTTAGGCTCAGAAATGCGATTCAAATTTGCACGTAGCGGCTCAAACGAATCGCAACAAGTTAATACACACAACGCCTTACAGGCACTTTTAGGCATGATGTGCAAAACGCTGTCATCCAGCTTGCGCGGGTTAGGCTCAGAACTGCGATGCAAGTTTGCACATAGCGGCTAAAACGAATCCCACCAAGGTAATACACACAAAGCCTTACAGGCACTTTTAGGCATGATGTGCAAAACGGGGTCTTCCAGCTTGCGCGGGTTAGCCTCAGAAATGCGAGTCAAGTTTGCACGTAGCGGCTCAAACGAATCGCAACAAGTTAATACACACAACGCCTTACAGGCACTTTTAGGCATGATGTGCAAAACGCTGTCATCCAGCTTGCGCGGGTTAGGCTCAGAACTGCGATGCAAGTTTGCATATAGCGGCTAAAACGGATCGCACCAAGGTAATACACACAAAGCCTTACAGGCACTTTTAGGCATGATGTGCAAAACGCTGTCATCCAGCTTGCACGGGTTAGGCTCAGAAATGCGACTCATGTTTGCACGTAGCGGCTCAAACGAATCGCAACAAGTTAATACACACAATGCCTTGCAGGCACTTTTAGGCATGATGTGCAAAACGCGGTCATCCAGCTTGCGCGGGTTAGGCTCAGAAATGCGATTCAAGTTTGCACGTAGCGGCTAAAACGAATCTCAACAAGTTTATACACACAAAGCCTTACAGGCACTTTTAGGCTTGATGTGCAAAACGCGGTCATCCAGTTTGCGCGGGTTAGGCTCAGAACTGCGATTCAAGTATGCACATAGCGGCTAATACGAATCGCAAGAAGTTAATACACAAAACGCCTTACAGGCACCTTAAGGCATGATGGGCAAAACTGGGTCTTCCAGCTTGCGCGGGTTAGGCTCAGAAGTGCGATTCAAGTTTGCACGTAGCGGCTCAAAAGAATCGCAACAAGTTAATACACACAACGCCTTACAGGCACTTTTAGGCATGATGTGCAAAACGCGGCCATCCAGTTTGCGCGGGTTAGGCTCAGAACTGCGATTCAAGTTTGCACATAGCGGCTAAAACGAATCGCAACAAGTTAATACACACAACGCCTTACAGGCACTTTAAGGCATGATGTGCAAAACGGGGTCTTCCAGCTTGCGCGGGTTAGGCTCAGAAAACGATTCAAGTTTGCACGTAGCGGCTCAAACGAATCGCAACAGGTAATACACACAACGCCTTACAGGCACAGGCACAGGCATGATGTGCAAAACGCGGTCATCCAGCTTGCTCGGGTTAGGCTCAGAACTGCGATTCAAGTTTGCACGTAGCGGCTAAAACGAATCGCAACAAGTTAATACACACAAAGCCTTACAGGCACTTTTAGGCTTGACGTGCAAAACGGGGTCTTCCAGCTTACGAGGGTTAGGCTCAGAAATGCGATTCAAGTTTCCACGTAGCGGCTCAAACGAATCGCAGCAAGTTAATACACACAACGCCTTACAGGCACTTTTAGGCATGATGTGCAAAACGCTGTCATCTAGCTTGCACGGGTTAGGCTCAGAGCTGCGATTCAAGTTTGCACGTAGCGGCTAATACGAATCGCAACAAGTTAATACACAAAACGCCTTACAGGCACTTTAAGGCATGATGTGCAAAACTGGGTCTTCCAGCTTGCGCGGGTTAGGCTCAGAAGTGCGATTCAAGTTTGCACGTAGCGGCTCAAAGGAATCGCAACAAGTTAATACACACAACGCCTTACAGGCACTTTTAGGCATGATGAGCAAAACGCTGTCATCCAGCTTGCACGGGTTAGGCTCAGAAATGCGACTCATGTTTGCACGTAGCGGCTCAAACGAATCGCAACAAGTTAATACACACAACGCCTTACAGGCACTTTTAGGCATGATGTGCAAAACGCGGTCATCCAGCTTGCGCGGGTTAGGCTCAGAAATGCGATTCAAGTTTGCACGTAGCGGCTAAAACGAATCTCAACAAGTTTATACACACAAAGCCTTACAGGCACTTTTAGGCTTGATGTGCAAAACGCTGTCATCCAGTTTGCGCGGGTTAGGCTCAGAACTGCGATTCAAGTTTGCACGTAGCGGCTAAAACGAATCGCAACATGCTAATACAAACAAAGCCTTATATGCACTTTTAGGCATGGTGTGCAAAACGGGGTCTTCCAGCTTGCGCTGGTTAGGCTCAGAAGTGCGATTCAAGTTTGCACGTAGCGGCTCAAAAGAATCGCAACAAGTTAATACACACAACGCCTTACAGGCACTTTTAGGCGTGATGTGCAAAACGCGGTCATCCAGCTTGCTCGGATTAGGCTCAGAACTGCGATTCAAGTTTGCACGTAGCGGCTAAAACGAATCGCAACAAGTTAATACTGTAAGCACTGTGAGTGACCTTCATCTTCATCTCAGCGTAATCATCATCGGTCATCGGGTCGTGCGAAGAAGACGAAGTGTTGCTAAGCTGTGGCTAGTCGGTAGCTGCTGCTTCGGCCTACCTGAAGTAAAAAGGTGAATTTGCTGGTGCGTTCTTCTGCCTCACAAGTGGTGGAAGTGACTCCTGATCCCAGCGTCCTCAACGCGGCACCCCCTGGAGCTCCGTTCCGGTCGTGTTCTTGGCGGCACATCAACCGCCATGGCGCAGTCACATCCCCCTGCTCTCACCGTTCCGGCGCCTGTAGCTACCGATGGGCATCCCACGGCTGCCCATGCCACCTCTGCACCACTGACGTCCCAAGGTGCACTTGCTCAGCACCATTTGACCCACCCAACTTGGTCAGTTACCTCACGTCAGCGCGACCCTCCGGTTTTCGCCGGTCTCCGCGGTGACGACGTCGAAGACTGGCTACAGCAGTACGATCGGGTGAGCGCTTTTAACGGTTGGGACGCTTCTATGAAGCTACTCAACGTCTCATTCTACCTGAGTGACGTGGCTAAGACGTGGTTCCTCAACCATGAGGACGCCATTCCTGACTGGCCTCAATTCACGACACAGATCCGCCAGATATTTGGAACTGTTGGTGCTGGTCCGGCCTCTTTTCAAAAGAAGCTAGAGACCCGTGTGCAGCTTCCAGGAGAGACATACACATCCTACATTGAGGACGTACTCGCCCTTTGCCGGCGAGTTAACAATGGCATGGTCGAGGCTGAACGTGTCGGACATATTTTAAAAGGAATTGGCTCTTTTGCCTACGCAGCTCTAGCTGCCCAAAATCCCGTCACGGTGGCAGACATTCGTGCCACTTGCCAGCGACTTGACTATCTACAGTCGCGCCGCCTCAACAACACCTGGGATCCGAGCCAAATTCCCGAAACTGATCTGCGCACCATCATACGATCTATAATACGGGAAGAGCTCCACAATGATATTTCGTCGGTTCCTGCCTTCTCACGCCCACCTGCTCAATCTACTGGGTTGCGTGGCATTATCAAGGAGGAGCTTACTTCACTCAATCGTCCCATGGCTACAGAACCACCAGCCCCTCCCTACGCTCCGACGTATGCTGAAGTCACTGCGGCTCCTCCTCCTTGTCCTCCTGTCCATCACGCGCCTGTCCCACCCAGCCTCGCCGCCCTGTCCCCGCGACCACCGGTGTATGGTAATTGGCGGCCTCTCCCACCTCGTCCAGTATGTTTCTACTGCGGAATCCGCGGCCATGTAACACGCGTTTGTCGCCGACGACTGCGAGATGAGCGTGCGAGCTATGGGTACGTTCGACGTGACGACGCCTACCAGCTTCCTCCTCGCCAGTACTACACCGATAATGACCTCCGTCCCTCTTCCTCCCCGTCGACTTCTCCTGACCGGTCTAGGACAGCACGGCCATCGCGTCGTCGCTCCCCGTCACCCTTTCGCCGGACTTCGTCGCCCCTTCGCCCTCCATCTTCAGCTTCTGCCCGCCAAACGGAAAACTAACCTGTGCAGTTTCCGGAGGTAAAACTGCACCGCCTGTCGTCGCTCCAATTCCTCCTCTGCTCCCATCAAACATGTTGACTGTATTCCTTGAGGGACATAAACTGGAAGCTTTAATTGATACCGGCGCCGCTATTTCTATTATGAAACTTGACTTGTGTTTAAAACTGCGAAAAGTGCGCACACCTTATACCGGTCCTCCTTTACGTGCTGCAAATGGACAGAATATTAACCCTTGTGGAGCGTGCACAGCCCGAGTCACCATTGATGGCATCTTGCACTTCATTGAGTTTGCTGTCCTATCCTCCTGTGTCCATCAACTCATCTTCGGCTGGGATTTCCTCCAAAACGCCTCAGCAGTCATTACGTGTTCCCCTCCCACTATTGAAGTCACTGAATGCAACATTCTTGCCGATAGAGAACCACTTTCTTCCCGTGTAGTTATGCTTGCCGATCACGTCCTCTATCCGGGCAACGAAGATATTCTATCTGTGACTTCTGACGCCGTCACCGATGGCGACGTCCTGATTACACCCAGCCCTCGTCTCCTGTCAAGAGGTATTATCATCATCGTGTCCCTTCTTCGCTTCTCCAGCGGTTCTTCTCTTCTCGCCGCATTCAACACCACATCAGAGCCCATTCTTCTGCGACGCGACTCTACTGTTGCATCAATTGCTTCCGCCCAGCCTGTCACACTTCTTCCCATTTCCACCTCCGATCGCTCTGATTCATCCCCTGCCTCGCTCAGTGCAGCACTTCGCCACACGATCAGCACCGACCTGACAACAGACCAGACAGACGCATTGCTCGCTGTATTGAACAAGCACGCAGACTCGTTCGACGTCAATTCCGGCACACTGGGTCAAACCGCTGCAGCAACGCATCGCATACTCACCGACGGATCAAGCATAGTTAGACGCCGGCCTTATCGTGTTTCTCCAACCGAGCGCAAAGTTATTCAGGAAAATGTTGCTGACATGCTTGCACGCAACATCATACGCCCATCGTCTAGTTCCTGGTCATCGCCTGTTGTGCTAGTGCAAAAAAAAGACGGTTCGGTTCGTTTTTGTGTAGATTACCGTGCTCTAAACAGAATAACTCGTAAGGATGTGTATCCCCTCCCTCGAATTGACGACGCCCTCGATTGTTTGCAAGGTGCCCAATTTTTCTCCAGCCTTGACTTAAGATCAGGCTACTGGCAGATCCCCATGAATGAAGATGATAAAGAGAAGACCGCCTTTGCAACACCGGACGGTTTATACGAATTCAATGTAATGCCTTTTGGACTCTGCAACGCTCCTGCTACATTCGAGCGTATGATTGACACAGTTCTCCGCGGCCTCAAATGGAAAACATGTCTCTGTTACTTAGATGACATCGTCATTTTTTCTTCGTCATTTCCTGATCACCTTACTCGTCTCGATGAAGTTTTGACAGCACTTTCCAGCGCTGGCCTACAGCTAAACACGAAGAAATGCCGTTTTGCATCAAAATCCATTAAAGTTCTTGGCCATCTCGTAAGCAGCGAAGGAATTAAGCCTGACCCTGAAAAAATCGCTGCTGCGCTGCACTTTCCCCGTCCAACTCGGGTCAAAGATCTCCGCAGTTTCCTCGGCTTGGCATCATACTTCCGCAGATTCATCCGCAATTTCGCCTCTATTGCCTCACCTTTACATGCGCTTCTTCACAACGACACGCCTTTCATCTGGTCTCCTGCTTGCGAAGAAGCATTTGAAACTCTGAAGCGTGCTCTGACTTCGGGTCCCGTCCTCTGCCATTTTGATGATAAAGCACCGACAATTTTGCACACCGACGCCAGTAGCCATGGCATTGGCGCTGTCCTTCTGCAACGCCAAAACACCTCTACAGAAAATGTTGTTGCCTATGCGAGCCGAACTCTGACTTCTGCGGAACAAAACTACACTATTACCGAACAAGAATGTCTCGCCGTCGTCTGGGCTGTTCAGAAGTTTCGTCCTTACCTGTACGGCCGTCACTTCACAGTCGTCACTGACCACCACGCCCTATGCTGGTTATCCACTTTGAAAAATCTGTCCGGTCGTCTCGGGCGGTGGATCCTCCGCCTTCAAGAGTACGACTTTACTGTCACTTACAAATCGGGCAAGAAGCACAAGGACGCCGACGCTCTCTCTCGTTGCCCTATTGCTTTGCCGTCGCAACCCATGTCCTCGCATTCCTCTCCTGTCCCAACGGAGTCAAGCCATTTAAACCCTACAGTTATGCAGTCTTTGAGCGCCGCCTCTATTGCTCCCATGCCAGATATACACTGCAATCTTGCTCACCACCAGAGTGCTGACCCTTACTGTCAAAAGCTGATTGATAGTCTCAGCGGTGTTATTAGACCTCCAAATGCCCGTCTCCGTCGTCGGCTCAAAAATTTCAAGTTACAGGATGGCACATTATTTTGGCACAACTACAGCCCACTGGGCCACACATGGGTTCCCGTAATTCCTTCTTCCCTGCGTCCTCAAGTTCTACAAGCCTTTCACGACGACCCCACCGCAGGTCACCTTGGGTACCACAAAACCTACGACCGCATCAAACGTCGTTTCTTCTGGCCTGGCCTTTCAACCTCAGTATTAAAATACGTAGCGTCTTGCATCCCTTGTCAACGACGCAAGCGGTCTACGTCGCCTCCTGCCGGTCTCTTGCAACCTCTCCCATGTCCTTCCACACCTTTCGAAGTCGTCGGAATCGACTTGTATGGACCCCTGCCCTTGACTCCAGCTGGCAACCGCTGGGTCGTTACTGCCGTTGACCACCTCACCCGATACGCTGAAACCGCAGCACTTCCTTCCGGCTCCGCTTCCGAAATCGCCAACTTCTTCCTCCACACCATACTTCTTCGCCACGGCGCCCCTCGCCTCCTCCTTAGCGATCGTGGCAAGTCGTTCCTCTCCACCGTCCTCGCCGCAGTGCTTCATGCTTCAGGCACGGTGCATAAAACTACATCTCCTTACCACCCTCAGACCAATGGCCTCACGGAACGCTTTCATCGCACCCTCTCTGATATGCTATCCACCTACATTCACCCTCAGCACAACAACTGGGACTCTTTACTCCCCTTTGTAACCTTCGCCTACAACACTGCCGTTCAACGAACCACCACCTACTCTCCGTTTTTTCTTGTTTATGCCCGCCATCCTACCTTCTCCCTCGAAGCATCTTTCTTCACAGCTTCTACTCCTTCTGCCGCGCCTTCCCACGAACAGTTCGTGTCTCGTATCGCCCACTGCCGTGATCGTGCCCGCCTTCAAACTGAAGCCACTCAAGCTTCCAGGAAAAGCACGTATGATGCGACTCATCGCTCAGTGTCTTTCCGCCCTGGAGACGAAGTGCTACTCTGGACACCTACTCGCATCCCCGGCCTGTGTGAAAAGTTTCTGAGCCGTTTTATTGGCCCGTACACGGTTCTGGAACAAACTTCCCCTGTAAACTATCTCATCACACCTGCATCGCCTGTTCGCGATCGTCGGTGTCGCGGCACCGAGATTGTGCACGTGTCGCGCTTGAAACCCTTTAACCGCCGACCTTAAGATTTAATTTGCGACCAGGATGGTCGCTTTCGTTCGAGGGGGAATGTTGTAAGCACTGTGAGTGACCTTCATCTTCATCTCAGCGTAATCATCATCGGTCATCGGGTCGTGCGAAGAAGACGAAGTGTTGCTAAGCTGTGGCTAGTCGGTAGCTGCTGCTTCGGCCTACCTGAAGTAAAAAGGTGAATTTGCTGGTGCGTTCTTCTGCCTCACAATACACACAACGCCTTACAGGCACTTTTAGGCTTGATGTGCAAAACGCGGTCATCCAGTTTGCGCGGGTTAGGCTCAGAACTGCGATTCAAGTTTGCACGTAGCGGCTAAAACGAATCGCAACATGCTAATACAAACAAAGCCTTACATGCACTTTTAGGCATGGTGTGCAAAACGGGGTCTTCCAGCTTGCGCGGGTTAGGCTCAGAAGTGCGATTCAAGTTTGCACGTAGCGGCTCAAAGGAATCGCAACAAGTTAATACACACAACGCCTTACAGGCACTTTTAGGCATGATGTGCAAAACGCTGTCATCCAGCTTGCACGGGTTAGGCTCAGAAATGCGACTCATGTTTGCACGTAGCGGCTCAAACGAATCGCAACAAGTTAATACACACAACGCCTTACAGGCACTTTTAGGCATGATGGGCAAAACGCGGTCATCCAGCTTGCGCGGGTTAGGCTCAGAAATGCGATTCAAATTTGCACGTAGCGGCTCAAACGAATCGCAACAAGTTAATACACACAACGCCTTACAGGCACTTTTAGGCATGATGTGCAAAACGCTGTCATCCAGCTTGCGCGGGTTAGGCTCAGAACTGCGATGCAAATTTGCACATAGCGGCTAAAACGAATCCCACCAAGGTAATACACACAAAGCCTTACAGGCACTTTTAGGCATGATGTGCAAAACGCGGTCATCCAGCTTGCGCGGGAGAGGCTCAGAACTGCGATTCAAGTTTGCACGTAGCGGCTCAAACGAATCGCAACAAGTTAATACACACAACGCCTTACAGGCACTTTTAAGCATGATGTGCAAATAGGCGTCACTCAAGCTTGCGCGGGTTAGGCTCAGAACAGCGATTCAAGTTTGCACATAGCGGCTAAAACGAATCGCACCAAGTTAATACACACAAAGCCTTACAGGCACTTTTAGGCATGATGTGCAAAACGGGGTGTTCCAGCTTGCGCGGGTTAGCCTCAGAAATGCGATTCAAGTTTGCACGTAGCGGCTCAAACGAATCGCAACAAGTTAATACACACAACGCCTTACAGGCACTTTTAGGCATGATGTGCAAAACGCTGTCATCCAGCTTGCGCGGGTTAGGCTCAGAACTGCGATGCAAGTTTGCATATAGCGGCTAAAACGGATCGCACCAAGGTAATACACACAAAGCCTTACAGGCACTTTTAGGCATGATGTGCAAAACGCTGTCATCCAGCTTGCACGGGTTAGGCTCAGAAATGCGACTCATGTTTGCACGTAGCGGCTCAAACGAATCGCAACAAGTTAATACACACAATGCCTTGCAGGCACTTTTAGGCATGATGTGCAAAACGCGGTCATCCAGCTTGCGCGGGTTAGGCTCAGAAATGCGATTCAAGTTTGCACGTAGCGGCTAAAACGAATCTCAACAAGTTTATACACACAAAGCCTTACAGGCACTTTTAGGCTTGATGTGCAAAACGCGGTCATCCAGTTTGCGCGGGTTAGGCTCAGAACTGCGATTCAAGTATGCACATAGCGGCTAATACGAATCGCAACAAGTTAATACACAAAACGCCTTACAGGCACTTTTAGGCATGATGTGCAAAACGCGGCCATCCAGTTTGCGCGGGTTAGGCTCAGAACTGCGATTCAAGTTTGCACATAGCGGCTAAAACGAATCGCAACAAGTTAATACACACAACGCCTTACAGGCACTTTAAGGCATGATGTGCAAAACGGGGTCTTCCAGCTTGCGCGGGTTAGGCTCAGAAAACGATTCAAGTTTGCACGTAGCGGCTCAAACGAATCGCAACAGTTAATACACACAACGCCTTACAGGCACAGGCACAGGCATGATGTGCAAAACGCGGCCATCCAGTTTGCGCGGGTTAGGCTCAGAACTGCGATTCAAGTTTGCACATAGCGGCTAAAACGAATCGCAACAAGTTAATACACACAACGCCTTACAGGCACTTTAAGGCATGATGTGCAAAACGCTGTCATCCAGCTTGCACGGGTTAGGCTCAGAGCTGCGATTCAAGTTTGCACGTAGCGGCTAATACGAATCGCAACAAGTTAATACACAAAACGCCTTACAGGCACTTTAAGGCATGATGTGCAAAACTGGGTCTTCCAGCTTGCGCGGGTTAGGCTCAGAAGTGCGATTCAAGTTTGCACGTAGCGGCTCAAAGGAATCGCAACAAGTTAATACACACAACGCCTTACAGGCACTTTTAGGCATGATGTGCAAAACGCTGTCATCCAGCTTGCACGGGTTAGGCTCAGAAATGCGACTCATGTTTGCACGTAGCGGCTCAAACGAATCGCAACAAGTTAATACACACAACGCCTTACAGGCACTTTTAGGCATGATGTGCAAAACGCGGTCATCCAGCTTGCGCGGGTTAGGCTCAGAAATGCGATTCAAGTTTGCACGTAGCGGCTAAAACGAATCTCAACAAGTTTATACACACAAAGCCTTACAGGCACTTTTAGGCTTGATGTGCAAAACGCGGTCATCCAGTTTGCGCGGGTTAGGCTCAGAACTGCGATTCAAGGTTGCACATAGTGGCTAAAACGAATCGCACCAAGGTAATACACAAAAAGCGTTACAGGCACTTTTAGGCATGATGTGCAAAACGCCGTCATCCAGCTTGCAGGGGTTAGGCTAAGAAATGCGACTCATGTTTGCACGTAGCGGCTCAAACGAATCGCAACAAGTTAATACACACAACGCCTTACAGGCACTTTTAGGCATGATGTGCAAAACGCCGTCATCCAGCTTGCAGGGGTTAGGCTCAGAAATGCGACTCATGTTTGCACATAGCGGCTAATACGAATCGCAACAAGTTAATACACAAAACGCCTTACAGGCACTTTAAGGCATGATGTGCAAAACTGGGTCTTCCAGCTTGCGCGGGTTAGGCTCAGAAGTGCGATTCAAGTTTGCACGTAGCGGCTCAAAGGAATCGCAACAAGTTAATACACACAACGCCTTACAGGCACTTTTAGGCATGATGTGCAAAACGCTGTCATCCAGCTTGCACGGGTTAGGCTCAGAAATGCGACTCATGTTTGCACGTAGCGGCTCAAACGAATCGCAACAAGTTAATACACACAACGCCTTACAGGCACTTTTAGGCATGATGTGCAAAACGCGGTCATCCAGCTTGCGCGGGTTAGGCTCAGAAATGCGATTCAAGTTTGCACGTAGCGGCTAAAACGAATCTCAACAAGTTTATACACACAAAGCCTTACAGGCACTTTTAGGCTTGATGTGCAAAACGCTGTCATCCAGTTTGCGCGGGTTAGGCTCAGAACTGCGATTCAAGTTTGCACGTAGCGGCTAAAACGAATCGCAACATGCTAATACAAACAAAGCCTTATATGCACTTTTAGGCATGGTGTGCAAAACGGGGTCTTCCAGCTTGCGCTGGTTAGGCTCAGAAGTGCGATTCAAGTTTGCACGTAGCGGCTCAAAAGAATCGCAACAAGTTAATACACACAACGCCTTACAGGCACTTTTAGGCATGATGTGCAAAACGCGGTCATCCAGCTTGCTCGGATTAGGCTCAGAACTGCGATTCAAGTTTGCACGTAGCGGCTAAAACGAATCGCAACAAGTTAATACACACAACGCCTTACAGGCACTTTTAGGCTTGATGTGCAAAACGCGGTCATCCAGTTTGCGCGGGTTAGGCTCAGAACTGCGATTCAAGTTTGCACGTAGCGGCTAAAACGAATCGCAACATGCTAATACAAACAAAGCCTTACATGCACTTTTAGGCATGGTGTGCAAAACGGGGTCTTCCAGCTTGCGCGGGTTAGGCTCAGAAGTGCGATTCAAGTTTGCACGTAGCGGCTCAAAGGAATCGCAACAAGTTAATACACACAACGCCTTACAGGCACTTTTAGGCATGATGTGCAAAACGCTGTCATCCAGCTTGCACGGGTTAGGCTCAGAAATGCGACTCATGTTTGCACGTAGCGGCTCAAACGAATCGCAACAAGTTAATACACACAACGCCTTACAGGCACTTTTAGGCATGATGGGCAAAACGCGGTCATCCAGCTTGCGCGGGTTAGGCTCAGAAATGCGATTCAAATTTGCACGTAGCGGCTCAAACGAATCGCAACAAGTTAATACACACAACGCCTTACAGGCACTTTTAGGCATGATGTGCAAAACGCTGTCATCCAGCTTGCGCGGGTTAGGCTCAGAACTGCGATGCAAATTTGCACATAGCGGCTAAAACGAATCCCACCAAGGTAATACACACAAAGCCTTACAGGCACTTTTAGGCATGATGTGCAAAACGCGGTCATCCAGCTTGCGCGGGAGAGGCTCAGAACTGCGATTCAAGTTTGCACGTAGCGGCTCAAACGAATCGCAACAAGTTAATACACACAACGCCTTACAGGCACTTTTAAGCATGATGTGCAAATAGGCGTCACTCAAGCTTGCGCGGGTTAGGCTCAGAACAGCGATTCAAGTTTGCACATAGCGGCTAAAACGAATCGCACCAAGTTAATACACACAAAGCCTTACAGGCACTTTTAGGCATGATGTGCAAAACGGGGTGTTCCAGCTTGCGCGGGTTAGCCTCAGAAATGCGATTCAAGTTTGCACGTAGCGGCTCAAACGAATCGCAACAAGTTAATACACACAACGCCTTACAGGCACTTTTAGGCATGATGTGCAAAACGCTGTCATCCAGCTTGCGCGGGTTAGGCTCAGAACTGCGATGCAAGTTTGCATATAGCGGCTAAAACGGATCGCACCAAGGTAATACACACAAAGCCTTACAGGCACTTTTAGGCATGATGTGCAAAACGCTGTCATCCAGCTTGCACGGGTTAGGCTCAGAAATGCGACTCATGTTTGCACGTAGCGGCTCAAACGAATCGCAACAAGTTAATACACACAATGCCTTGCAGGCACTTTTAGGCATGATGTGCAAAACGCGGTCATCCAGCTTGCGCGGGTTAGGCTCAGAAATGCGATTCAAGTTTGCACGTAGCGGCTAAAACGAATCTCAACAAGTTTATACACACAAAGCCTTACAGGCACTTTTAGGCTTGATGTGCAAAACGCGGTCATCCAGTTTGCGCGGGTTAGGCTCAGAACTGCGATTCAAGTATGCACATAGCGGCTAATACGAATCGCAACAAGTTAATACACAAAACGCCTTACAGGCACTTTTAGGCATGATGTGCAAAACGCGGCCATCCAGTTTGCGCGGGTTAGGCTCAGAACTGCGATTCAAGTTTGCACATAGCGGCTAAAACGAATCGCAACAAGTTAATACACACAACGCCTTACAGGCACTTTAAGGCATGATGTGCAAAACGGGGTCTTCCAGCTTGCGCGGGTTAGGCTCAGAAAACGATTCAAGTTTGCACGTAGCGGCTCAAACGAATCGCAACAGTTAATACACACAACGCCTTACAGGCACAGGCACAGGCATGATGTGCAAAACGCGGTCATCCAGCTTGCTCGGATTAGGCTCAGAACTGCGATTCAAGTTTGCACGTAGCGGCTAAAACGAATCGCAACAAGTTAATACACACAAAGCCTTACAGGCACTTTTAGGCTTGACGTGCAAAACGGGGTCTTCCAGCTTACGAGGGTTAGGCTCAGAAATGCGATTCAAGTTTCCACGTAGCGGCTCAAACGAATCGCAACAAGTTAATACACACAACGCCTTACAGGCACTTTTAGGCATGATGTGCAAAACGCTGTCATCCAGCTTGCACGGGTTAGGCTCAGAGCTGCGATTCAAGTTTGCACGTAGCGGCTAATACGAATCGCAACAAGTTAATACACAAAACGCCTTACAGGCACTTTAAGGCATGATGTGCAAAACTGGGTCTTCCAGCTTGCGCGGGTTAGGCTCAGAAGTGCGATTCAAGTTTGCACGTAGCGGCTCAAAGGAATCGCAACAAGTTAATACACACAACGCCTTACAGGCACTTTTAGGCATGATGTGCAAAACGCTGTCATCCAGCTTGCACGGGTTAGGCTCAGAAATGCGACTCATGTTTGCACGTAGCGGCTCAAACGAATCGCAACAAGTTAATACACACAACGCCTTACAGGCACTTTTAGGCATGATGTGCAAAACGCGGTCATCCAGCTTGCGCGGGTTAGGCTCAGAAATGCGATTCAAGTTTGCACGTAGCGGCTAAAACGAATCTCAACAAGTTTATACACACAAAGCCTTACAGGCACTTTTAGGCTTGATGTGCAAAACGCGGTCATCCAGTTTGCGCGGGTTAGGCTCAGAACTGCGATTCAAGGTTGCACATAGTGGCTAAAACGAATCGCACCAAGGTAATACACAAAAAGCGTTACAGGCACTTTTAGGCATGATGTGCAAAACGCCGTCATCCAGCTTGCAGGGGTTAGGCTAAGAAATGCGACTCATGTTTGCACGTAGCGGCTCAAACGAATCGCAACAAGTTAATACACACAACGCCTTACAGGCACTTTTAGGCATGATGTGCAAAACGCCGTCATCCAGCTTGCAGGGGTTAGGCTCAGAAATGCGACTCATGTTTGCACATAGCGGCTAATACGAATCGCAACAAGTTAATACACAAAACGCCTTACAGGCACTTTAAGGCATGATGGGCAAAACTGGGTCTTCCAGCTTGCGCGGGTTAGGCTCAGAAGTGCGATTCAAGTTTGCACGTAGCGGCTCAAAAGAATCGCAACAAGTTAATACACACAACGCCTTACAGGCACTTTTAGGCATGATGTGCAAAACGCGGCCATCCAGTTTGCGCGGGTTAGGCTCAGAACTGCGATTCAAGTTTGCACATAGCGGCTAAAACGAATCGCAACAAGTTAATACACACAACGCCTTACAGGCACTTTAAGGCATGATGTGCAAAACGGGGTCTTCCAGCTTGCGCGGGTTAGGCTCAGAAAACGATTCAAGTTTGCACGTAGCGGCTCAAACGAATCGCAACAGTTAATACACACAAAGCCTTACAGGCACAGGCACAGGCATGATGTGCAGAACGCGGTCATCCAGCTTGCTCGGGTTAGGCTCAGAACTGCGATTCAAGTTTGCACGTAGCGGCTAAAACGAATCGCAACAAGTTAATACACACAAAGCCTTACAGGCACTTTTAGGCTTGACGTGCAAAACGGGGTCTTCCAGCTTACGAGGGTTAGGCTCAGAAATGCGATTCAAGTTTCCACGTAGCGGCTCAAACGAATCGCAACAAGTTAATACACACAACGCCTTACAGGCACTTTTAGGCATGATGTGCAAAACGCTGTCATCCAGCTTGCACGGGTTAGGCTCAGAGCTGCGATTCAAGTTTGCACGTAGCGGCTAATACGAATCGCAACAAGTTAATACACAAAACGCCTTACAGGCACTTTAAGGCATGATGTGCAAAACTGGGTCTTCCAGCTTGCGCGGGTTAGGCTCAGAAGTGCGATTCAAGTTTGCACGTAGCGGCTCAAAGGAATCGCAACAAGTTAATACACACAACGCCTTACAGGCACTTTTAGGCATGATGTGCAAAACGCTGTCATCCAGCTTGCACGGGTTAGGCTCAGAAATGCGACTCATGTTTGCACGTAGCGGCTCAAACGAATCGCAACAAGTTAATACACACAACGCCTTACAGGCACTTTTAGGCATGATGTGCAAAACGCGGTCATCCAGCTTGCGCGGGTTAGGCTCAGAAATGCGATTCAAGTTTGCACGTAGCGGCTCAAAGGAATCGCAACAAGTTAATACACACAACGCCTTACAGGCACTTTTAGGCATGATGTGCAAAACGCTGTCATCCAGCTTGCACGGGTTAGGCTCAGAAATGCGACTCATGTTTGCACGTAGCGGCTCAAACGAATCGCAACAAGTTAATACACACAACGCCTTACAGGCACTTTTAGGCATGATGTGCAAAACGCTGTCATCCAGCTTGCGCGGGTTAGGCTCAGAACTGCGATGCAAGTTTGCATATAGCGGCTAAAACGGATCGCACCAAGGTAATACACACAAAGCCTTACAGGCACTTTTAGGCTTGATGTGCAAAACGCGGTCATCCAGTTTGCGCGGGTTAGGCTCAGAACTGCGATTCAAGGTTGCACATAGTGGCTAAAACGAATCGCACCAAGGTAATACACAAAAAGCGTTACAGGCACTTTTAGGCATGATGTGCAAAACGCCGTCATCCAGCTTGCAGGGGTTAGGCTAAGAAATGCGACTCATGTTTGCACGTAGCGGCTCAAACGAATCGCAACAAGTTAATACACACAACGCCTTACAGGCACTTTTAGGCATGATGTGCAAAACGCCGTCATCCAGCTTGCAGGGGTTAGGCTCAGAAATGCGACTCATGTTTGCACATAGCGGCTAATACGAATCGCAACAAGTTAATACACAAAACGCCTTACAGGCACTTTAAGGCATGATGGGCAAAACTGGGTCTTCCAGCTTGCGCGGGTTAGGCTCAGAAGTGCGATTCAAGTTTGCACGTAGCGGCTCAAAATAATCGCAACAAGTTAATACACACAACGCCTTACAGGCACTTTTAGGCATGATGTGCAAAACGCGGCCATCCAGTTTGCGCGGGTTAGGCTCAGAACTGCGATTCAAGTTTGCACATAGCGGCTAAAACGAATCGCAACAAGTTAATACACACAACGCCTTACAGGCACTTTAAGGCATGATGTGCAAAACGGGGTCTTCCAGCTTGCGCGGGTTAGGCTCAGAAAACGATTCAAGTTTGCACGTAGCGGCTCAAACGAATCGCAACAGTTAATACACACAACGCCTTACAGGCACAGGCACAGGCATGATGTGCAGAACGCGGTCATCCAGCTTGCTCGGGTTAGGCTCAGAACTGCGATTCAAGTTTGCACGTAGCGGCTAAAACGAATCGCAACAAGTTAATACACACAAAGCCTTACAGGCACTTTTAGGCTTGACGTGCAAAACGGGGTCTTCCAGCTTACGAGGGTTAGGCTCAGAAATGCGATTCAAGTTTCCACGTAGCGGCTCAAACGAATCGCAACAAGTTAATACACACAACGCCTTACAGGCACTTTTAGGCATGATGTGCAAAACGCTGTCATCCAGCTTGCACGGGTTAGGCTCAGAGCTGCGATTCAAGTTTGCACGTAGCGGCTAATACGAATCGCAACAAGTTAATACACAAAACGCCTTACAGGCACTTTAAGGCATGATGTGCAAAACTGGGTCTTCCAGCTTGCGCGGGTTAGGCTCAGAAGTGCGATTCAAGTTTGCACGTAGCGGCTCAAAGGAATCGCAACAAGTTAATACACACAACGCCTTACAGGCACTTTTAGGCATGATGTGCAAAACGCTGTCATCCAGCTTGCACGGGTTAGGCTCAGAAATGCGACTCATGTTTGCACGTAGCGGCTCAAACGAATCGCAACAAGTTAATACACACAACGCCTTACAGGCACTTTTAGGCATGATGTGCAAAACGCGGTCATCCAGCTTGCGCGGGTTAGGCTCAGAAATGCGATTCAAGTTTGCACGTAGCGGCTCAAAGGAATCGCAACAAGTTAATACACACAACGCCTTACAGGCACTTTTAGGCATGATGTGCAAAACGCTGTCATCCAGCTTGCACGGGTTAGGCTCAGAAATGCGACTCATGTTTGCACGTAGCGGCTCAAACGAATCGCAACAAGTTAATACACACAACGCCTTACAGGCACTTTTAGGCATGATGTGCAAAACGCTGTCATCCAGCTTGCGCGGGTTAGGCTCAGAACTGCGATGCAAGTTTGCATATAGCGGCTAAAACGGATCGCACCAAGGTAATACACACAAAGCCTTACAGGCACTTTTAGGCATGATGTGCAAAACGCTGTCATCCAGCTTGCACGGGTTAGGCTCAGAAATGCGACTCATGTTTGCACGTAGCGGCTCAAACGAATCGCAACAAGTTAATACACACAATGCCTTGCAGGCACTTTTAGGCATGATGTGCAAAACGCGGTCATCCAGCTTGCGCGGGTTAGGCTCAGAAATGCGATTCAAGTTTGCACGTAGCGGCTAAAACGAATCTCAACAAGTTTATACACACAAAGCCTTACAGGCACTTTTAGGCTTGATGTGCAAAACGCGGTCATCCAGTTTGCGCGGGTTAGGCTCAGAACTGCGATTCAAGTATGCACATAGCGGCTAATACGAATCGCAACAAGTTAATACACAAAACGCCTTACAGGCACTTTAAGGCATGATGGGCAAAACTGGGTCTTCCAGCTTGCGCGGGTTAGGCTCAGAAGTGCGATTCAAGTTTGCACGTAGCGGCTCAAAAGAATCGCAACAAGTTAATACACACAACGCCTTACAGGCACTTTTAGGCATGATGTGCAAAACGCGGCCATCCAGTTTGCGCGGGTTAGGCTCAGAACTGCGATTCAAGTTTGCACATAGCGGCTAAAACGAATCGCAACAAGTTAATACACACAACGCCTTACAGGCACTTTAAGGCATGATGTGCAAAACGAGGTCTTCCAGCTTGCGCGGGTTAGGCTCAGAAAACGATTCAAGTTTGCACGTAGCGGCTCAAACGAATCGCAACAGTTAATACACACAACGCCTTACAGGCACAGGCACAGGCATGATGTGCAAAACGCGGTCATCCAGCTTGCTCGGGTTAGGCTCAGAACTGCGATTCAAGTTTGCACGTAGCGGCTAAAACGAATCGCAACAAGTTAATACACACAAAGCCTTACAGGCACTTTTAGGCTTGACGTGCAAAACGGGGTCTTCCAGCTTACGAGGGTTAGGCTCAGAAATGCGATTCAAGTTTCCACGTAGCGGCTCAAACGAATCGCAACAAGTTAATACACACAACGCCTTACAGGCACTTTTAGGCATGATGTGCAAAACGCTGTCATCTAGCTTGCACGGGTTAGGCTCAGAGCTGCGATTCAAGTTTGCACGTAGCGGCTAATACGAATCGCAACAAGTTAATACACAAAACGCCTTACAGGCACTTTAAGGCATGATGTGCAAAACTGGGTCTTCCAGCTTGCGCGGGTTAGGCTCAGAGCTGCGATTCAAGTTTGCACGTAGGGGCTAATACGAATCGCAACAAGTTAATACACACAACGCCTTACAGGCACTTTAAGGCATGATGTGCAAAACGGGGTCTTCCAGCTTGCGCGGGTTAGGCTCAGAAATGCGATTCAAGTTCGCACGTAGCGGCTCAAACGAATAGCAACAAGTTAATACACACAACGCCTTAGAGGCACAGGCACAGGCATGATGGGCAAAACGCGGTCATCCAGCTTGCTCGGGTTAGGCTCAGAACTGCGATTTAAGTTTGCACTTAGCGGCTAAAACGAATCGCACAAGTTAATACACACAAAGCCTTACAGGCTCTTTTAGGCTTGACGTGCAAAACGGGGTCTTCCATCTTGCGAGGGTTAGGCTCAGAAATGCGATTCAAGTTTGCACGTAGCGGCTCAAACGAATCGCAACAAGTTAATACACACAACGCGTTACAGGCACTTTTAGGCATGATGTGCAAAACGCTGTCATCCAGCTTGCACGGGTTAGGCTCAGAGCTGCGATTCAAGTTTGCACGTAGTGGCTAATACGAATCGCAACAAGTTAATACACAAAACGCCTTACAGGCACTTTAAGGCATGATGTGCAAAACTGGGTCTTCAAGCTTGCGCGGGTTAGGCTCAGAAGTGCGATTCAAGTTTGCACGTAGCGGCTCAATGGAATCGCAACAAGTTAATACACACAACGCCTTACAGGCACTTTTAGGCATGATGTGCAAAACGCTGTCATCCAGCTTGCACGGGTTAGGCTCAGAAATGCGACTCATGTTTGCACGTAGCGGCTCAAACGAATCGCAACAAGTTAATACACAAAGCGCCTTACAGGCACTTTTAGGCATGATGTGCAAAACGCGGTCATCCAGCTTGCGCGGGTTAGGCTCAGAAATGCGATTCAAGTTTGCACGTAGCGGCTAAAACGAATCTCAACAAGTTTATACACACAAAGCATTACAGGCACTTTTAGGCTTGATGTGCAAAACGCGGTCATCCAGTTTGCGCGGGTTAGGCTCAGAACTGCGATTCAAGTATGCACATAGCGGCTAATACGAATCGCAACAAGTTAATACACAAAACGCCTTACTGGCACTTTAAGGCATGATGGGCAAAACTGGGTCTTCCAGCTTGCGCGGGTTAGGCTCAGAAGTGCGATTCAAGTTTGCACGTAGCGGCTCAAAAGAATCGCAACAAGTTAATACACACAACGCCTTACAGGCACTTTTAGGCATGATGTGCAAAACGCGGTCATCCAGCTTGCTCGGATTAGGCTCAGAACTGCGATTCAAGTTTGCACATAGCGGCTAAAACGAATCGCAACAAGTTAATACACACAACGCCTTACAGGCACTTTAAGGCATGATGTGCAAAACGGGGTCTTCCAGCTTGCGCGGGTTAGGCTCAGAAAACGATTCAAGTTTGCACGTAGCGGCTCAAACGAATCGCAACAGTTAATACACACAACGCCTTACAGGCACAGGCACAGGCATGATGTGCAGAACGCGGTCATCCAGCTTGCTCGGGTTAGGCTCAGAACTGCGATTCAAGTTTGCACGTAGCGGCTAAAACGAATCGCAACAAGTTAATACACACAAAGCCTTACAGGCACTTTTAGGCTTGACGTGCAAAACGGGGTCTTCCAGCTTACGAGGGTTAGGCTCAGAAATGCGATTCAAGTTTCCACGTAGCGGCTCAAACGAATCGCAACAAGTTAATACACACAACGCCTTACAGGCACTTTTAGGCATGATGTGCAAAACGCTGTCATCCAGCTTGCACGGGTTAGGCTCAGAGCTGCGATTCAAGTTTGCACGTAGCGGCTAATACGAATCGCAACAAGTTAATACACAAAACGCCTTACAGGCACTTTAAGGCATGATGTGCAAAACTGGGTCTTCCAGCTTGCGCGGGTTAGGCTCAGAAGTGCGATTCAAGTTTGCACGTAGCGGCTCAAAGGAATCGCAACAAGTTAATACACACAACGCCTTACAGGCACTTTTAGGCATGATGTGCAAAACGCTGTCATCCAGCTTGCACGGGTTAGGCTCAGAAATGCGACTCATGTTTGCACGTAGCGGCTCAAACGAATCGCAACAAGTTAATACACACAACGCCTTACAGGCACTTTTAGGCATGATGTGCAAAACGCGGTCATCCAGCTTGCGCGGGTTAGGCTCAGAAATGCGATTCAAGTTTGCACGTAGCGGCTCAAAGGAATCGCAACAAGTTAATACACACAACGCCTTACAGGCACTTTTAGGCATGATGTGCAAAACGCTGTCATCCAGCTTGCACGGGTTAGGCTCAGAAATGCGACTCATGTTTGCACGTAGCGGCTCAAACGAATCGCAACAAGTTAATACACACAACGCCTTACAGGCACTTTTAGGCATGATGTGCAAAACGCTGTCATCCAGCTTGCGCGGGTTAGGCTCAGAACTGCGATGCAAGTTTGCATATAGCGGCTAAAACGGATCGCACCAAGGTAATACACACAAAGCCTTACAGGCACTTTTAGGCATGATGTGCAAAACGCTGTCATCCAGCTTGCACGGGTTAGGCTCAGAAATGCGACTCATGTTTGCACGTAGCGGCTCAAACGAATCGCAACAAGTTAATACACACAATGCCTTGCAGGCACTTTTAGGCATGATGTGCAAAACGCGGTCATCCAGCTTGCGCGGGTTAGGCTCAGAAATGCGATTCAAGTTTGCACGTAGCGGCTAAAACGAATCTCAACAAGTTTATACACACAAAGCCTTACAGGCACTTTTAGGCTTGATGTGCAAAACGCGGTCATCCAGTTTGCGCGGGTTAGGCTCAGAACTGCGATTCAAGTATGCACATAGCGGCTAATACGAATCGCAACAAGTTAATACACAAAACGCCTTACAGGCACTTTAAGGCATGATGGGCAAAACTGGGTCTTCCAGCTTGCGCGGGTTAGGCTCAGAAGTGCGATTCAAGTTTGCACGTAGCGGCTCAAAAGAATCGCAACAAGTTAATACACACAACGCCTTACAGGCACTTTTAGGCATGATGTGCAAAACGCGGCCATCCAGTTTGCGCGGGTTAGGCTCAGAACTGCGATTCAAGTTTGCACATAGCGGCTAAAACGAATCGCAACAAGTTAATACACACAACGCCTTACAGGCACTTTAAGGCATGATGTGCAAAACGAGGTCTTCCAGCTTGCGCGGGTTAGGCTCAGAAAACGATTCAAGTTTGCACGTAGCGGCTCAAACGAATCGCAACAGTTAATACACACAACGCCTTACAGGCACAGGCACAGGCATGATGTGCAAAACGCGGTCATCCAGCTTGCTCGGGTTAGGCTCAGAACTGCGATTCAAGTTTGCACGTAGCGGCTAAAACGAATCGCAACAAGTTAATACACACAAAGCCTTACAGGCACTTTTAGGCTTGACGTGCAAAACGGGGTCTTCCAGCTTACGAGGGTTAGGCTCAGAAATGCGATTCAAGTTTCCACGTAGCGGCTCAAACGAATCGCAACAAGTTAATACACACAACGCCTTACAGGCACTTTTAGGCATGATGTGCAAAACGCTGTCATCTAGCTTGCACGGGTTAGGCTCAGAGCTGCGATTCAAGTTTGCACGTAGCGGCAAATACGAATCGCAACAAGTTAATACACAAAACGCCTTACAGGCACTTTAAGGCATGATGTGCAAAACTGGGTCTTCCAGCTTGCGCGGGTTAGGCTCAGAGCTGCGATTCAAGTTTGCACGTAGGGGCTAATACGAATCGCAACAAGTTAATACACACAACGCCTTACAGGCACTTTAAGGCATGATGTGCAAAACGGGGTCTTCCAGCTTGCGCGGGTTAGGCTCAGAAATGCGATTCAAGTTCGCACGTAGCGGCTCAAACGAATAGCAACAAGTTAATACACACAACGCCTTAGAGGCACAGGCACAGGCATGATGTGCAAAACGCGGTCATCCAGCTTGCTCGGGTTAGGCTCAGAACTGCGATTTAAGTTTGCACTTAGCGGCTAAAACGAATCGCACAAGTTAATACACACAAAGCCTTACAGGCTCTTTTAGGCTTGACGTGCAAAACGGGGTCTTCCATCTTGCGAGGGTTAGGCTCAGAAATGCGATTCAAGTTTGCACGTAGCGGCTCAAACGAATCGCAACAAGTTAATACACACAACGCGTTACAGGCACTTTTAGGCATGATGTGCAAAACGCTGTCATCCAGCTTGCACGGGTTAGGCTCAGAGCTGCGATTCAAGTTTGCACGTAGTGGCTAATACGAATCGCAACAAGTTAATACACAAAACGCCTTACAGGCACTTTAAGGCATGATGTGCAAAACTGGGTCTTCAAGCTTGAGCGGGTTAGGCTCAGAAGTGCGATTCAAGTTTGCACGTAGCGGCTCAATGGAATCGCAACAAGTTAATACACACAACGCCTTACAGGCACTTTTAGGCATGATGTGCAAAACGCTGTCATCCAGCTTGCACGGGTTAGGCTCAGAAATGCGACTCATGTTTGCACGTAGCGGCTCAAACGAATCGCAACAAGTTAATACACAAAGCGCCTTACAGGCACTTTTAGGCATGATGTGCAAAACGCGGTCATCGAGCTTGCGCGGGTTAGGCTCAGAAATGCGATTCAAGTTTGCACGTAGCGGCTAAAACGAATCTCAACAAGTTTATACACACAAAGCATTACAGGCACTTTTAGGCTTGATGTGCAAAACGCGGTCATCCAGTTTGCGCGGGTTAGGCTCAGAACTGCGATTCAAGTATGCACATAGCGGCTAATACGAATCGCAACAAGTTAATACACAAAACGCCTTACTGGCACTTTAAGGCATGATGGGCAAAACTGGGTCTTCCAGCTTGCGCGGGTTAGGCTCAGAAGTGCGATTCAAGTTTGCACGTAGCGGCTCAAAAGAATCGCAACAAGTTAATACACACAACGCCTTACAGGCACTTTTAGGCATGATGTGCAAAACGCGGTCATCCAGCTTGCTCGGATTAGGCTCAGAACTGCGATTCAAGTTTGCACGTAGCGGCTAATACGAATCGCAACAAGTTAATACACAAAACGCCTTACAGGCAATTTAAGGCATGGTGTGCAAAACTGGGTCTTCCAGCTTGCGCGGGTTAGGCTCAGAAGTGCGATTCAAGTTTGCACGTAGCGGCTCAAAGGAATCGCAACAAGTTAATACACACAACGCCTTACAGGCACTTTTAGGAATGATGTGCAAAACGCTGTCATCCAGCTTGCACGGGTTAGGCTCAGAAATGCGACTCATGTTTGCACGTAGCGGCTCAAACGAATCGCAACAAGTTAATACACACAACGCCTTACAGGCACTTTTAGGCATGATGTGCAAAACGCGGTCATCCAGCTTGCGCGGGTTAGGCTCAGAAATGCGATTCAAGTTTGCACGTAGCGGCTAAAACGAATCTCAACAAGTTTATACACACAAAGCCTTACAGGCACTTTTAGGCTTGATGTGCAAAACGCGGTCATCCAGTTTGCGCGGGTTAGGCTCAGAACTGCGATTCAAGTATGCACATAGCGGCTATTGCGAATCGCAACAAGTTAATACACAAAACGCCTTACAGGCACTTTAAGGCATGATGGGCAAAACTGGGTCTTCCAGCTTGCACGGGTTAGGCTCAGAGCTGCGATTCAAGTTTGCACGTAGGGGCTAATACGAATCGCAACAAGCTAATACACACAACGCCTTACAGGCACTTTAAGGCATGATGTGCAAAACGGGGTCTTCCAGCTTGCGCGGGTTAGGCTCAGAAATGCGATTCAAGTTCGCACGTAGCGGCTCAAACGAATAGCAACAAGTTAATACACACAACGCCTTAGAGGCACAGGCACAGGCATGATGTGCAAAACGCGGTCATCCAGCTTGCTCGGGTTAGGCTCAGAACTGCGATTTAAGTTTGCACTTAGCGGCTAAAACGAATCGCACAAGTTAATACACACAAAGCCTTACAGGCTCTTTTAGGCTTGACGTGCAAAACGGGGTCTTCCATCTTGAGAGGGTTAGGCTCAGAAATGCGATTCAAGTTTGCACGTAGCGGCTCAAACGAATCGCAACAAGTTAATACACACAACGCGTTACAGGCACTTTTAGGCATGATGTGCAAAACGCTGTCATCCAGCTTGCACGGGTTAGGCTCAGAGCTGCGATTCAAGTTTGCACGTAGTGGCTAATACGAATCGCAACAAGTTAATACACAAAACGCCTTACAGGCACTTTAAGGCATGATGTGCAAAACTGGGTCTTCCAGCTTGCGCGGGTTAGGCTCAGAAGTGCGATTCAAGTTTGCACGTAGCGGCTCAATGGAATCGCAACAAGTTAATACACACAACGCCTTACAGGCACTTTTAGGCATGATGTGCAAAACGCTGTCATCCAGCTTGCACGGGTTAGGCTCAGAAATGCGACTCATGTTTGCACGTAGCGGCTCAAACGAATCGCAACAAGTTAATACACAAAGCGCCTTACAGGCACTTTTAGGCATGATGTGCAAAACGCGGTCATCCAGCTTGCGCGGGTTAGGCTCAGAAATGCGATTCAAGTTTGCACGTAGCGGCTAAAACGAATCTCAACAAGTTTATACACACAAAGCATTACAGGCACTTTTAGGCTTGATGTGCAAAACGCGGTCATCCAGTTTGCGCGGGTTAGGCTCAGAACTGCGATTCAAGTATGCACATAGCGGCTAATACGAATCGCAACAAGTTAATACACAAAACGCCTTACTGGCACTTTAAGGCATGATGGGCAAAACTGGGTCTTCCAGCTTGCGCGGGTTAGGCTCAGAAGTGCGATTCAAGTTTGCACGTAGCGGCTCAAAAGAATCGCAACAAGTTAATACACACAACGCCTTACAGGCACTTTTAGGCATGATGTGCAAAACGCGGTCATCCAGCTTGCTCGGATTAGGCTCAGAACTGCGATTCAAGTTTGCACGTAGCGGCTAAAACGAATCGCAATATGATAATACAAACAAAGCCTTACACGCACTTTTAGGCATTATGTGCAAAACCGGGTCTTCCAGCTTGTGCGGGTTAGGCTCAGAAGTGCGATTCAAGTTTTCACGTAGCGGCTCAAACGAATCGCAACAAGTTAATACACACAACGCCTTACAGGCACTTTTAGGCATGATGTGCAAAACGCGGTCATCCAGCTTGCTCGGATTAGGCTCAGAACTGCGATTCAAGTTTGCACGTAGCGGCTAAAACGAATCGCAACATGCTAATACAAACAAAGCCTTACGTGCACTTTTAGGCATGGTGTGCAAAACGGGGTCTTCCAGCTTGCGCGGGTTAGGCTCAGAAATGCGATTCAAATTTGCACGTAGCGGCTCAAACGAATCGCAACAAGTTAATACACACAACGCCTTACAGGCACTTTTAGGCATGATGTGCAAAACGCTGTCATCCAGCTTGCGCGGGTTAGGCTCAGAACTGCGATGCAAGTTTGCACATAGCGGCTAAAACGAATCCCACCAAGGTAATACACACAAAGCCTTACAGGCACTTTTAGGCATGATGTGCAAAACGCGGTCATCCAGCTTGCGCGGGAGAGGCTCAGAACTGCGATTCAAGTTTGCACGTAGCGCATCAAACGAATCGCAACAAGTTAATACACACAACGCCTTACAGGCACTTTTAGGCATGATGTGCAAAACGCTGTCATCCAGCTTGCGCGGGTTAGGCTCAGAACTGCGATGCAAGGTTGCACATAGTGGCTAAAACGAATCGCACCAAGGTAATACACAAAAAGTGTTACAGGCACTTTTAGGCATGATGTGCAAAACGCCGTCATCCAGCTTGCACGGGTTAGGCTCAGAAATGCGACTCATGTTTGCACGTAGCGGCTCAAACGAATCGCAACAAGTTAATACACACAACGCCTTACAGGAACTTTTAGGCATGATGTGCAAAACGCTGTCATCCAGCTTGCACGGGTTAGGCTCAGAAATGCGACTCATGTTTGCACGTAGCGGCTCAAACGAATCGCAACAGGTTAATACACACAACGCCTTACAGGCACTTTTAGGCATGATGTGCAAACGCGGTCATCCAGCTTGCGCGGGTTAGGCTCAGAAATTCGATTCAAGTTTGCACGTAGCGGCTAAAACGAATCTCAACAAGTTTATACACACAAAGTCTTACAGGCACTTTTAGGCTTGATGTGCAAAACGCGGTCATCCAGCTTGCGCGGGTTAGGCTCAGAACTGCGACTCATGTGTGCACGTAGCGGCTCAAACGAATCGCAACAAGTTAATACACACAACGCCTTACAGGCACTTTAAGGCATGATGTGCAAAACGGGGTCTTCCAGCTTGCGCGGGTTAGGCTCAGAAAACGATTCAAGTTTGCACGTAGCGGCTCAAACAAATCGCAACAAGTTAATACACACAACGCCTTACAGGCACAGGCACAGGCATGATGTGCAAAACGCGGTCATCCAGCTTGCTCGGGTTAGGCTCAGAACTGCGATTCAAGTTTGCACGTAGCGGCTAAAACGAATCGCAACAAGTTAATACACACAAAGCCTTACAGGCACTTTTAGGCTTGACGTGCAAAACGGGGTCTTCCAGCTTGCGAGGGTTAGGCTCAGAAATGCGATTCAAGTTTGCACGTAGCGGCTCAAACGAATCGCAACAAGTTAATACACACAACGCCTTACAGGCACTTTTAGGCATGATGTGCAAAACGCTGTCATCCAGCTTGCACGGGTTAGGCTCAGAGCTGCGGTTCAAGTTTGCACGTAGCGGCTAATACGAATCGCAACAAGTTAATACACAAAAAGCCTTACAGGCACTTTAAGGCATGATGTGCAAAACTGGGTCTTCCAGCTTGCGCGGGTTAGGCTCAGAAGTGCGATTCAAGTTTGCACGTAGCGGCTCAAAGGAATCGCAACAAGTTAATACACACAACGCCTTACAGGCACTTTTAGGCATGATGTGCAAAACGCTGTCATCCAGCTTGCACGGGTTAGGCTCAGAAATGCGACTCATGTTTGCACGTAGCGGCTCAAACGAATCGCAACAAGTTAATACACACAACGCCTTACAGGCACTTTTAGGCATGATGTGCAAAACGCGGTCATCCAGCTTGCGCGGGTTAGGCTCAGAAATGCGATTCAAATTTGCACGTAGCGGCTCAAACGAATCGCAACAAGTTAATACACACAACGCCTTACAGGCACTTTTAGGCATGATGTGCAAAACGCTGTCATCCAGCTTGCGCGGGTTAGGCTCAGAACTGCGATGCAAGTTTGCACATAGCGGCTAAAACGAATCCCACCAAGGTAATACACACAAAGCCTTACAGGCACTTTTAGGCATGATGTGCAAAACGGGGTCTTCCAGCTTGCGCGGGTTAGCCTCAGAAATGCGAGTCAAGTTTGCACGTAGCGGCTCAAACGAATCGCAACAAGTTAATACACACAACGCCTTACAGGCACTTTTAGGCATGATGTGCAAAACGCTGTCATCCAGCTTGCGCGGGTTAGGCTCAGAACTGCGATGCAAGTTTGCATATAGCGGCTAAAACGGATCGCACCAAGGTAATACACACAAAGCCTTACAGGCACTTTTAGGCATGATGTGCAAAACGCTGTCATCCAGCTTGCACGGGTTAGGCTCAGAAATGCGACTCATGTTTGCACGTAGCGGCTCAAACGAATCGCAACAAGTTAATACACACAATGCCTTGCAGGCACTTTTAGGCATGATGTGCAAAACGCGGTCATCCAGCTTGCGCGGGTTAGGCTCAGAAATGCGATTCAAGTTTGCACGTAGCGGCTAAAACGAATCTCAACAAGTTTATACACACAAAGCCTTACAGGCACTTTTAGGCTTGATGTGCAAAACGCGGTCATCCAGTTTGCGCGGGTTAGGCTCAGAACTGCGACTCATGTGTGCACGTAGCGGCTCAAACGAATCGCAACAAGTTAATACACACAACGCCTTACAGGCACTTTAAGGCATGATGTGCAAAACGGGGTCTTCCAGCTTGCGCGGGTTAGGCTCAGAAAACGATTCAAGTTTGCACGTAGCGGCTCAAACAAATCGCAACAAGTTAATACACACAACGCCTTACAGGCACAGGCACAGGCATGATGTGCAAAACGCGGTCATCCAGCTTGCTCGGGTTAGGCTCAGAACTGCGATTCAAGTTTGCACGTAGCGGCTAAAACGAATCGCAACAAGTTAATACACACAAAGCCTTACAGGCACTTTTAGGCTTGACGTGCAAAACGGGGTCTTCCAGCTTGCGAGGGTTAGGCTCAGAAATGCGATTCAAGTTTGCACGTAGCGGCTCAAACGAATCGCAACAAGTTAATACACACAACGCCTTACAGGCACTTTTAGGCATGATGTGCAAAACGCTGTCATCCAGCTTGCACGGGTTAGGCTCAGAGCTGCGGTTCAAGTTTGCACGTAGCGGCTAATACGAATCGCAACAAGTTAATACACAAAACGCCTTACAGGCACTTTAAGGCATGATGTGCAAAACTGGGTCTTCCAGCTTGCGCGGGTTAGGCTCAGAAGTGCGATTCAAGTTTGCACGTAGCGGCTCAAAGGAATCGCAACAAGTTAATACACACAACGCCTTACAGGCACTTTTAGGCATGATGTGCAAAACGCTGTCATCCAGCTTGCACGGGTTAGGCTCAGAAATGCGACTCATGTTTGCACGTAGCGGCTCAAACGAATCGCAACAAGTTAATACACACAACGCCTTACAGGCACTTTTAGGCATGATGTGCAAAACGCGGTCATCCAGCTTGCGCGGGTTAGGCTCAGAAATGCGATTCAAATTTGCACGTAGCGGCTCAAACGAATCGCAACAAGTTAATACACACAACGCCTTACAGGCACTTTTAGGCATGATGTGCAAAACGCTGTCATCCAGCTTGCGCGGGTTAGGCTCAGAACTGCGATGCAAGTTTGCACATAGCGGCTAAAACGAATCCCACCAAGGTAATACACACAAAGCCTTACAGGCACTTTTAGGCATGATGTGCAAAACGGGGTCTTCCAGCTTGCGCGGGTTAGCCTCAGAAATGCGAGTCAAGTTTGCACGTAGCGGCTCAAACGAATCGCAACAAGTTAATACACACAACGCCTTACAGGCACTTTTAGGCATGATGTGCAAAACGCTGTCATCCAGCTTGCGCGGGTTAGGCTCAGAACTGCGATTCAAGTTTGCACATAGCGGCTAAAACGAATCGCAACAAGTTAATACACACAACGCCTTACAGGCACTTTAAGGCATGATGTGCAAAACGGGGTCTTCCAGCTTGCGCGGGTTAGGCTCAGAAAACGATTCAAGTTTGCACGTAGCGGCTCAAACGAATCGCAACAGTTAATACACACAACGCCTTACAGGCACAGGCACAGGCATGATGTGCAAAACGCGGTCATCCAGCTTGCTCGGGTTAGGCTCAGAACTGCGATTCAAGTATGCACATAGCGGCTAATACGAATCGCAAGAAGTTAATACACAAAACGCCTTACAGGCACTTTAAGGCATGATGGGCAAAACTGGGTCTTCCAGCTTGCGCGGGTTAGGCTCAGAAGTGCGATTCAAGTTTGCACGTAGCGGCTCAAAAGAATCGCAACAAGTTAATACACACAACGCCTTACAGGCACTTTTAGGCATGATGTGCAAAACGCGGCCATCCAGTTTGCGCGGGTTAGGCTCAGAACTGCGATTCAAGTTTGCACATAGCGGCTAAAACGAATCGCAACAAGTTAATACACACAACGCCTTACAGGCACTTTAAGGCATGATGTGCAAAACGGGGTCTTCCAGCTTGCGCGGGTTAGGCTCAGAAAACGATTCAAGTTTGCACGTAGCGGCTCAAACGAATCGCAACAGTTAATACACACAACGCCTTACAGGCACAGGCACAGGCATGATGTGCAAAACGCGGTCATCCAGCTTGCTCGGGTTAGGCTCAGAACTGCGATTCAAGTTTGCACGTAGCGGCTAAAACGAATCGCAACAAGTTAATACACACAAAGCCTTACAGGCACTTTTAGGCTTGACGTGCAAAACGGGGTCTTCCAGCTTACGAGGGTTAGGCTCAGAAATGCGATTCAAGTTTCCACGTAGCGGCTCAAACGAATCGCAGCAAGTTAATACACACAACGCCTTACAGGCACTTTTAGGCATGATGTGCAAAACGCTGTCATCTAGCTTGCACGGGTTAGGCTCAGAGCTGCGATTCAAGTTTGCACGTAGCGGCTAATACGAATCGCAACAAGTTAATACACAAAACGCCTTACAGGCACTTTAAGGCATGATGTGCAAAACTGGGTCTTCCAGCTTGCGCGGGTTAGGCTCAGAAGTGCGATTCAAGTTTGCACGTAGCGGCTCAAAGGAATCGCAACAAGTTAATACACACAACGCCTTACAGGCACTTTTAGGCATGATGTGCAAAACGCTGTCATCCAGCTTGCACGGGTTAGGCTCAGAAATGCGACTCATGTTTGCACGTAGCGGCTCAAACGAATCGCAACAAGTTAATACACACAACGCCTTACAGGCACTTTTAGGCATGATGTGCAAAACGCGGTCATCCAGCTTGCGCGGGTTAGGCTCAGAAATGCGATTCAAGTTTGCACGTAGCGGCTAAAACGAATCTCAACGAGTTTATACACACAAAGCCTTACAGGCACTTTTAGGCTTGATGTGCAAAACGCGGTCATCCAGTTTGCGCGGGTTAGGCTCAGAACTGCGATTCAAGTTTGCACGTAGCGGCTAAAACGAATCGCAACATGCTAATACAAACAAAGCCTTATATGCACTTTTAGGCATGGTGTGCAAAACGGGGTCTTCCAGCTTGCGCTGGTTAGGCTCAGAAGTGCGATTCAAGTTTGCACGTAGCGGCTCAAAAGAATCGCAACAAGTTAATACACACAACGCCTTACAGGCACTTTTAGGCATGATGTGCAAAACGCGGTCATCCAGCTTGCTCGGATTAGGCTCAGAACTGCGATTCAAGTTTGCACGTAGCGGCTAAAACGGATCGCAACAAGTTAATACACACAACGCCTTACAGGCACTTTTAGGCTTGATGTGCAAAACGCGGTCATCCAGTTTGCGCGGGTTAGGCTCAGAACTGCGATTCAAGTTTGCACGTAGCGGCTAAAACGAATCGCAACATGCTAATACAAACAAAGCCTTACATGCACTTTTAGGCATGGTGTGCAAAACGGGGTCTTCCAGCTTGCGCGGGTTAGGCTCAGAAGTGCGATTCAAGTTTGCACGTAGCGGCTCAAAGGAATCGCAACAAGTTAATACACACAACGCCTTACAGGCACTTTTAGGCATGATGTGCAAAACGCTGTCATCCAGCTTGCACGGGTTAGGCTCAGAAATGCGACTCATGTTTGCACGTAGCGGCTCAAACGAATCGCAACAAGTTAATACACACAACGCCTTACAGGCACTTTTAGGCATGATGGGCAAAACGCGGTCATCCAGCTTGCGCGGGTTAGGCTCAGAAATGCGATTCAAATTTGCACGTAGCGGCTCAAACGAATCGCAACAAGTTAATACACACAACGCCTTACAGGCACTTTTAGGCATGATGTGCAAAACGCTGTCATCCAGCTTGCGCGGGTTAGGCTCAGAACTGCGATGCAAATTTGCACATAGCGGCTAAAACGAATCCCACCAAGGTAATACACACAAAGCCTTACAGGCACTTTTAGGCATGATGTGCAAAACGCTGTCATCCAGCTTGCGCGGGTTAGGCTCAGAACTGCGATGCAAATTTGCACATAGCGGCTCAAACGAATCGCAACAAGTTAATACACACAACGCCTTACAGGCACTTTTAAGCATGATGTGCAAATAGGCGTCACTCAAGCTTGCGCGGGTTAGGCTCAGAACAGCGATTCAAGTTTGCACATAGCGGCTAAAACGAATCGCACCAAGTTAATACACACAAAGCCTTACAGGCACTTTTAGGCATGATGTGCAAAACGGGGTCTTCCAGCTTGCGCGGGTTAGCCTCAGAAATGCGATTCAAGTTTGCACGTAGCGGCTCAAACGAATCGCAACAAGTTAATACACACAACGCCTTACAGGCACTTTTAGGCATGATGTGCAAAACGCTGTCATCCAGCTTGCGCGGGTTAGGCTCAGAACTGCGATGCAAGTTTGCATATAGCGGCTAAAACGGATCGCACCAAGGTAATACACACAAAGCCTTACAGGCACTTTTAGGCATGATGTGCAAAACGCTGTCATCCAGCTTGCACGGGTTAGGCTCAGAAATGCGACTCATGTTTGCACGTAGCGGCTCAAACGAATCGCAACAAGTTAATACACACAATGCCTTGCAGGCACTTTTAGGCATGATGTGCAAAACGCGGTCATCCAGCTTGCGCGGGTTAGGCTCAGAAATGCGATTCAAGTTTGCACGTAGCGGCTAAAACGAATCTCAACAAGTTTATACACACAAAGCCTTACAGGCACTTTTAGGCTTGATGTGCAAAACGCGGTCATCCAGTTTGCGCGGGTTAGGCTCAGAACTGCGATTCAAGTATGCACATAGCGGCTAATGCGAATCGCAACAAGTTAATACACAAAACGCCTTACAGGCACTTTTAGGCATGATGTGCAAAACGCGGCCATCCAGTTTGCGCGGGTTAGGCTCAGAACTGCGATTCAAGTTTGCACATAGCGGCTAAAACGAATCGCAACAAGTTAATACACACAACGCCTTACAGGCACTTTAAGGCATGATGTGCAAAACGGGGTCTTCCAGCTTGCGCGGGTTAGGCTCAGAAAACGATTCAAGTTTGCACGTAGCGGCTCAAACGAATCGCAACAGTTAATACACACAACGCCTTACAGGCACAGGCACAGGCATGATGTGCAAAACGCGGTCATCCAGCTTGCTCGGGTTAGGCTCAGAACTGCGATTCAAGTTTGCACGTAGCGGCTAAAACGAATCGCAACAAGTTAATACACACAAAGCCTTACAGGCACTTTTAGGCTTGACGTGCAAAACGGGGTCTTCCAGCTTACGAGGGTTAGGCTCAGAAATGCGATTCAAGTTTCCACGTAGCGGCTCAAACGAATCGCAACAAGTTAATACACACAACGCCTTACAGGCACTTTTAGGCATGATGTGCAAAACGCTGTCATCCAGCTTGCACGGGTTAGGCTCAGAGCTGCGATTCAAGTTTGCACGTAGCGGCTAATACGAATCGCAACAAGTTAATACACAAAACGCCTTACAGGCACTTTAAGGCATGATGTGCAAAACTGGGTCTTCCAGCTTGCGCGGGTTAGGCTCAGAAGTGCGATTCAAGTTTGCACGTAGCGGCTCAAAGGAATCGCAACAAGTTAATACACACAACGCCTTACAGGCACTTTTAGGCATGATGTGCAAAACGCTGTCATCCAGCTTGCACGGGTTAGGCTCAGAAATGCGACTCATGTTTGCACGTAGCGGCTCAAACGAATCGCAACAAGTTAATACACACAACGCCTTACAGGCACTTTTAGGCATGATGTGCAAAACGCGGTCATCCAGCTTGCGCGGGTTAGGCTCAGAAATGCGATTCAAGTTTGCACGTAGCGGCTAAAACGAATCTCAACAAGTTTATACACACAAAGCCTTACAGGCACTTTTAGGCTTGATGTGCAAAACGCGGTCATCCAGTTTGCGCGGGTTAGGCTCAGAACTGCGATTCAAGGTTGCACATAGTGGCTAAAACGAATCGCACCAAGGTAATACACAAAAAGCGTTACAGGCACTTTTAGGCATGATGTGCAAAACGCCGTCATCCAGCTTGCAGGGGTTAGGCTAAGAAATGCGACTCATGTTTGCACGTAGCGGCTCAAACGAATCGCAACAAGTTAATACACACAACGCCTTACAGGCACTTTTAGGCATGATGTGCAAAACGCCGTCATCCAGCTTGCAGGGGTTAGGCTCAGAAATGCGACTCATGTTTGCACATAGCGGCTAATACGAATCGCAACAAGTTAATACACAAAACGCCTTACAGGCACTTTAAGGCATGATGGGCAAAACTGGGTCTTCCAGCTTGCGCGGGTTAGGCTCAGAAGTGCGATTCAAGTTTGCACGTAGCGGCTCAAAAGAATCGCAACACGTTAATACACACAACGCCTTACAGGCACTTTTAGGCATGATGTGCAAAACGCGGCCATCCAGTTTGCGCGGGTTAGGCTCAGAACTGCGATTCAAGTTTGCACATAGCGGCTAAAACGAATCGCAACAAGTTAATACACACAACGCCTTACAGGCACTTTAAGGCATGATGTGCAAAACGGGGTCTTCCAGCTTGCGCGGGTTAGGCTCAGAAAACGATTCAAGTTTGCACGTAGCGGCTCAAACGAATCGCAACAGTTAATACACACAACGCCTTACAGGCACACGCACAGGCATGATGTGCAGAACGCGGTCATCCAGCTTGCTCGGGTTAGGCTCAGAACTGCGATTCAAGTTTGCACGTAGCGGCTAAAACGAATCGCAACAAGTTAATACACACAACGCCTTACAGGCACTTTAGTGCATGATGTGCAAAACGGGGTCTTCCAGCTTGCGCGGGTTAGGCTCAGAAGTGCGATTCAAGTTTTCACGTAGCGGCTCAAACGAATCGCAACAAGTTAATACACACAACGCCTTACAGGCACTTTTAGGCATGATGTGCAAAACGCGGTCATCCAGCTTGCTCGGATTAGGCTAGAACTGCGATTCAAGTTTGCACGTAGCGGCTAAAACGAATCGCAACATGCTAATACAAACAAAGCCTTACATACACTTTTAGGCATGGTGTGCAAAACGGGGTCTTCCAGCTTGCGCGGGTTAGGCTCAGAAATGCGATTCAAATTTGCACGTAGCGGCTCAAACGAATCGCAACAAGTTAATACACACAACGCCTTACAGGCACTTTTAGGCATGATGTGCAAAACGCTGTCATCCAGCTTGCGCGGGTTAGGCTCAGAACAGCGATGTAAGTTTGCACATAGCGGTTAAAACGAATCCCACCAAGGTAATACACACAAAGCCTTACAGGCACTTTTAGGCATGATGTGCAAAACGCGGTCATCCAGCTTGCGCGGGAGAGGCTCAGAAATGCGACTCATGTTTGCACGTAGCGGCTCAAACGAATCGCAACAAGTTAATACACACAACGCCTTACAGGCACTTTTAGGCATGATGTGCAAAACGCTGTCATCCAGCTTGCGCGGGTTAGGCTCAGAACAGCGATGCAAGTTTGCACATAGCGGCTAAAACGAATCCCACCAAGGTAATACACACAAAGCCTTACAGGCACTTTTAGGCATGATGTGCAAAACGCGGTCATCCAGCTTGCGCGGTTAGGCTCAGAAATGCGATTCAAGTTTGCACGTAGCGGCTAAAACGAATCTCAACAAGTTTATACACACAAAGCCTTACAGGCACTTTTAGGCTTGATGTGGAAAACGCGGTCATCCAGTTTGCGCGGGTTAGGCTCAGAACTGCGATTCAATTATGCACATAGCGGCTAATACGAATCGCAACAAGTTAATACACAAAACGCCTTACAGGCACTTTAAGGAATGATGGGCAAAACTGGGTCTTCCAGCTTGCGCTGGTTAGGCTCAGAAGTGCGATTCAAGTTTGCACGTAGCGGCTCAAAAGAATCGCAACAAGTTAATACACACAACGCCTTACAGGCACTTTTAGGCATGATGTGCAAAACGCGGTCATCCAGCTTGCTCGGATTAGGCTCAGAACTGCGATTCAAGTTTGCACGTAGCGGCTAAAACGAATCGCAACAAGTTAATACACACAACGCCTTACAGGCACTTTAGTGCATGATGTGCAAAACGGGGTCTTCCAGCTTGCGCTGGTTAGGCTCAGAAGTGCGATTCAAGTTTTCACGTAGCGGCTCAAACGAATCGCAACAAGTTAATACACACAACGCCTTACAGGCACTTTTAGGCATGATGTGCAAAACGCGGTCATCCAGCTTGCTCGGATTAGGCTCAGAACTGCGATTCAAGTTTGCACGTAGCGGCAAAAACGAATCGCAACATGCTAATACAAACAAAGCCTTACAGGCACTTTTAGGCATGATGTGCAAAACGGGGTCTTCCAGCTTGCTCGGGTTAGGCTCAGAAATGCGATTCAAGTTTGCACGTAGCGGCTCAAACGAATCGCAACAAGTTAATACACACAACGCCTTACAGGAACTTTTAGGCATGATGTGCAAAACGCTGTCATCCAGCTTGCGCGGGTTAGGCTCAGAACTGCGATGCAAGGTTGCACATAGTGGCAAAACGAATCGCACCGAGGTAATACACAAAAAGCGTTACAGGCACTTTTAGGCATGATGTGCAAAACGCCGTCATCCAGCTTGCAGGGGTTAGGCTCAGAAATGCGACTCATGTTTGCACGTAGCGGCTCAAACGAATCGCAACAAGTTAATACACACAACGCCTTACAGGCACTTTTAGGCATGATGTGCAAAACGCTGTCATCCAGCTTGCACGGGTTAGGCTCAGAAATGCGACTCATGTTTGCACGTAGCGGCTCAAACGAATCGCAACAAGTTAAAACACACAACGCCTTACAGGCACTTTTAGGCATGATGTGCAAAACGCGGTCATCCAGCTTGCGCGGGTTAGGCTCAGAAATTCGATTCAAGTTTGCACGTAGCGGCTAAAACGAATCTCAACAAGTTTATACACACAAAGCCTTACAGGCACTTTTAGGCTTGATGTGCAAAACGCGGTCATCCAGCTTGCGCGGGTTAGGCTCAGAACTGCGACTCATGTTTGCACGTAGCAGCTCAGACGAATCGCAACAAGTTAATACACACAACGCCTTACAGGCACTTTAAGGCATGATGTGCAAAACGGGGTCTTCCAGCTTGCGCGGGTTAGGCTCAGAAAACGATTCAAGTTTGCACGTAGCGGCTCAAACGAATCGCAACAAGTTAATACACACAACGCCTTACAGGCACAGGCACAGGCATGATGTGCAAAACGCGGTCATCCAGCTTGCTCGGGTTAGGCTCAGAACTGCGATTCAAGTTTGCACGTAGCGGCTAAAACGAATCGCAACAAGTTAATACACACAAAGCCTTACAGGGACTTTTAGGCTTGACGTGCAAAACGGGGTCTTCCAGCTTGCGCGGGTTAGGCTCAGAAGTGCGATTCAAGTTTGCACGTAGCGGCTCAAAGAAATCGCAACAAGTTAATACACACAACGCCTTACAGGCACTTTTAGGCATGATGTGCAAAACGCTGTCATCCAGCTTGCACGGGTTAGGCTCAGAAATGCGACTCATGTTTGCACGTAGCGGCTCAAACGAATCGCAACAAGTTAATACACACAACGCCTTACAGGCACTTTTAGGCACGATGTGCAAAACGCGGTCATCCAGCTTGCGCGGGTTAGGCTCAGAAATGCGATTCAAATTTGCACGTAGCGGCTCAAACGAATCGCAACAAGTTAATACACACAACGCCTTACAGGCACTTTTAGGCATGATGTGCAAAACGCTGTCATCCAGCTTGCGCGGGTTAGGCTCAGAACTGCGATGCAAGTTTGCACATAGCGGCTAAAACGAATCCCACCAAGGTAATACACACAAAGCCTTACAGGCACTTTTAGGCATGATGTGCAAAACGCGGTCATCCAGCTTGCGCGGGAGAGGCTCAGAACTGCGATTCAAGTTTGCACGTAGCGGCTCAAACGAATCGCAACAAGTTAATACACACAACGCCTTACAGGCACTTTTAAGCATGATGTGCAAATAGGCGTCACTCAAGCTTGCGCGGGTTAGGCTCAGAACTGCGATTCAAGTTTGCACATAGCGGCTAAAACGAATCGCACCAAGTTAATACACACAAAGCCTTACAGGCACTTTTAGGCATGATGTGCAAAACGGGGTCTTCCAGCTTGCGCGGGTTAGCCTCAGAAATGCGATTCAAGTTTGCACGTAGCGGCTCAAACGAATCGCAACAAGTTAATACACACAACGCCTTACAGGCACTTTTAGGCATGATGTGCAAAACGCTGTCATCCAGGTTGCGCGGGTTAGGCTCAGAACTGCGATGCAAGTTTGCATATAGCGGCTAAAACGGATCGCACCAAGGTAATACACACAAAGCCTTACAGGCACTTTTAGGCATGACGTGCAAAACGCTGTCATCCAGCTTGCACGGGTTAGGCTCAGAAATGCGACTCATGTTTGCACGTAGCGGCTCAAACGAATCGCAACAAGTTAATACACACAATGCCTTGCAGGCACTTTTAGGCATGATGTGAAAAACGCGGTCATCCAGCTTGCGCGGGTTAGGCTCAGAAATGCGATTCAAGTTTGCACGTAGCGGCTAAAACGAATCTCAACAAGTTTATACACACAAAGCCTTACAGGCACTTTTAGGCTTGATGTGCAAAACGCGATCCAGTTTGCGCGGGTTAGGCTCAGAACTGCGATTCAAGTATGCACATAGCGGCTAATACGAATCGCAACAAGTTAATACACAAAACGCCTTACAGGCACTTTAAGGCATGATGGGCAAAACTGGGTCTTCCAGCTTGCGCGGGTTAGGCTCAGAAGTGCGATTCAAGTTTGCACGTAGCGGCTCAAAAGAATCGCAACAAGTTAATACACACAACGCCTTACAGGCACTTTTAGGCATGATGTGCAAAACGCGGCCATCCAGTTTGCGCGGGTTAGGCTCAGAAGTGCGATTCAAGTTTGCACGTAGCGGCTCAAAGGAATCGCAACAAGTTAATACACACAACGCCTTACAGGCACTTTTAGGCATGATGTGCAAAACGCTGTCATCCAGCTTGCACGGGTTAGGCTCAGAAATGCGACTCATGTTTGCACGTAGCGGCTCAAACGAATCGCAACAAGTTAATACACACAACGCCTTACAGGCACTTTTAGGCATGATGGGCAAAACGCGGTCATCCAGCTTGCGCGGGTTAGGCTCAGAAATGCGATTCAAATTTGCACGTAGCGGCTCAAACGAATCGCAACAAGTTAATACACACAACGCCTTACAGGCACTTTTAGGCATGATGTGCAAAACGCTGTCATCCAGCTTGCACGGGTTAGGCTCAGAAATGCGACTCATGTTTGCACGTAGCGGCTCAAACGAATCGCAACAAGTTAAAACACACAACGCCTTACAGGCACTTTTAGGCATGATGTGCAAAACGCGGTCATCCAGCTTGCGCGGGTTAGGCTCAGAAATTCGATTCAAGTTTGCACGTAGCGGCTAAAACGAATCTCAACAAGTTTATACACACAAAGCCTTACAGGCACTTTTAGGCTTGATGTGCAAAACGCGGTCATCCAGCTTGCGCGGGTTAGGCTCAGAACTGCGACTCATGTTTGCACGTAGCGGCTCAAACGAATCGCAACAAGTTAATACACACAACGCCTTACAGGCACTTTTAGGCATGATGGGCAAAACGCGGTCATCCAGCTTGCGCGGGTTAGGCTCAGAAATGCGATTCAAATTTGCACGTAGCGGCTCAAAGGAATCGCAACAAGTTAATACACACAACGCCTTACAGGCACTTTTAGGCATGATGTGCAAAACGCTGTCATCCAGCTTGCACGGGTTAGGCTCAGAAATGCGACTCATGTTTGCACGTAGCGGCTCAAACGAATCGCAACAAGTTAATACACACAACGCCTTACAGGCACTTTTAGGCATGATGGGCAAAACGCGGTCATCCAGCTTGCGCGGGTTAGGCTCAGAAATGCGATTCAAGTTTGCACGTAGCGGCTAAAACGAATCGCAACATGCTAATACAAACAAAGCCTTACATGCACTTTTAGGCATGGTGTGCAAAACGGGGTCTTCCAGCTTGCGCTGGTTAGGCTCAGAAGTGCGATTCAAGTTTGCACGTAGCGGCTCAAAAGAATCGCAACAAGTTAATACACACAACGCCTTACAGGCACTTTTAGGCATGATGTGCAAAACGCGGTCATCCAGCTTGCTCGGATTAGGCTCAGAACTGCGATTCAAGTTTGCACATAGCGGCTGAAACGAATCGCAACAAGTTAATACACACAAAGCCTTACAGGCACTTTTAGGCTTGACGTGCAAAACGGGGTCTTCCAGCTTACGAGGGTTAGGCTCAGAAATGCGATTCAAGTTTCCACGTAGCGGCTCAAACGAATCGCAACAAGTTAATACACACAACGCCTTACAGGCACTTTTAGGCATGATGTGCAAAACGCTGTCATCTAGCTTGCACGGGTTAGGCTCAGAGCTGCGATTCAAGTTTGCACGTAGCGGCTAATACGAATCGCAACAAGTTAATACACAAAACGCCTTACAGGCACTTTAAGGCATGATGTGCAAAACTGGGTCTTCCAGCTTGCGCGGGTTAGGCTCAGAAGTGCGATTCAAGTTTGCACGTAGCGGCTCAAAGGAATCGCAACAAGTTAATACACACAACGCCTTACAGGCACTTTTAGGCATGATGTGCAAAACGCTGTCATCCAGCTTGCACGGGTTAGGCTCAGAAATGCGATTCAAGTTTGCACGTAGCGGCTAAAACGAATCTCAACAAGTTTATACACACAAAGCCTTACAGGCACTTTTAGGCTTGATGTGCAAAACGCGGTCATCCAGTTTGCGCGGGTTAGGCTCAGAACTGCGATTCAAGTTTGCACGTAGCGGCTAAAACGAATCGCAACATGCTAATACAAACAAAGCCTTATATGCACTTTTAGGCATGGTGTGCAAAACGGGGTCTTCCAGCTTGCGCTGGTTAGGCTCAGAAGTGCGATTCAAGTTTGCACGTAGCGGCTCAAAAGAATCGCAACAAGTTAATACACACAACGCCTTACAGGCACTTTTAGGCATGATGTGCAAAACGCGGTCATCCAGCTTGCTCGGATTAGGCTCAGAACTGCGATTCAAGTTTGCACGTAGCGGCTAAAACGAATCGCAACAAGTTAATACACACAACGCCTTACAGGCACTTTTAGGCATGATGTGCAAAACCCGGCCATCCAGTTTGCGCGGGTTAGGCTCAGAACTGCGATTCAAGTTTGCACATAGCGGCTAAAACGAATCGCAACAAGTTAATACACACAACGCCTTACAGGCACTTTAAGACATGATGTGCAAAACGGGGTCTTCCAGCTTGCGCGGGTTAGGCTCAGAAAACGATTCAAGTTTGCACGTAGCGGCTCAAACGAATCGCAACAAGTTAATACACACAACGCCTTACAGGCACTTTTAGGCATGATGTGCAAAACGCGGTCATCCAGCTTGCTCGGGTTAGGCTCAGAACTGCGATTCAAGTTTGCACGTAGCGGCTAAAACGAATCGCAACAAGTTAATACACACAAAGCCTTACAGGCACTTTTAGGCTTGACGTGCAAAACGGGGTTTTCCAGCTTGCGAGGGTTAGGCTCAGAAATGCGATTCAAGTTTGCACGTAGCGGCTCAAACGAATCGCAACAAGTTAATACACACAACGCCTTACAGGCACTTTTAGGCATGATGTGCAAAACGCTGTCATCCAGCTTGCACGGGTTAGGCTCAGAGCTGCGATTCAAGTTTGCACGTAGCGGCTAATACGAATCGCAACAAGTTAATAGACACAAAGCCTTACAGGCATGTTTAGGCTTGACGTGCAAAACGGGGTCTTCCAGCTTGCGCGGGTTAGGCTCAGAAATGCGATTCAAGTTTGCACGTAGTGGCTCAAACGAATCGCAACAAGTTAATACACACAACGCCTTACAGGCACTTTTAGGCATGATGTGCAAAACGCTGTCATCCAGCTTGCACGGGTTAGGCTCAAAAATGCGACTCATGTTTGCACGTAGCGGCTCAAACGAATCGCAACAAGTTAATACACACAACGCCTTACAGGCACTTTTAGGCATGATGTGCAAAACGCGGTCATCCAGCTTGCGCGGGTTAGGCTCAGAAATGCGATTCAAGTTTGCACGTAGCGGCTAAAACGAATCTCAACAAGTTTATACACACAAAGCCTTACAGGCACTTTTAGGCTTGATGTGCAAAACGCGGTCATCCAGCTTGCGCGGGTGAGGCTCAGAACTGCGATTCAAGTTTGCACATAGCGGCTAATACGAATCGCAACAAGTTAATACACAAAACGCCTTACAGGCACTTTAAGGCATGATGTGCAAAACTGGGTCTTCCAGCTTGCGCTGGTTAGGCTCAGAAGTGCGATTCAAGTTTGCACGTAGCGGCTCAAAGGAATCGCAACAAGTTAATACACACAACGCCTTACAGGCACTTTTAGGCATGATGTGCAAAACGCTGTCATCCAGCTTGCACGGGTTAGGCTCAGAAATGCGACTCATGTTTGCACGTAGCGGCTCAAACGAATCGCAACAAGTTAATACACACAACGCCTTACAGGCACTTTTAGGCATGATGTGCAAAACGCGGCCATCCAGTTTGCGCGGGTTAGGCTCAGAACTGCGATTCAAGTTTGCACATAGCGGCTAAAACGAATCGCAACAAGTTAATACACACAACGCCTTACAGGCACTTTAAGGCATGATGTGCAAAACGGGGTCTTCCAGCTTGCGCGGGCTAGGCTCAGAAAACGATTCAAGTTTGCACGTAGCGGCTCAAACAAATCGCAACAAGTTAATACACACCACGCCTTACAGGCACAGGCACAGGCATGATGTGCAAAACGCGGTCATCCAGCTTGCTCGGGTTAGGCTCAGAACTGCGATTCAAGTTTGCACGTAGCGGCTAAAACGAATCGCAACAAGTTAATACACACAAAGCCTTACAGGCACTTTTAGGCTTGACGTGCAAAACGGGGTCTTCCAGCTTGCGAGGGTTAGGCTCAGAAATGCGATTCAAGTTTGCACGTAGCGGCTCAAACGAATCGCAACAAGTTAATACACACAACGCCTTACAGGCACTTTTAGGCATGATGTGCAAAACGCTGTCATCCAGCTTGCACGGGTTAGGCTCAGAAATGCGACTCATGTTTGCACGTAGCGGCTCAAACGAATCGCAACAAGTTAATACACAAAGCGCCTTACAGGCACTTTTAGGCTTGATGTGCAAAACGCGGTCATCCAGTTTGCGCGGGTTAGGCTCAGAACTGCGATTCAAGTATGCACATAGCGGCTAATACGAATCGCAACAAGTTAATACACAAAACGCCTTACTGGCACTTTAAGGCATGATGGGCAAAACTGGGTCTTCCAGCTTGCGCGGGTTAGGCTCAGAAGTGCGATTCAAGTTTGCACGTAGCGGCTCAAAAGAATCGCAACAAGTTAATACACACAACGCCTTACAGGCACTTTTAGGCATGATGTGCAAAACGCGGTCATCCAGCTTGCTCGGATTAGGCTCAGAACTGCGATTCAAGTTTGCACGTAGCGGCTAAAACGAATCGCAACAAGTTAATACACACAAAGCCTTACAGGCACTTTTAGGCTTGACGTGCAAAACGGGGTCTTCCAGCTTACGAGGGTTAGGCTCAGAAATGCGATTCAAGTTTCCACGTAGCGGCTCAAACGAATCGCAACAAGTTAATACACACAACGCCTTACAGGCACTTTTAGGCATGATGTGCAAAACGCTGTCATCTAGCTTGCACGGGTTAGGCTCAGAGCTGCGATTCAAGTTTGCACGTAGCGGCTAATACGAATCGCAACAAGTTAATACACAAAACGCCTTACAGGCACTTTAAGGCATGATGTGCAAAACTGGGTCTTCCAGCTTGCGCGGGTTAGGCTCAGAAGTGCGATTCAAGTTTGCACGTAGCGGCTCAAAGGAATCGCAACAAGTTAATACACACAACGCCTTACAGGCACTTTTAGGCATGATGTGCAAAACGCTGTCATCCAGCTTGCACGGGTTAGGCTCAGAAATGCGACTCATGTTTGCACGTAGCGGCTCAAACGAATCGCAACAAGTTAATACACACAACGCCTTACAGGCACTTTTAGGCATGATGTGCAAAACGCGGTCATCCAGCTTGCGCGGGTTAGGCTCAGAAATGCGATTCAAGTTTGCACGTAGCGGCTAAAACGAATCTCAACAAGTTTATACACACAAAGCCTTACAGGCACTTTTAGGCTTGATGTGCAAAACGCGGTCATCCAGTTTGCGCGGGTTAGGCTCAGAACTGCGATTCAAGTTTGCACGTAGCGGCTAAAACGAATCGCAACATGCTAATACAAACAAAGCCTTATATGCACTTTTAGGCATGGTGTGCAAAACGGGGTCTTCCAGCTTGCGCTGGTTAGGCTCAGAAGTGCGATTCAAGTTTGCACGTAGCGGCTCAAAAGAATCGCAACAAGTTAATACACACAACGCCTTACAGGCACTTTTAGGCATGATGTGCAAAACGCGGTCATCCAGCTTGCTCGGATTAGGCTCAGAACTGCGATTCAGGTTTGCACGTAGCGGCTAAAACGAATCGCAACAAGTTAATACACACAACGCCTTACAGGCACTTTTAGGCATGATGTGCAAAACCCGGCCATCCAGTTTGCGCGGGTTAGGCTCAGAACTGCGATTCAAGTTTGCACATAGCGGCTAAAACGAATCGCAACAAGTTAATACACACAACGCCTTACAGGCACTTTAAGACATGATGTGCAAAACGGGGTCTTCCAGCTTGCGCGGGTTAGGCTCAGAAAACGATTCAAGTTTGCACGTAGCGGCTCAAACGAATCGCAACAAGTTAATACACACAACGCCTTACAGGCACTTTTAGGCATGATGTGCAAAACGCGGTCATCCAGCTTGCTCGGGTTAGGCTCAGAACTGCGATTCAAGTTTGCACGTAGCGGCTAAAACGAATCGCAACAAGTTAATACACACAAAGCCTTACAGGCACTTTTAGGCTTGACGTGCAAAACGGGGTTTTCCAGCTTGCGAGGGTTAGGCTCAGAAATGCGATTCAAGTTTGCACGTAGCGGCTCAAACGAATCGCAACAAGTTAATACACACAACGCCTTACAGGCACTTTTAGGCATGATGTGCAAAACGCTGTCATCCAGCTTGCACGGGTTAGGCTCAGAGCTGCGATTCAAGTTTGCACGTAGCGGCTAATACGAATCGCAACAAGTTAATAGACACAAAGCCTTACAGGCATGTTTAGGCTTGACGTGCAAAACGGGGTCTTCCAGCTTGCGCGGGTTAGGCTCAGAAATGCGATTCAAGTTTGCACGTAGCGGCTCAAACGAATCGCAACAAGTTAATACACACAACGCCTTACAGGCACTTTTAGGCATGATGTGCAAAACGCTGTCATCCAGCTTGCACGGGTTAGGCTCAAAAATGCGACTCATGTTTGCACGTAGCGGCTCAAACGAATCGCAACAAGTTAATACACACAACGCCTTACAGGCACTTTTAGGCATGATGTGCAAAACGCGGTCATCCAGCTTGCGCGGGTTAGGCTCAGAAATGCGATTCAAGTTTGCACGTAGCGGCTAAAACGAATCTCAACAAGTTTATACACACAAAGCCTTACAGGCACTTTTAGGCTTGATGTGCAAAACGCGGTTATCCAGCTTGCGCGGGTGAGGCTCAGAACTGCGATTCAAGTTTGCACATAGCGGCTAATACGAATCGCAACAAGTTAATACACAAAACGCCTTACAGGCACTTTAAGGCATGATGTGCAAAACTGGGTCTTCCAGCTTGCGCTGGTTAGGCTCAGAAGTGCGATTCAAGTTTGCACGTAGCGGCTCAAAGGAATCGCAACAAGTTAATACACACAACGCCTTACAGGCACTTTTAGGCATGATGTGCAAAACGCTGTCATCCAGCTTGCACGGGTTAGGCTCAGAAATGCGACTCATGTTTGCACGTAGCGGCTCAAACGAATCGCAACAAGTTAATACACACAACGCCTTACAGGCACTTTTAGGCATGATGTGCAAAACGCGGCCATCCAGTTTGCGCGGGTTAGGCTCAGAACTGCGATTCAAGTTTGCACATAGCGGCTAAAACGAATCGCAACAAGTTAATACACACAACGCCTTACAGGCACTTTAAGGCATGATGTGCAAAACGGGGTCTTCCAGCTTGCGCGGGCTAGGCTCAGAAAACGATTCAAGTTTGCACGTAGCGGCTCAAACGAATCGCAACAAGTTAATACACACCACGCCTTACAGGCACAGGCACAGGCATGATGTGCAAAACGCGGTCATCCAGCTTGCTCGGGTTAGGCTCAGAACTGCGATTCAAGTTTGCACGTAGCGGCTAAAACGAATCGCAACAAGTTAATACACACAAAGCCTTACAGGCACTTTTAGGCTTGACGTGCAAAACGGGGTCTTCCAGCTTGCGAGGGTTAGGCTCAGAAATGCGATTCAAGTTTGCACGTAGCGGCTCAAACGAATCGCAACAAGTTAATACACACAACGCCTTACAGGCACTTTTAGGCATGATGTGCAAAACGCTGTCATCCAGCTTGCACGGGTTAGGCTCAGAAATGCGACTCATGTTTGCACGTAGCGGCTCAAACGAATCGCAACAAGTTAATACACAAAGCGCCTTACAGGCACTTTTAGGCATGATGTGCAAAACGCGGTCATCCAGCTTGCGCGGGTTAGGCTCAGAAATGCGATTCAAGTTTGCACGTAGCGGCTAAAACGAATCTCAACAAGTTTATACACACAAAGCATTACAGGCACTTTTAGGCTTGATGTGCAAAACGCGGTCATCCAGTTTGCGCGGGTTAGGCTCAGAACTGCGATTCAAGTATGCACATAGCGGCTAATACGAATCGCAACAAGTTAATACACAAAACGCCTTACTGGCACTTTAAGGCATGATGGGCAAAACTGGGTCTTCCAGCTTGCGCGGGTTAGGCTCAGAAGTGCGATTCAAGTTTGCACGTAGCGGCTCAAAAGAATCGCAACAAGTTAATACACACAACGCCTTACAGGCACTTTTAGGCATGATGTGCAAAACGCGGTCATCCAGCTTGCTCGGATTAGGCTCAGTACTGCGATTCAAGTTTGCACGTAGCGGCTAAAACGAATCGCAACAAGTTAATACACACAAAGCCTTACAGGCACTTTTAGGCTTGACGTGCAAAACGGGGTCTTCCAGCTTACGAGGGTTAGGCTCAGAAATGCGATTCAAGTTTCCACGTAGCGGCTCAAACGAATCGCAACAAGTTAATACACACAACGCCTTACAGGCACTTTTAGGCATGATGTGCAAAACGCTGTCATCTAGCTTGCACGGGTTAGGCTCAGAGCTGCGATTCAAGTTTGCACGTAGCGGCTAATACGAATCGCAACAAGTTAATACACAAAACGCCTTACAGGCACTTTAAGGCATGATGTGCAAAAATGGGTCTTCCAGCTTGCGCGGGTTAGGCTCAGAAGTGCGATTCAAGTTTGCACGTAGCGGCTCAAAGGAATCGCAACAAGTTAATACACACAACGCCTTACAGGCACTTTTAGGCATGATGTGCAAAACGCTGTCATCCAGCTTGCACGGGTTAGGCTCAGAAATGCGACTCATGTTTGCACGTAGCGGCTCAAACGAATCGCAACAAGTTAATACACACAACGCCTTACAGGCACTTTTAGGCATGATGTGCAAAACGCGGTCATCCAGCTTGCGCGGGTTAGGCTCAGAAATGCGATTCAAGTTTGCACGTAGCGGCTAAAACGAATCTCAACAAGTTTATACACACAAAGCCTTACAGGCACTTTTAGGCTTGATGTGCAAAACGCGGTCATCCAGTTTGCGCGGGTTAGGCTCAGAACTGCGATTCAAGTTTGCACGTAGCGGCTAAAACGAATCGCAACATGCTAATACAAACAAAGCCTTATATGCACTTTTAGGCATGGTGTGCAAAACGGGGTCTTCCAGCTTGCGCTGGTTAGGCTCAGAAGTGCGATTCAAGTTTGCACGTAGCGGCTCAAAAGAATCGCAACAAGTTAATACACACAACGCCTTACAGGCACTTTTAGGCATGATGTGCAAAACGCGGTCATCCAGCTTGCTCGGATTAGGCTCAGAACTGCGATTCAAGTTTGCACGTAGCGGCTAAAACGAATCGCAACAAGTTAATACACACAACGCCTTACAGGCACTTTTAGGCATGATGTGCAAAACCCGGCCATCCAGTTTGCGCGGGTTAGGCTCAGAACTGCGATTCAAGTTTGCACATAGCGGCTAAAACGAATCGCAACAAGTTAATACACACAACGCCTTACAGGCACTTTAAGACATGATGTGCAAAACGGGGTCTTCCAGCTTGCGCGGGTTAGGCTCAGAAAACGATTCAAGTTTGCACGTAGCGGCTCAAACGAATCGCAACAAGTTAATACACACAACGCCTTACAGGCACTTTTAGGCATGATGTGCAAAACGCGGTCATCCAGCTTGCTCGGGTTAGGCTCAGAACTGCGATTCAAGTTTGCACGTAGCGGCTAAAACGAATCGCAACAAGTTAATACACACAAAGCCTTACAGGCACTTTTAGGCTTGACGTGCAAAACGGGGTTTTCCAGCTTGCGAGGGTTAGGCTCAGAAATGCGATTCAAGTTTGCACGTAGCGGCTCAAACGAATCGCAACAAGTTAATACACACAACGCCTTACAGGCACTTTTAGGCATGATGTGCAAAACGCTGTCATCCAGCTTGCACGGGTTAGGCTCAGAGCTGCGATTCAAGTTTGCACGTAGCGGCTAATACGAATCGCAACAAGTTAATAGACACAAAGCCTTACAGGCATGTTTAGGCTTGACGTGCAAAACGGGGTCTTCCAGCTTGCGCGGGTTAGGCTCAGAAATGCGATTCAAGTTTGCACGTAGCGGCTCAAACGAATCGCAACAAGTTAATACACACAACGCCTTACAGGCACTTTTAGGCATGATGTGCAAAACGCTGTCATCCAGCTTGCACGGGTTAGGCTCAAAAATGCGACTCATGTTTGCACGTAGCGGCTCAAACGAATCGCAACAAGTTAATACACACAACGCCTTACAGGCACTTTTAGGCATGATGTGCAAAACGCGGTCATCCAGCTTGCGCGGGTTAGGCTCAGAAATGCGATTCAAGTTTGCACGTAGCGGCTAAAACGAATCTCAACAAGTTTATACACACAAAGCCTTACAGGCACTTTTAGGCTTGATGTGCAAAACGCGGTCATCCAGCTTGCGCGGGTGAGGCTCAGAACTGCGATTCAAGTTTGCACATAGCGGCTAATACGAATCGCAACAAGTTAATACACAAAACGCCTTACAGGCACTTTAAGGCATGATGTGCAAAACTGGGTCTTCCAGCTTGCGCTGGTTAGGCTCAGAAGTGCGATTCAAGTTTGCACGTAGCGGCTCAAAGGAATCGCAACAAGTTAATACACACAACGCCTTACAGGCACTTTTAGGCATGATGTGCAAAACGCTGTCATCCAGCTTGCACGGGTTAGGCTCAGAAATGCGACTCATGTTTGCACGTAGCGGCTCAAACGAATCGCAACAAGTTAATACACACAACGCCTTACAGGCACTTTTAGGCATGATGTGCAAAACGCGGCCATCCAGTTTGCGCGGGTTAGGCTCAGAACTGCGATTCAAGTTTGCACATAGCGGCTAAAACGAATCGCAACAAGTTAATACACACAACGCCTTACAGGCACTTTAAGGCATGATGTGCAAAACGGGGTCTTCCAGCTTGCGCGGGCTAGGCTCAGAAAACGATTCAAGTTTGCACGTAGCGGCTCAAACGAATCGCAACAAGTTAATACACACCACGCCTTACAGGCACAGGCACAGGCATGATGTGCAAAACGCGGTCATCCAGCTTGCTCGGGTTAGGCTCAGAACTGCGATTCAAGTTTGCACGTAGCGGCTAAAACGAATCGCAACAAGTTAATACACACAAAGCCTTACAGGCACATTTAGGCTTGACGTGCAAAACGGGGTCTTCCAGCTTGCGAGGGTTAGGCTCAGAAATGCGATTCAAGTTTGCACGTAGCGGCTCAAACGAATCGCAACAAGTTAATACACACAACGCCTTACAGGCACTTTTAGGCATGATGTGCAAAACGCTGTCATCCAGCTTGCACGGGTTAGGCTCAGAAATGCGACTCATGTTTGCACGTAGCGGCTCAAACGAATCGCAACAAGTTAATACACACAACGCCTTACAGGCACTTTTAGGCATGATGTGCAAAACGCGGCCATCCAGTTTGCGCGGGTTAGGCTCAGAACTGCGATTCAAGTTTGCACATAGCGGCTAAAACGAATCGCAACAAGTTAATACACACAACGCCTTACAGGCACTTTAAGGCATGATGTGCAAAACGGGGTCTTCCAGCTTGCGCGGGCTAGGCTCAGAAAACGATTCAAGTTTGCACGTAGCGGCTCAAACGAATCGCAACAAGTTAATACACACCACGCCTTACAGGCACAGGCACAGGCATGATGTGCAAAACGCGGTCATCCAGCTTGCTCGGGTTAGGCTCAGAACTGCGATTCAAGTTTGCACGTAGCGGCTAAAACGAATCGCAACAAGTTAATACACACAAAGCCTTACAGGCACTTTTAGGCTTGACGTGCAAAACGGGGTCTTCCAGCTTGCGAGGGTTAGGCTCAGAAATGCGATTCAAGTTTGCACGTAGCGGCTCAAACGAATCGCAACAAGTTAATACACACAACGCCTTACAGGCACTTTTAGGCATGATGTGCAAAACGCTGTCATCCAGCTTGCACGGGTTAGGCTCAGAAATGCGACTCATGTTTGCACGTAGCGGCTCAAACGAATCGCAACAAGTTAATACACAAAGCGCCTTACAGGCACTTTTAGGCATGATGTGCAAAACGCGGTCATCCAGCTTGCGCGGGTTAGGCTCAGAAATGCGATTCAAGTTTGCACGTAGCGGCTAAAACGAATCTCAACAAGTTTATACACACAAAGCATTACAGGCACTTTTAGGCTTGATGTGCAAAACGCGGTCATCCAGTTTGCGCGGGTTAGGCTCAGAACTGCGATTCAAGTATGCACATAGCGGCTAATACGAATCGCAACAAGTTAATACACAAAACGCCTTACTGGCACTTTAAGGCATGATGGGCAAAACTGGGTCTTCCAGCTTGCGCGGGTTAGGCTCAGAAGTGCGATTCAAGTTTGCACGTAGCGGCTCAAAAGAATCGCAACAAGTTAATACACACAACGCCTTACAGGCACTTTTAGGCATGATGTGCAAAACGCGGTCATCCAGCTTGCTCGGATTAGGCTCAGAACTGCGATTCAAGTTTGCACGTAGCGGCTAAAACGAATCGCAACAAGTTAATACACACAAAGCCTTACAGGCACTTTTAGGCTTGACGTGCAAAACGGGGTCTTCCAGCTTACGAGGGTTAGGCTCAGAAATGCGATTCAAGTTTCCACGTAGCGGCTCAAACGAATCGCAACAAGTTAATACACACAACGCCTTACAGGCACTTTTAGGCATGATGTGCAAAACGCTGTCATCTAGCTTGCACGGGTTAGGCTCAGAGCTGCGATTCAAGTTTGCACGTAGCGGCTAATACGAATCGCAACAAGTTAATACACAAAACGCCTTACAGGCACTTTAAGGCATGATGTGCAAAACTGGGTCTTCCAGCTTGCGCGGGTTAGGCTCAGAAGTGCGATTCAAGTTTGCACGTAGCGGCTCAAAGGAATCGCAACAAGTTAATACACACAACGCCTTACAGGCACTTTTAGGCATGATGTGCAAAACGCTGTCATCCAGCTTGCACGGGTTAGGCTCAGAAATGCGACTCATGTTTGCACGTAGCGGCTCAAACGAATCGCAACAAGTTAATACACACAACGCCTTACAGGCACTTTTAGGCATGATGTGCAAAACGCGGTCATCCAGCTTGCGCGGGTTAGGCTCAGAAATGCGATTCAAGTTTGCACGTAGCGGCTAAAACGAATCTCAACAAGTTTATACACACAAAGCCTTACAGGCACTTTTAGGCTTGATGTGCAAAACGCGGTCATCCAGTTTGCGCGGGTTAGGCTCAGAACTGCGATTCAAGTTTGCACGTAGCGGCTAAAACGAATCGCAACATGCTAATACAAACAAAGCCTTATATGCACTTTTAGGCATGGTGTGCAAAACGGGGTCTTCCAGCTTGCGCTGGTTAGGCTCAGAAGTGCGATTCAAGTTTGCACGTAGCGGCTCAAAAGAATCGCAACAAGTTAATACACACAACGCCTTACAGGCACTTTTAGGCATGATGTGCAAAACGCGGTCATCCAGCTTGCTCGGATTAGGCTCAGAACTGCGATTCAAGTTTGCACGTAGCGGCTAAAACGAATCGCAACAAGTTAATACACACAACGCCTTACAGGCACTTTTAGGCATGATGTGCAAAACCCGGCCATCCAGTTTGCGCGGGTTAGGCTCAGAACTGCGATTCAAGTTTGCACATAGCGGCTAAAACGAATCGCAACAAGTTAATACACACAACGCCTTACAGGCACTTTAAGACATGATGTGCAAAACGGGGTCTTCCAGCTTGCGCGGGTTAGGCTCAGAAAACGATTCAAGTTTGCACGTAGCGGCTCAAACGAATCGCAACAAGTTAATACACACAACGCCTTACAGGCACTTTTAGGCATGATGTGCAAAACGCGGTCATCCAGCTTGCTCGGGTTAGGCTCAGAACTGCGATTCAAGTTTGCACGTAGCGGCTAAAACGAATCGCAACAAGTTAATACACACAAAGCCTTACAGGCACTTTTAGGCTTGACGTGCAAAACGGGGTTTTCCAGCTTGCGAGGGTTAGGCTCAGAAATGCGATTCAAGTTTGCACGTAGCGGCTCAAACGAATCGCAACAAGTTAATACACACAACGCCTTACAGGCACTTTTAGGCATGATGTGCAAAACGCTGTCATCCAGCTTGCACGGGTTAGGCTCAGAGCTGCGATTCAAGTTTGCACGTAGCGGCTAATACGAATCGCAACAAGTTAATAGACACAAAGCCTTACAGGCATGTTTAGGCTTGACGTGCAAAACGGGGTCTTCCAGCTTGCGCGGGTTAGGCTCAGAAATGCGATTCAAGTTTGCACGTAGCGGCTCAAACGAATCGCAACAAGTTAATACACACAACGCCTTACAGGCACTTTTAGGCATGATGTGCAAAACGCTGTCATCCAGCTTGCACGGGTTAGGCTCAAAAATGCGACTCATGTTTGCACGTAGCGGCTCAAACGAATCGCAACAAGTTAATACACACAACGCCTTACAGGCACTTTTAGGCATGATGTGCAAAACGCGGTCATCCAGCTTGCGCGGGTTAGGCTCAGAAATGCGATTCAAGTTTGCACGTAGCGGCTAAAACGAATCTCAACAAGTTTATACACACAAAGCCTTACAGGCACTTTTAGGCTTGATGTGCAAAACGCGGTCATCCAGCTTGCGCGGGTGAGGCTCAGAACTGCGATTCAAGTTTGCACATAGCGGCTAATACGAATCGCAACAAGTTAATACACAAAACGCCTTACAGGCACTTTAAGGCATGATGTGCAAAACTGGGTCTTCCAGCTTGCGCTGGTTAGGCTCAGAAGTGCGATTCAAGTTTGCACGTAGCGGCTCAAAGGAATCGCAACAAGTTAATACACACAACGCCTTACAGGCACTTTTAGGCATGATGTGCAAAACGCTGTCATCCAGCTTGCACGGGTTAGGCTCAGAAATGCGACTCATGTTTGCACGTAGCGGCTCAAACGAATCGCAACAAGTTAATACACACAACGCCTTACAGGCAGTTTTAGGCATGATGTGCAAAACGCGGCCATCCAGTTTGCGCGGGTTAGGCTCAGAACTGCGATTCAAGTTTGCACATAGCGGCTAAAACGAATCGCAACAAGTTAATACACACAACGCCTTACAGGCACTTTAAGGCATGATGTGCAAAACGGGGTCTTCCAGCTTGCGCGGGCTAGGCTCAGAAAACGATTCAAGTTTGCACGTAGCGGCTCAAACGAATCGCAACAAGTTAATACACACCACGCCTTACAGGCACAGGCACAGGCATGATGTGCAAAACGCGGTCATCCAGCTTGCTCGGGTTAGGCTCAGAACTGCGATTCAAGTTTGCACGTAGCGGCTAAAACGAATCGCAACAAGTTAATACACACAAAGCCTTACAGGCACTTTTAGGCTTGACGTGCAAAACGGGGTCTTCCAGCTTGCGAGGGTTAGGCTCAGAAATGCGATTCAAGTTTGCACGTAGCGGCTCAAACGAATCGCAACAAGTTAATACACACAACGCCTTACAGGCACTTTAAGGCATGATGTGCAAAACGCTGTCATCCAGCTTGCACGGGTTAGGCTCAGAAATGCGACTCATGTTTGCACGTAGCGGCTCAAACGAATCGCAACAAGTTAATACACAAAGCGCCTTACAGGCACTTTTAGGCATGATGTGCAAAACGCGGTCATCCAGCTTGCGCGGGTTAGGCTCAGAAATGCGATTCAAGTTTGCACGTAGCGGCTAAAACGAATCTCAACAAGTTTATACACACAAAGCATTACAGGCACTTTTAGGCTTGATGTGCAAAACGCGGTCATCCAGTTTGCGCGGGTTAGGCTCAGAACTGCGATTCAAGTATGCACATAGCGGCTAATACGAATCGCAACAAGTTAATACACAAAACGCCTTACTGGCACTTTAAGGCATGATGGGCAAAACTGGGTCTTCCAGCTTGCGCGGGTTAGGCTCAGAAGTGCGATTCAAGTTTGCACGTAGCGGCTCAAAAGAATCGCAACAAGTTAATACACACAACGCCTTACAGGCACTTTTAGGCATGATGTGCAAAACGCGGTCATCCAGCTTGCTCGGATTAGGCTCAGTACTGCGATTCAAGTTTGCACGTAGCGGCTAAAACGAATCGCAACAAGTTAATACACACAAAGCCTTACAGGCACTTTTAGGCTTGACGTGCAAAACGGGGTCTTCCAGCTTACGAGGGTTAGGCTCAGAAATGCGATTCAAGTTTCCACGTAGCGGCTCAAACGAATCGCAACAAGTTAATACACACAACGCCTTACAGGCACTTTTAGGCATGATGTGCAAAACGCTGTCATCTAGCTTGCACGGGTTAGGCTCAGAGCTGCGATTCAAGTTTGCACGTAGCGGCTAATACGAATCGCAACAAGTTAATACACAAAACGCCTTACAGGCACTTTAAGGCATGATGTGCAAAAATGGGTCTTCCAGCTTGCGCGGGTTAGGCTCAGAAGTGCGATTCAAGTTTGCACGTAGCGGCTCAAAGGAATCGCAACAAGTTAATACACACAACGCCTTACAGGCACTTTTAGGCATGATGTGCAAAACGCTGTCATCCAGCTTGCACGGGTTAGGCTCAGAAATGCGACTCATGTTTGCACGTAGCGGCTCAAACGAATCGCAACAAGTTAATACACACAACGCCTTACAGGCACTTTTAGGCATGATGTGCAAAACGCGGTCATCCAGCTTGCGCGGGTTAGGCTCAGAAATGCGATTCAAGTTTGCACGTAGCGGCTAAAACGAATCTCAACAAGTTTATACACACAAAGCCTTACAGGCACTTTTAGGCTTGATGTGCAAAACGCGGTCATCCAGTTTGCGCGGGTTAGGCTCAGAACTGCGATTCAAGTTTGCACGTAGCGGCTAAAACGAATCGCAACATGCTAATACAAACAAAGCCTTATATGCACTTTTAGGCATGGTGTGCAAAACGGGGTCTTCCAGCTTGCGCTGGTTAGGCTCAGAAGTGCGATTCAAGTTTGCACGTAGCGGCTCAAAAGAATCGCAACAAGTTAATACACACAACGCCTTACAGGCACTTTTAGGCATGATGTGCAAAACGCGGTCATCCAGCTTGCTCGGATTAGGCTCAGAACTGCGATTCAAGTTTGCACGTAGCGGCTAAAACGAATCGCAACAAGTTAATACACACAACGCCTTACAGGCACTTTTAGGCATGATGTGCAAAACCCGGCCATCCAGTTTGCGCGGGTTAGGCTCAGAACTGCGATTCAAGTTTGCACATAGCGGCTAAAACGAATCGCAACAAGTTAATACACACAACGCCTTACAGGCACTTTAAGACATGATGTGCAAAACGGGGTCTTCCAGCTTGCGCGGGTTAGGCTCAGAAAACGATTCAAGTTTGCACGTAGCGGCTCAAACGAATCGCAACAAGTTAATACACACAACGCCTTACAGGCACTTTTAGGCATGATGTGCAAAACGCGGTCATCCAGCTTGCTCGGGTTAGGCTCAGAACTGCGATTCAAGTTTGCACGTAGCGGCTAAAACGAATCGCAACAAGTTAATACACACAAAGCCTTACAGGCACTTTTAGGCTTGACGTGCAAAACGGGGTTTTCCAGCTTGCGAGGGTTAGGCTCAGAAATGCGATTCAAGTTTGCACGTAGCGGCTCAAACGAATCGCAACAAGTTAATACACACAACGCCTTACAGGCACTTTTAGGCATGATGTGCAAAACGCTGTCATCCAGCTTGCACGGGTTAGGCTCAGAGCTGCGATTCAAGTTTGCACGTAGCGGCTAATACGAATCGCAACAAGTTAATAGACACAAAGCCTTACAGGCATGTTTAGGCTTGACGTGCAAAACGGGGTCTTCCAGCTTGCGCGGGTTAGGCTCAGAAATGCGATTCAAGTTTGCACGTAGCGGCTCAAACGAATCGCAACAAGTTAATACACACAACGCCTTACAGGCACTTTTAGGCATGATGTGCAAAACGCTGTCATCCAGCTTGCACGGGTTAGGCTCAAAAATGCGACTCATGTTTGCACGTAGCGGCTCAAACGAATCGCAACAAGTTAATACACACAACGCCTTACAGGCACTTTTAGGCATGATGTGCAAAACGCGGTCATCCAGCTTGCGCGGGTTAGGCTCAGAAATGCGATTCAAGTTTGCACGTAGCGGCTAAAACGAATCTCAACAAGTTTATACACACAAAGCCTTACAGGCACTTTTAGGCTTGATGTGCAAAACGCGGTCATCCAGCTTGCGCGGGTGAGGCTCAGAACTGCGATTCAAGTTTGCACATAGCGGCTAATACGAATCGCAACAAGTTAATACACAAAACGCCTTACAGGCACTTTAAGGCATGATGTGCAAAACTGGGTCTTCCAGCTTGCGCTGGTTAGGCTCAGAAGTGCGATTCAAGTTTGCACGTAGCGGCTCAAAGGAATCGCAACAAGTTAATACACACAACGCCTTACAGGCACTTTTAGGCATGATGTGCAAAACGCTGTCATCCAGCTTGCACGGGTTAGGCTCAGAAATGCGACTCATGTTTGCACGTAGCGGCTCAAACGAATCGCAACAAGTTAATACACACAACGCCTTACAGGCACTTTTAGGCATGATGTGCAAAACGCGGTCATCCAGCTTGCGCGGGTTAGGCTCAGAAATGCGATTCAAGTTTGCACGTAGCGGCTAAAACGAATCTCAACAAGTTTATACACACAAAGCCTTACAGGCACTTTTAGGCTTGATGTGCAAAACGCGGTCATCCAGTTTGCGCGGGTTAGGCTCAGAACTGCGATTCAAGTTTGCACGTAGCGGCTAAAACGAATCGCAACATGCTAATACAAACAAAGCCTTATATGCACTTTTAGGCATGGTGTGCAAAACGGGGTCTTCCAGCTTGCGCTGGTTAGGCTCAGAAGTGCGATTCAAGTTTGCACGTAGCGGCTCAAAAGAATCGCAACAAGTTAATACACACAACGCCTTACAGGCACTTTTAGGCATGATGTGCAAAACGCGGTCATCCAGCTTGCTCGGATTAGGCTCAGAACTGCGATTCAAGTTTGCACGTAGCGGCTAAAACGAATCGCAACAAGTTAATACACACAACGCCTTACAGGCACTTTTAGGCATGATGTGCAAAACCCGGCCATCCAGTTTGCGCGGGTTAGGCTCAGAACTGCGATTCAAGTTTGCACATAGCGGCTAAAACGAATCGCAACAAGTTAATACACACAACGCCTTACAGGCACTTTAAGACATGATGTGCAAAACGGGGTCTTCCAGCTTGCGCGGGTTAGGCTCAGAAAACGATTCAAGTTTGCACGTAGCGGCTCAAACGAATCGCAACAAGTTAATACACACAACGCCTTACAGGCACTTTTAGGCATGATGTGCAAAACGCGGTCATCCAGCTTGCTCGGGTTAGGCTCAGAACTGCGATTCAAGTTTGCACGTAGCGGCTAAAACGAATCGCAACAAGTTAATACACACAAAGCCTTACAGGCACTTTTAGGCTTGACGTGCAAAACGGGGTTTTCCAGCTTGCGAGGGTTAGGCTCAGAAATGCGATTCAAGTTTGCACGTAGCGGCTCAAACGAATCGCAACAAGTTAATACACACAACGCCTTACAGGCACTTTTAGGCATGATGTGCAAAACGCTGTCATCCAGCTTGCACGGGTTAGGCTCAGAGCTGCGATTCAAGTTTGCACGTAGCGGCTAATACGAATCGCAACAAGTTAATAGACACAAAGCCTTACAGGCATGTTTAGGCTTGACGTGCAAAACGGGGTCTTCCAGCTTGCGCGGGTTAGGCTCAGAAATGCGATTCAAGTTTGCACGTAGCGGCTCAAACGAATCGCAACAAGTTAATACACACAACGCCTTACAGGCACTTTTAGGCATGATGTGCAAAACGCTGTCATCCAGCTTGCACGGGTTAGGCTCAAAAATGCGACTCATGTTTGCACGTAGCGGCTCAAACGAATCGCAACAAGTTAATACACACAACGCCTTACAGGCACTTTTAGGCATGATGTGCAAAACGCGGTCATCCAGCTTGCGCGGGTTAGGCTCAGAAATGCGATTCAAGTTTGCACGTAGCGGCTAAAACGAATCTCAACAAGTTTATACACACAAAGCCTTACAGGCACTTTTAGGCTTGATGTGCAAAACGCGGTCATCCAGCTTGCGCGGGTGAGGCTCAGAACTGCGATTCAAGTTTGCACATAGCGGCTAATACGAATCGCAACAAGTTAATACACAAAACGCCTTACAGGCACTTTAAGGCATGATGTGCAAAACTGGGTCTTCCAGCTTGCGCTGGTTAGGCTCAGAAGTGCGATTCAAGTTTGCACGTAGCGGCTCAAAGGAATCGCAACAAGTTAATACACACAACGCCTTACAGGCACTTTTAGGCATGATGTGCAAAACGCTGTCATCCAGCTTGCACGGGTTAGGCTCAGAAATGCGACTCATGTTTGCACGTAGCGGCTCAAACGAATCGCAACAAGTTAATACACACAACGCCTTACAGGCACTTTTAGGCATGATGTGCAAAACGCGGCCATCCAGTTTGCGCGGGTTAGGCTCAGAACTGCGATTCAAGTTTGCACATAGCGGCTAAAACGAATCGCAACAAGTTAATACACACAACGCCTTACAGGCACTTTAAGGCATGATGTGCAAAACGGGGTCTTCCAGCTTGCGCGGGCTAGGCTCAGAAAACGATTCAAGTTTGCACGTAGCGGCTCAAACGAATCGCAACAAGTTAATACACACCACGCCTTACAGGCACAGGCACAGGCATGATGTGCAAAACGCGGTCATCCAGCTTGCTCGGGTTAGGCTCAGAACTGCGATTCAAGTTTGCACGTAGCGGCTAAAACGAATCGCAACAAGTTAATACACACAAAGCCTTACAGGCACATTTAGGCTTGACGTGCAAAACGGGGTCTTCCAGCTTGCGAGGGTTAGGCTCAGAAATGCGATTCAAGTTTGCACGTAGCGGCTCAAACGAATCGCAACAAGTTAATACACACAACGCCTTACAGGCACTTTTAGGCATGATGTGCAAAACGCTGTCATCCAGCTTGCACGGGTTAGGCTCAGAAATGCGACTCACGTTTGCACGTAGCGGCTCAAACGAATCGCAACAAGTTAATACACAAAGCGCCTTACAGGCACTTTTAGGCATGATGTGCAAAACGCGGTCATCCAGCTTGCGCGGGTTAGGCTCAGAAATGCGATTCAAGTTTGCACGTAGCGGCTAAAACGAATCTCAACAAGTTTATACACACAAAGCATTACAGGCACTTTTAGGCTTGATGTGCAAAACGCGGTCATCCAGTTTGCGCGGGTTAGGCTCAGAACTGCGATTCAAGTATGCACATAGCGGCTAATACGAATCGCAACAAGTTAATACACAAAACGCCTTACTGGCACTTTAAGGCATGATGGGCAAAACTGGGTCTTCCAGCTTGCGCGGGTTAGGCTCAGAAGTGCGATTCAAGTTTGCACGTAGCGGCTCAAAAGAATCGCAACAAGTTAATACACACAACGCCTTACAGGCACTTTTAGGCATGATGTGCAAAACGCGGTCATCCAGCTTGCTCGGATTAGGCTCAGAACTGCGATTCAAGTTTGCACGTAGCGGCTAAAACGAATCGCAATATGATAATACAAACAAAGCCTTACACGCACTTTTAGGCATTATGTGCAAAACCGGGTCTTCCAGCTTGTGCGGGTTAGGCTCAGAAGTGCGATTCAAGTTTTCACGTAGCGGCTCAAACGAATCGCAACAAGTTAATACACACAACGCCTTACAGGCACTTTTAGGCATGATGTGCAAAACGCGGTCATCCAGCTTGCTCGGATTAGGCTCAGAACTGCGATTCAAGTTTGCACGTAGCGGCTAAAACGAATCGCAACATGCTAATACAAACAAAGCCTTACGTGCACTTTTAGGCATGGTGTGCAAAACGGGGTCTTCCAGCTTGCGCGGGTTAGGCTCAGAAATGCGATTCAAATTTGCACGTAGCGGCTCAAACGAATCGCAACAAGTTAATACACACAACGCCTTACAGGCACTTTTAGGCATGATGTGCAAAACGCTGTCATCCAGCTTGCGCGGGTTAGGCTCAGAACTGCGATGCAAGTTTGCACATAGCGGCTAAAACGAATCCCACCAAGGTAATACACACAAAGCCTTACAGGCACTTTTAGGCATGATGTGCAAAACGCGGTCATCCAGCTTGCGCGGGAGAGGCTCAGAACTGCGATTCAAGTTTGCACGTAGCGCATCAAACGAATCGCAACAAGTTAATACACACAACGCCTTACAGGCACTTTTAGGCATGATGTGCAAAACGCTGTCATCCAGCTTGCGCGGGTTAGGCTCAGAACTGCGATGCAAGGTTGCACATAGTGGCTAAAACGAATCGCACCAAGGTAATACACAAAAAGTGTTACAGGCACTTTTAGGCATGATGTGCAAAACGCCGTCATCCAGCTTGCACGGGTTAGGCTCAGAAATGCGACTCATGTTTGCACGTAGCGGCTCAAACGAATCGCAACAAGTTAATACACACAACGCCTTACAGGCACTTTTAGGCATGATGTGCAAAACGCTGTCATCCAGCTTGCACGGGTTAGGCTCAGAAATGCGACTCATGTTTGCACGTAGCGGCTCAAACGAATCGCAACAGGTTAATACACACAACGCCTTACAGGCACTTTTAGGCATGATGTGCAAAACGCGGTCATCCAGCTTGCTCGGATTAGGCTCAGAAATTCGATTCAAGTTTGCACGTAGCGGCTAAAACGAATCTCAACAAGTTTATACACACAAAGCCTTACAGGCACTTTTAGGCTTGATGTGCAAAACGCGGTCATCCAGCTTGCGCGGGTTAGGCTCAGAACTGCGACTCATGTGTGCACGTAGCGGCTCAAACGAATCGCAACAAGTTAATACACACAACGCCTTACAGGCACTTTAAGGCATGATGTGCAAAACGGGGTCTTCCAGCTTGCGCGGGTTAGGCTCAGAAAACGATTCAAGTTTGCACGTAGCGGCTCAAACGAATCGCAACAAGTTAATACACACAACGCCTTACAGGCACAGGCACAGGCATGATGTGCAAAACGCGGTCATCCAGCTTGCTCGGGTTAGGCTCAGAACTGCGATTCAAGTTTGCACGTAGCGGCTAAAACGAATCGCAACAAGTTAATACACACAAAGCCTTACAGGCACTTTTAGGCTTGACGTGCAAAACGGGGTCTTCCAGCTTGCGAGGGTTAGGCTCAGAAATGCGATTCAAGTTTGCACGTAGCGGCTCAAACGAATCGCAACAAGTTAATACACACAACGCCTTACAGGCACTTTTAGGCATGATGTGCAAAACGCTGTCATCCAGCTTGCACGGGTTAGGCTCAGAGCTGCGGTTCAAGTTTGCACGTAGCGGCTAATACGAATCGCAACAAGTTAATACACAAAACGCCTTACAGGCACTTTAAGGCATGATGTGCAAAACTGGGTCTTCCAGCTTGCGCGGGTTAGGCTCAGAAGTGCGATTCAAGTTTGCACGTAGCGGCTCAAAGGAATCGCAACAAGTTAATACACACAACGCCTTACAGGCACTTTTAGGCATGATGTGCAAAACGCTGTCATCCAGCTTGCACGGGTTAGGCTCAGAAATGCGACTCATGTTTGCACGTAGCGGCTCAAACGAATCGCAACAAGTTAATACACACAACGCCTTACAGGCACTTTTAGGCATGATGTGCAAAACGCGGTCATCCAGCTTGCGCGGGTTAGGCTCAGAAATGCGATTCAAATTTGCACGTAGCGGCTCAAACGAATCGCAACAAGTTAATACACACAACGCCTTACAGGCACTTTTAGGCATGATGTGCAAAACGCTGTCATCCAGCTTGCGCGGGTTAGGCTCAGAAATGCGATTCAAGTTTGCACGTAGCGGCTCAAACGAATCGCAACAAGTTAATACACACAACGCCTTACAGGCACTTTTAGGCATGATGTGCAAAACGCTGTCATCCAGCTTGCGCGGGTTAGGCTCAGAACTGCGATGCAAGTTTGCATATAGCGGCTAAAACGGATCGCACCAAGGTAATACACACAAAGCCTTACAGGCACTTTTAGGCATGATGTGCAAAACGCTGTCATCCAGCTTGCACGGGTTAGGCTCAGAAATGCGACTCATGTTTGCACGTAGCGGCTCAAACGAATCGCAACAAGTTAATACACACAATGCCTTGCAGGCACTTTTAGGCATGATGTGCAAAACGCGGTCATCCAGCTTGCGCGGGTTAGGCTCAGAAATGCGATTCAAGTTTGCACGTAGCGGCTAAAACGAATCTCAACAAGTTTATACACACAAAGCCTTACAGGCACTTTTAGGCTTGATGTGCAAAACGCGGTCATCCAGTTTGCGCGGGTTAGGCTCAGAACTGCGATTCAAGTATGCACATAGCGGCTAATACGAATCGCAACAAGTTAATACACAAAACGCCTTACAGGCACTTTAAGGCATGATGGGCAAAACTGGGTCTTCCAGCTTGCGCGGGTTAGGCTCAGAAGTGCGATTCAAGTTTGCACGTAGCGGCTCAAAAGAATCGCAACAAGTTAATACACACAACGCCTTACAGGCACTTTTAGGCATGATGTGCAAAACGCGGCCATCCAGTTTGCGCGGGTTAGGCTCAGAACTGCGATTCAAGTTTGCACATAGCGGCTAAAACGAATCGCAACAAGTTAATACACACAACGCCTTACAGGCACTTTAAGGCATGATGTGCAAAACGGGGTCTTCCAGCTTGCGCGGGTTAGGCTCAGAAAACGATTCAAGTTTGCACGTAGCGGCTCAAACGAATCGCAACAGTTAATACACACAACGCCTTACAGGCACAGGCACAGGCATGATGTGCAAAACGCGGTCATCCAGCTTGCTCGGGTTAGGCTCAGAACTGCGATTCAAGTTTGCACGTAGCGGCTAAAACGAATCGCAACAAGTTAATACACACAAAGCCTTACAGGCACTTTTAGGCTTGACGTGCAAAACGGGGTCTTCCAGCTTACGAGGGTTAGGCTCAGAAATGCGATTCAAGTTTCCACGTAGCGGCTCAAACGAATCGCAACAAGTTAATACACACAACGCCTTACAGGCACTTTTAGGCATGATGTGCAAAACGCTGTCATCTAGCTTGCACGGGTTAGGCTCAGAGCTGCGATTCAAGTTTGCACGTAGCGGCTAATAAGAATCGCAACAAGTTAATACACAAAACGCCTTACAGGCACTTTAAGGCATGATGTGCAAAACTGGGTCTTCCAGCTTGCGCGGGTTAGGCTCAGAAGTGCGATTCAAGTTTGCACGTAGCGGCTCAAAGGAATCGCAACAAGTTAATACACACAACGCCTTACAGGCACTTTTAGGCATGATGTGCAAAACGCTGTCATCCAGCTTGCACGGGTTAGGCTCAGAAATGCGACTCATGTTTGCACGTAGCGGCTCAAACGAATCGCAACAAGTTAATACACACAACGCCTTACAGGCACTTTTAGGCATGATGTGCAAAACGCGGTCATCCAGCTTGCGCGGGTTAGGCTCAGAAATGCGATTCAAGTTTGCACGTAGCGGCTAAAACGAATCTCAACAAGTTTATACACACAAAGCCTTACAGGCACTTTTAGGCTTGATGTGCAAAACGCGGTCATCCAGTTTGCGCGGGTTAGGCTCAGAACTGCGATTCAAGTTTGCACGTAGCGGCTAAAACGAATCGCAACATGCTAATACAAACAAAGCCTTATATGCACTTTTAGGCATGGTGTGCAAAACGGGGTCTTCCAGCTTGCGCTGGTTAGGCTCAGAAGTGCGATTCAAGTTTGCACGTAGCGGCTCAAAAGAATCGCAAGTTAATACACACAACGCCTTACAGGCACTTTTAGGCATGATGTGCAAAACGCGGTCATCCAGCTTGCTCGGATTAGGCTCAGAACTGCGATTCAAGTTTGCACGTAGCGGCTAAAACGAATCGCAACAAGTTAATACACACAACGCCTTACAGGCACTTTTAGGCTTGATGTGCAAAACGCGGTCATCCAGTTTGCGCGGGTTAGGCTCAGAACTGCGATTCAAGTTTGCACGTAGCGGCTAAAACGAATCGCAACATGCTAATACAAACAAAGCCTTACATGCACTTTTAGGCGTGGTGTGCAAAACGGGGTCTTCCAGCTTGCGCGGGTTAGGCTCAGAAGTGCGATTCAAGTTTGCACGTAGCGGCTCAAAGGAATCGCAACAAGTTAATACACACAACGCCTTACAGGCACTTTTAGGCATGATGTGCAAAACGCTGTCATCCAGCTTGCACGGGTTAGGCTCAGAAATGCGACTCATGTTTGCACGTAGCGGCTCAAACGAATCGCAACAAGTTAATACACACAACGCCTTACAGGCACTTTTAGGCATGATGGGCAAAACGCGGTCATCCAGCTTGCGCGGGTTAGGCTCAGAAATGCGATTCAAATTTGCACGTAGCGGCTCAAACGAATCGCAACAAGTTAATACACACAACGCCTTACAGGCACTTTTAGGCATGATGTGCAAAACGCTGTCATCCAGCTTGCGCGGGTTAGGCTCAGAACTGCGATGCAAATTTGCACATAGCGGCTAAAACGAATCCCACCAAGGTAATACACACAAAGCCTTACAGGCACTTTTAGGCATGATGTGCAAAACGCGGTCATCCAGCTTGCGCGGGAGAGGCTCAGAACTGCGATTCAAGTTTGCACGTAGCGGCTCAAACGAATCGCAACAGGTTAATACACACAACGCCTTACAGGCACTTTTAGGCATGATGTGCAAAACGCGGTCATCCAGCTTGCTCGGATTAGGCTCAGAAATTCGATTCAAGTTTGCACGTAGCGGCTAAAACGAATCTCAACAAGTTTATACACACAAAGCCTTACAGGCACTTTTAGGCATGATGTGCAAAACGCGGTCATCCAGCTTGCTCGGATTAGGCTCAGAAATTCGATTCAAGTTTGCACGTAGCGGCTAAAACGAATCTCAACAAGTTTATACACACAAAGCCTTACAGGCACTTTTAGGCTTGATGTGCAAAACGCGGTCATCCAGCTTGCGCGGGTTAGGCTCAGAACTGCGACTCATGTGTGCACGTAGCGGCTCAAACGAATCGCAACAAGTTAATACACACAACGCCTTACAGGCACTTTAAGGCATGATGTGCAAAACGGGGTCTTCCAGCTTGCGCGGGTTAGGCTCAGAAAACGATTCAAGTTTGCACGTAGCGGCTCAAACGAATCGCAACAAGTTAATACACACAACGCCTTACAGGCACAGGCACAGGCATGATGTGCAAAACGCGGTCATCCAGCTTGCTCGGGTTAGGCTCAGAACTGCGATTCAAGTTTGCACGTAGCGGCTAAAACGAATCGCAACAAGTTAATACACACAAAGCCTTACAGGCACTTTTAGGCTTGACGTGCAAAACGGGGTCTTCCAGCTTGCGAGGGTTAGGCTCAGAAATGCGATTCAAGTTTGCACGTAGCGGCTCAAACGAATCGCAACAAGTTAATACACACAACGCCTTACAGGCACTTTTAGGCATGATGTGCAAAACGCTGTCATCCAGCTTGCACGGGTTAGGCTCAGAGCTGCGGTTCAAGTTTGCACGTAGCGGCTAATACGAATCGCAACAAGTTAATACACAAAACGCCTTACAGGCACTTTAAGGCATGATGTGCAAAACTGGGTCTTCCAGCTTGCGCGGGTTAGGCTCAGAAGTGCGATTCAAGTTTGCACGTAGCGGCTCAAAGGAATCGCAACAAGTTAATACACACAACGCCTTACAGGCACTTTTAGGCATGATGTGCAAAACGCTGTCATCCAGCTTGCACGGGTTAGGCTCAGAAATGCGACTCATGTTTGCACGTAGCGGCTCAAACGAATCGCAACAAGTTAATACACACAACGCCTTACAGGCACTTTTAGGCATGATGTGCAAAACGCGGTCATCCAGCTTGCGCGGGTTAGGCTCAGAAATGCGATTCAAATTTGCACGTAGCGGCTCAAACGAATCGCAACAAGTTAATACACACAACGCCTTACAGGCACTTTTAGGCATGATGTGCAAAACGCTGTCATCCAGCTTGCGCGGGTTAGGCTCAGAACTGCGATGCAAGTTTGCACATAGCGGCTAAAACGAATCCCACCAAGGTAATACACACAAAGCCTTACAGGCACTTTTAGGCATGATGTGCAAAACGGGGTCTTCCAGCTTGCGCGGGTTAGCCTCAGAAATGCGATTCAAGTTTGCACGTAGCGGCTCAAACGAATCGCAACAAGTTAATACACACAACGCCTTACAGGCACTTTTAGGCATGATGTGCAAAACGCTGTCATCCAGCTTGCGCGGGTTAGGCTCAGAACTGCGATGCAAGTTTGCATATAGCGGCTAAAACGGATCGCACCAAGGTAATACACACAAAGCCTTACAGGCACTTTTAGGCATGATGTGCAAAACGCTGTCATCCAGCTTGCACGGGTTAGGCTCAGAAATGCGACTCATGTTTGCACGTAGCGGCTCAAACGAATCGCAACAAGTTAATACACACAATGCCTTGCAGGCACTTTTAGGCATGATGTGCAAAACGCGGTCATCCAGCTTGCGCGGGTTAGGCTCAGAAATGCGATTCAAGTTTGCACGTAGCGGCTAAAACGAATCTCAACAAGTTTATACACACAAAGCCTTACAGGCACTTTTAGGCTTGATGTGCAAAACGCGGTCATCCAGTTTGCGCGGGTTAGGCTCAGAACTGCGATTCAAGTATGCACATAGCGGCTAATACGAATCGCAACAAGTTAATACACACAACGCCTTACAGGCACTTTTAGGCATGATGTGCAAAACGCTGTCATCCAGCTTGCGCGGGTTAGGCTCAGAACTGCGATGCAAGTTTGCACATAGCGGCTAAAACGAATCCCACCAAGGTAATACACACAAAGCCTTACAGGCACTTTTAGGCATGATGTGCAAAACGCGGTCATCCAGCTTGCGCGGGAGAGGCTCAGAACTGCGATTCAAGTTTGCACGTAGCGCATCAAACGAATCGCAACAAGTTAATACACACAACGCCTTACAGGCACTTTTAGGCATGATGTGCAAAACGCTGTCATCCAGCTTGCGCGGGTTAGGCTCAGAACTGCGATGCAAATTTGCACATAGCGGCTAAAACGAATCCCACCAAGGTAATACACACAAAGCCTTACAGGCACTTTTAGGCATGATGTGCAAAACGCGGTCATCCAGCTTGCGCGGGAGAGGCTCAGAAATGCGACTCATGTTTGCACGTAGCGGCTCAAACGAATCGCAACAAGTTAATACACACAACGCCTTACAGGCACTTTTAGGCATGATGTGCAAAACGCTGTCATCCAGCTTGCACGGGTTAGGCTCAGAAATGCGACTCATGTTTGCACGTAGCGGCTCAAACGAATCGCAACAGGTTAATACACACAACGCCTTACAGGCACTTTTAGGCATGATGTGCAAAACGCGGTCATCCAGCTTGCTCGGATTAGGCTCAGAAATTCGATTCAAGTTTGCACGTAGCGGCTAAAACGAATCTCAACAAGTTTATACACACAAAGCCTTACAGGCACTTTTAGGCTTGATGTGCAAAACGCGGTCATCCAGCTTGCGCGGGTTAGGCTCAGAACTGCGACTCATGTGTGCACGTAGCGGCTCAAACGAATCGCAACAAGTTAATACACACAACGCCTTACAGGCACTTTAAGGCATGATGTGCAAAACGGGGTCTTCCAGCTTGCGCGGGTTAGGCTCAGAAAACGATTCAAGTTTGCACGTAGCGGCTCAAACGAATCGCAACAAGTTAATACACACAACGCCTTACAGGCACAGGCACAGGCATGATGTGCAAAACGCGGTCATCCAGCTTGCTCGGGTTAGGCTCAGAACTGCGATTCAAGTTTGCACGTAGCGGCTAAAACGAATCGCAACAAGTTAATACACACAAAGCCTTACAGGCACTTTTAGGCTTGACGTGCAAAACGGGGTCTTCCAGCTTGCGAGGGTTAGGCTCAGAAATGCGATTCAAATTTGCACGTAGCGGCTCAAACGAATCGCAACAAGTTAATACACACAACGCCTTACAGGCACTTTTAGGCATGATGTGCAAAACGCTGTCATCCAGCTTGCGCGGGTTAGGCTCAGAACTGCGATGCAAGTTTGCACATAGCGGCTAAAACGAATCCCACCAAGGTAATACACACAAAGCCTTACAGGCACTTTTAGGCATGATGTGCAAAACGGGGTCTTCCAGCTTGCGCGGGTTAGCCTCAGAAATGCGATTCAAGTTTGCACGTAGCGGCTCAAACGAATCGCAACAAGTTAATACACACAACGCCTTACAGGCACTTTTAGGCATGATGTGCAAAACACTGTCATCCAGCTTGCGCGGGTTAGGCTCAGAACTGCGATGCAAGTTTGCATATAGCGGCTAAAACGGATCGCACCAAGGTAATACACACAAAGCCTTACAGGCACTTTTAGGCATGATGTGCAAAACGCTGTCATCCAGCTTGCACGGGTTAGGCTCAGAAATGCGACTCATGTTTGCACGTAGCGGCTCAAACGAATCGCAACAAGTTAATACACACAACGCCTTACAGGCACTTTTAGGCATGATGTGCAAAACGCGGTCATCCAGCTTGCTCGGATTAGGCTCAGAACTGCGATTCAAGTTTGCACGTAGCGGCTAAAACGAATCGCAACATGCTAATACAAACAAAGCCTTACGTGCACTTTTAGGCATGGTGTGCAAAACGGGGTCTTCCAGCTTGCGCGGGTTAGGCTCAGAAATGCGATTCAAATTTGCACGTAGCGGCTCAAACGAATCGCAACAAGTTAATACACACAACGCCTTACAGGCACTTTTAGGCATGATGTGCAAAACGCTGTCATCCAGCTTGCGCGGGTTAGGCTCAGAACTGCGATGCAAGTTTGCACATAGCGGCTAAAACGAATCCCACCAAGGTAATACACACAAAGCCTTACAGGCACTTTTAGGCATGATGTGCAAAACGCGGTCATCCAGCTTGCGCGGGAGAGGCTCAGAACTGCGATTCAAGTTTGCACGTAGCGCATCAAACGAATCGCAACAAGTTAATACACACAACGCCTTACAGGCACTTTTAGGCATGATGTGCAAAACGCTGTCATCCAGCTTGCGCGGGTTAGGCTCAGAACTGCGATGCAAATTTGCACATAGCGGCTAAAACGAATCCCACCAAGGTAATACACACAAAGCCTTACAGGCACTTTTAGGCATGATGTGCAAAACGCGGTCATCCAGCTTGCGCGGGAGAGGCTCAGAAATGCGACTCATGTTTGCACGTAGCGGCTCAAACGAATCGCAACAAGTTAATACACACAACGCCTTACAGGCACTTTTAGGCATGATGTGCAAAACGCTGTCATCCAGCTTGCACGGGTTAGGCTCAGAAATGCGACTCATGTTTGCACGTAGCGGCTCAAACGAATCGCAACAGGTTAATACACACAACGCCTTACAGGCACTTTTAGGCATGATGTGCAAAACGCGGTCATCCAGCTTGCTCGGATTAGGCTCAGAAATTCGATTCAAGTTTGCACGTAGCGGCTAAAACGAATCTCAACAAGTTTATACACACAAAGCCTTACAGGCACTTTTAGGCTTGATGTGCAAAACGCGGTCATCCAGCTTGCGCGGGTTAGGCTCAGAACTGCGACTCATGTGTGCACGTAGCGGCTCAAACGAATCGCAACAAGTTAATACACACAACGCCTTACAGGCACTTTAAGGCATGATGTGCAAAACGGGGTCTTCCAGCTTGCGCGGGTTAGGCTCAGAAAACGATTCAAGTTTGCACGTAGCGGCTCAAACGAATCGCAACAAGTTAATACACACAACGCCTTACAGGCACAGGCACAGGCATGATGTGCAAAACGCGGTCATCCAGCTTGCTCGGGTTAGGCTCAGAACTGCGATTCAAGTTTGCACGTAGCGGCTAAAACGAATCGCAACAAGTTAATACACACAAAGCCTTACAGGCACTTTTAGGCTTGACGTGCAAAACGGGGTCTTCCAGCTTGCGAGGGTTAGGCTCAGAAATGCGATTCAAGTTTGCACGTAGCGGCTCAAACGAATCGCAACAAGTTAATACACACAACGCCTTACAGGCACTTTTAGGCATGATGTGCAAAACGCTGTCATCCAGCTTGCACGGGTTAGGCTCAGAGCTGCGGTTCAAGTTTGCACGTAGCGGCTAATACGAATCGCAACAAGTTAATACACAAAACGCCTTACAGGCACTTTAAGGCATGATGTGCAAAACTGGGTCTTCCAGCTTGCGCGGGTTAGGCTCAGAAGTGCGATTCAAGTTTGCACGTAGCGGCTCAAAGGAATCGCAACAAGTTAATACACACAACGCCTTACAGGCACTTTTAGGCATGATGTGCAAAACGCTGTCATCCAGCTTGCACGGGTTAGGCTCAGAAATGCGACTCATGTTTGCACGTAGCGGCTCAAACGAATCGCAACAAGTTAATACACACAACGCCTTACAGGCACTTTTAGGCATGATGTGCAAAACGCGGTCATCCAGCTTGCGCGGGTTAGGCTCAGAAATGCGATTCAAATTTGCACGTAGCGGCTCAAACGAATCGCAACAAGTTAATACACACAACGCCTTACAGGCACTTTTAGGCATGATGTGCAAAACGCTGTCATCCAGCTTGCGCGGGTTAGGCTCAGAACTGCGATGCAAGTTTGCACATAGCGGCTAAAACGAATCCCACCAAGGTAATACACACAAAGCCTTACAGGCACTTTTAGGCATGATGTGCAAAACGGGGTCTTCCAGCTTGCGCGGGTTAGCCTCAGAAATGCGATTCAAGTTTGCACGTAGCGGCTCAAACGAATCGCAACAAGTTAATACACACAACGCCTTACAGGCACTTTTAGGCATGATGTGCAAAACGCTGTCATCCAGCTTGCGCGGGTTAGGCTCAGAACTGCGATGCAAGTTTGCATATAGCGGCTAAAACGGATCGCACCAAGGTAATACACACAAAGCCTTACAGGCACTTTTAGGCATGATGTGCAAAACGCTGTCATCCAGCTTGCACGGGTTAGGCTCAGAAATGCGACTCATGTTTGCACGTAGCGGCTCAAACGAATCGCAACAAGTTAATACACACAATGCCTTGCAGGCACTTTTAGGCATGATGTGCAAAACGCGGTCATCCAGCTTGCGCGGGTTAGGCTCAGAAATGCGATTCAAGTTTGCACGTAGCGGCTAAAACGAATCTCAACAAGTTTATACACACAAAGCCTTACAGGCACTTTTAGGCTTGATGTGCAAAACGCGGTCATCCAGTTTGCGCGGGTTAGGCTCAGAACTGCGATTCAAGTATGCACATAGCGGCTAATACGAATCGCAACAAGTTAATACACAAAACGCCTTACAGGCACTTTAAGGCATGATGGGCAAAACTGGGTCTTCCAGCTTGCGCGGGTTAGGCTCAGAAGTGCGATTCAAGTTTGCACGTAGCGGCTCAAAAGAATCGCAACAAGTTAATACACACAACGCCTTACAGGCACTTTTAGGCATGATGTGCAAAACGCGGCCATCCAGTTTGCGCGGGTTAGGCTCAGAACTGCGATTCAAGTTTGCACATAGCGGCTAAAACGAATCGCAACAAGTTAATACACACAACGCCTTACAGGCACTTTAAGGCATGATGTGCAAAACGGGGTCTTCCAGCTTGCGCGGGTTAGGCTCAGAAAACGATTCAAGTTTGCACGTAGCGGCTCAAACGAATCGCAACAGTTAATACACACAACGCCTTACAGGCACAGGCACAGGCATGATGTGCAAAACGCGGTCATCCAGCTTGCTCGGGTTAGGCTCAGAACTGCGATTCAAGTTTGCACGTAGCGGCTAAAACGAATCGCAACAAGTTAATACACACAAAGCCTTACAGGCACTTTTAGGCTTGACGTGCAAAACGGGGTCTTCCAGCTTACGAGGGTTAGGCTCAGAAATGCGATTCAAGTTTCCACGTAGCGGCTCAAACGAATCGCAACAAGTTAATACACACAACGCCTTACAGGCACTTTTAGGCATGATGTGCAAAACGCTGTCATCTAGCTTGCACGGGTTAGGCTCAGAGCTGCGATTCAAGTTTGCACGTAGCGGCTAATACGAATCGCAACAAGTTAATACACAAAACGCCTTACAGGCACTTTAAGGCATGATGTGCAAAACTGGGTCTTCCAGCTTGCGCGGGTTAGGCTCAGAAGTGCGATTCAAGTTTGCACGTAGCGGCTCAAAGGAATCGCAACAAGTTAATACACACAACGCCTTACAGGCACTTTTAGGCATGATGTGCAAAACGCTGTCATCCAGCTTGCACGGGTTAGGCTCAGAAATGCGACTCATGTTTGCACGTAGCGGCTCAAACGAATCGCAACAAGTTAATACACACAACGCCTTACAGGCACTTTTAGGCATGATGTGCAAAACGCGGTCATCCAGCTTGCGCGGGTTAGGCTCAGAAATGCGATTCAAGTTTGCACGTAGCGGCTAAAACGAATCTCAACAAGTTTATACACACAAAGCCTTACAGGCACTTTTAGGCTTGATGTGCAAAACGCGGTCATCCAGTTTGCGCGGGTTAGGCTCAGAACTGCGATTCAAGTTTGCACGTAGCGGCTAAAACGAATCGCAACATGCTAATACAAACAAAGCCTTATATGCACTTTTAGGCATGGTGTGCAAAACGGGGTCTTCCAGCTTGCGCTGGTTAGGCTCAGAAGTGCGATTCAAGTTTGCACGTAGCGGCTCAAAAGAATCGCAAGTTAATACACACAACGCCTTACAGGCACTTTTAGGCATGATGTGCAAAACGCGGTCATCCAGCTTGCTCGGATTAGGCTCAGAACTGCGATTCAAGTTTGCACGTAGCGGCTAAAACGAATCGCAACAAGTTAATACACACAACGCCTTACAGGCACTTTTAGGCTTGATGTGCAAAACGCGGTCATCCAGTTTGCGCGGGTTAGGCTCAGAACTGCGATTCAAGTTTGCACGTAGCGGCTAAAACGAATCGCAACATGCTAATACAAACAAAGCCTTACATGCACTTTTAGGCATGGTGTGCAAAACGGGGTCTTCCAGCTTGCGCGGGTTAGGCTCAGAAGTGCGATTCAAGTTTGCACGTAGCGGCTCAAAGGAATCGCAACAAGTTAATACACACAACGCCTTACAGGCACTTTTAGGCATGATGTGCAAAACGCTGTCATCCAGCTTGCACGGGTTAGGCTCAGAAATGCGACTCATGTTTGCACGTAGCGGCTCAAACGAATCGCAACAAGTTAATACACACAACGCCTTACAGGCACTTTTAGGCATGATGGGCAAAACGCGGTCATCCAGCTTGCGCGGGTTAGGCTCAGAAATGCGATTCAAATTTGCACGTAGCGGCTCAAACGAATCGCAACAAGTTAATACACACAACGCCTTACAGGCACTTTTAGGCATGATGTGCAAAACGCTGTCATCCAGCTTGCGCGGGTTAGGCTCAGAACTGCGATGCAAATTTGCACATAGCGGCTAAAACGAATCCCACCAAGGTAATACACACAAAGCCTTACAGGCACTTTTAGGCATGATGTGCAAAACGCGGTCATCCAGCTTGCGCGGGAGAGGCTCAGAACTGCGATTCAAGTTTGCACGTAGCGGCTCAAACGAATCGCAACAAGTTAATACACACAACGCCTTAAAGGCACTTTTAAGCATGATGTGCAAATAGGCGTCACTCAAGCTTGCGCGGGTTAGGCTCAGAACAGCGATTCAAGTTTGCACATAGCGGCTAAAACGAATCGCACCAAGTTAATACACACAAAGCCTTACAGGCACTTTTAGGCATGATGTGCAAAACGGGGTCTTCCAGCTTGCGCGGGTTAGCCTCAGAAATGCGATTCAAGTTTGCACGTAGCGGCTCAAACGAATCGCAACAAGTTAATACACACAACGCCTTACAGGCACTTTTAGGCATGATGTGCAAAACGCTGTCATCCAGCTTGCGCGGGTTAGGCTCAGAACTGCGATGCAAGTTTGCATATAGCGGCTAAAACGGATCGCACCAAGGTAATACACACAAAGCCTTACAGGCACTTTTAGGCATGATGTGCAAAACGCTGTCATCCAGCTTGCACGGGTTAGGCTCAGAAATGCGACTCATGTTTGCACGTAGCGGCTCAAACGAATCGCAACAAGTTAATACACACAATGCCTTGCAGGCACTTTTAGGCATGATGTGCAAAACGCGGTCATCCAGCTTGCGCGGGTTAGGCTCAGAAATGCGATTCAAGTTTGCACGTAGCGGCTAAAACGAATCTCAACAAGTTTATACACACAAAGCCTTACAGGCACTTTTAGGCTTGATGTGCAAAACGCGGTCATCCAGTTTGCGCGGGTTAGGCTCAGAACTGCGATTCAAGTATGCACATAGCGGCTAATACGAATCGCAGCAAGTTAATACACAAAACGCCTTACAGGCACTTTTAGGCATGATGTGCAAAATGCGGCCATCCAGTTTGCGCGGGTTAGGCTCAGAACTGCGATTCAAGTTTGCACATAGCGGCTAAAACGAATCGCAACAAGTTAATACACACAACGCCTTACAGGCACTTTAAGGCATGATGTGCAAAACGGGGTCTTCCAGCTTGCGCGGGTTAGGCTCAGAAAACGATTCAAGTTTGCACGTAGCGGCTCAAACGAATCGCAACAGTTAATACACACAACGCCTTACAGGCACAGGCACAGGCATGATGTGCAAAACGCGGTCATCCAGCTTGCTCGGGTTAGGCTCAGAACTGCGATTCAAGTTTGCACGTAGCGGCTAAAACGAATCGCAACAAGTTAATACACACAAAGCCTTACAGGCACTTTTAGGCTTGACGTGCAAAACGGGGTCTTCCAGCTTACGAGGGTTAGGCTCAGAAATGCGATTCAAGTTTCCACGTAGCGGCTCAAACGAATCGCAACAAGTTAATACACACAACGCCTTACAGGCACTTTTAGGCATGATGTGCAAAACGCTGTCATCCAGCTTGCACGGGTTAGGCTCAGAGCTGCGATTCAAGTTTGCACGTAGCGGCTAATACGAATCGCCACAAGTTAATACACAAAACGCCTTACAGGCACTTTAAGGCATGATGTGCAAAACTGGGTCTTCCAGCTTGCGCGGGTTAGGCTCAGAAGTGCGATTCAAGTTTGCACGTAGCGGCTCAAAGGAATCGCAACAAGTTAATACACACAACGCCTTACAGGCACTTTTAGGCATGATGTGCAAAACGCTGTCGTCCAGCTTGCACGGGTTAGGCTCAGAAATGCGACTCATGTTTGCACGTAGCGGCTCAAACGAATCGCAACAAGTTAATACACACAACGCCTTACAGGCACTTTTAGGCATGATGTGCAAAACGAGGTCATCCAGCTTGCGCGGGTTAGGCTCAGAAATGCGATTCAAGTTCGCACGTAGCGGCTAAAACGAATCTCAACAAGTTTATACACACAAAGCCTTACAGGCACTTTTAGGCTTGATGTGCAAAACGCGGTCATCCAGTTTGCGCGGGTTAGGCTCAGAACTGCGATTCAAGGTTGCACATAGTGGCTAAAACGAATCGCACCAAGGTAATACACAAAAAGCGTTACAGGCACTTTTAGGCATGATGTGCAAAACGCCGTCATCCAGCTTGCAGGGGTTAGGCTAAGAAATGCGACTCATGTTTGCACGTAGCGGCTCAAACGAATCGCAACAAGTTAATACACACAACGCCTTACAGGCACTTTTAGGCATGATGTGCAAAACGCCGCCATCCAGCTTGCAGGGGTTAGGCTCAGAAATGCGACTCATGTTTGCACATAGCGGCTAATACGAATCGCAACAAGTTAATACACAAAACGCCTTACAGGCACTTTAAGGCATGATGGGCAAAACTGGGTCTTCCAGCTTGCGCGGGTTAGGCTCAGAAGTGCGATTCAAGTTTGCACATAGCGGCTAAAACGAATCGCAACAAGTTAATACACACAACGCCTTACAGGCACTTTAAGGCATGATGTGCAAAACGGGGTCTTCCAGCTTGCGCGGGTTAGGCTCAGAAAACGATTCAAGTTTGCACGTAGCGGCTCAAACGAATCGCAACAGTTAATACACACAACGCCTTACAGGCACAGGCACAGGCATGATGTGCAGAACGCGGTCATCCAGCTTGCTCGGGTTAGGCTCAGAACTGCGATTCAAGTTTGCACGTAGCGGCTAAAACGAATCGCAACAAGTTAATACACACAAAGCCTTACAGGCACTTTTAGGCTTGACGTGCAAAACGGGGTCTTCCAGCTTACGAGGGTTAGGCTCAGAAATGCGATTCAAGTTTCCACGTAGCGGCTCAAACGAATCGCAACAAGTTAATACACACAACGCCTTACAGGCACTTTTAGGCATGATGTGCAAAACGCTGTCATCCAGCTTGCACGGGTTAGGCTCAGAGCTGCGATTCAAGTTTGCACGTAGCGGCTAATACGAATCGCAACAAGTTAATACACAAAACGCCTTACAGGCACTTTAAGGCATGATGTGCAAAACTGGGTCTTCCAGCTTGCGCGGGTTAGGCTCAGAAGTGCGATTCAAGTTTGCACGTAGCGGCTCAAAGGAATCGCAACAAGTTAATACACACAACGCCTTACAGGCACTTTTAGGCATGATGTGCAAAACGCTGTCATCCAGCTTGCACGGGTTAGGCTCAGAAATGCGACTCATGTTTGCACGTAGCGGCTCAAACGAATCGCAACAAGTTAATACACACAACGCCTTACAGGCACTTTAGTGCATGATGTGCAAAACGGGGTCTTCCAGCTTGCGCGGGTTAGGCTCAGAAGTGCGATTCAAGTTTTCACGTAGCGGCTCAAACGAATCGCAACAAGTTAATACACACAACGCCTTACAGGCACTTTTAGGCATGATGTGCAAAACGCGGTCATCCAGCTTGCTCGGATTAGGCTAGAACTGCGACTCATGTTTGCACGTAGCGGCTCAAACGAATCGCAACAAGTTAATACACACAACGCCTTACAGGCACTTTTAGGCATGATGTGCAAAACGCGGTCATCCAGCTTGCGCGGGTTAGGCTCAGAAATGCGATTCAAGTTTGCACGTAGCGGCTAAAATGAATCTCAACAAGTTTATACACACAAAGCCTTACAGGCACTTTTAGGCTTGATGTGCAAAACGCGGTCATCCAGTTTGCGCGGGTTAGGCTCAGAACTGCGATTCAAGGTTGCACATAGTGGCTAAAACGAATCGCACCAAGGTAATACACAAAAAGCGTTACAGGCACTTTTAGGCATGATGTGCAAAACGCCGTCATCCAGCTTGCAGGGGTTAGGCTAAGAAATGCGACTCATGTTTGCACGTAGCGGCTCAAACGAATCGCAACAAGTTAATACACACAACGCCTTACAGGCACTTTTAGGCATGATGTGCAAAACGCCGCCATCCAGCTTGCAGGGGTTAGGCTCAGAAATGCGACTCATGTTTGCACATAGCGGCTAATACGAATCGCAACAAGTTAATACACAAAACGCCTTACAGGCACTTTAAGGCATGATGGGCAAAACTGGGTCTTCCAGCTTGCGCGGGTTAGGCTCAGAAGTGCGATTCAAGTTTGCACGTAGCGGCTCAAAAGAATCGCAACAAGTTAATACACACAACGCCTTACAGGCACTTTTAGGCATGATGTGCAAAACGCGGCCATCCAGTTTGCGCGGGTTAGGCTCAGAACTGCGATTCAAGTTTGCACATAGCGGCTAAAACGAATCGCAACAAGTTAATACACACAACGCCTTACAGGCACTTTAAGGCATGATGTGCAAAACGGGGTCTTCCAGCTTGCGCGGGTTAGGCTCAGAAAACGATTCAAGTTTGCACGTAGCGGCTCAAACGAATCGCAACAGTTAATACACACAACGCCTTACAGGCACAGGCACAGGCATGATGTGCAGAACGCGGTCATCCAGCTTGCTCGGGTTAGGCTCAGAACTGCGATTCAAGTTTGCACGTAGCGGCTAAAACGAATCGCAACAAGTTAATACACACAAAGCCTTACAGGCACTTTTAGGCTTGACGTGCAAAACGGGGTCTTCCATCTTACGAGGGTTAGGCTCAGAAATGCGATTCAAGTTTCCACGTAGCGGCTCAAACGAATCGCAACAAGTTAATACACACAACGCCTTACAGGCACTTCTAGGCATGATGTGCAAAACGCTGTCATCCAGCTTGCACGGGTTAGGCTCAGAGCTGCGATTCAAGTTTGCACGTAGCGGCTAATACGAATCGCAACAAGTTAATACACAAAACGCCTTACAGGCACTTTAAGGCATGATGTGCAAAACTGGGTCTTCCAGCTTGCGCGGGTTAGGCTCAGAAGTGCGATTCAAGTTTGCACGTAGCGGCTCAAAGGAATCGCAACAAGTTAATACACACAACGCCTTACAGGCACTTTTAGGCATGATGTGCAAAACGCTGTCATCCAGCTTGCACGGGTTAGGCTCAGAAATGCGACTCATGTTTGCACGTAGCGGCTCAAACGAATCGCAACAAGTTAATACACACAACGCCTTACAGGCACTTTTAGGCATGATGTGCAAAACGCGGTCATCCAGCTTGCGCGGGTTAGGCTCAGAAATGCGATTCAAGTTTGCACGTAGCGGCTAAAACGAATCTCAACAAGTTTATACACACAAAGCCTTACAGGCACTTTTAGGCTTGATGTGCAAAACGCGGTCATCCAGTTTGCGCGGGTTAGGCTCAGAACTGCGATTCAAGTTTGCACGTAGCGGCTAAAACGAATCGCAACATGCTAATACAAACAAAGCCTTACATGCACTTTTAGGCATGGTGTGCAAAACGGGGTCTTCCAGCTTGCGCTGGTTAGGCTCAGAAGTGAGATTCAAGTTTGGACGTAGCGGCTCAAAAGAATCGCAACAAGTTAATACACACAACGCCTTACAGGCACGTTTAGGCATGATGTGCAAAACGCGGTCATCCAGCTTGCTCGGATTAGGCTCAGAACTGCGATTCAAGTTTGCACGTAGCGGCTAAAACGAATCGCAACAAGTTAATACACACAACGCCTTACAGGCACTTTAGTGCATGATGTGCAAAACGGGGTCTTCCAGCTTGCGCGGGTTAGGCTCAGAAGTGCGATTCAAGTTTTCACGTAGCGGCTCAAACGAATCGCAACAAGTTAATACACACAACGCCTTACAGGCACTTTTAGGCATGATGTGCAAAACGCGGTCATCCAGCTTGCTCGGATTAGGCTAGAACTGCGATTCAAGTTTGCACGTAGCGGCTAAAACGAATCGCAACATGCTAATACAAACAAAGCCTTACATACACTTTTAGGCATGGTGTGCAAAACGGGGTCTTCCAGCTTGCGCGGGTTAGGCTCAGAAATGCGATTCAAATTTGCACGTAGCGGCTCAAACGAATCGCAACAAGTTAATACACACAACGCCTTACAGGCACTTTTAGGCATGATGTGCAAAACGCTGTCATCCAGCTTGCGCGGGTTAGGCTCAGAACAGCGATGTAAGTTTGCACATAGCGGTTAAAACGAATCCCACCAAGGTAATACACACAAAGCCTTACAGGCACTTTTAGGCATGATGTGCAAAACGCGGTCATCCAGCTTGCGCGGGAGAGGCTCAGAAATGCGACTCATGTTTGCACGTAGCGGCTCAAACGAATCGCAACAAGTTAATACACACAACGCCTTACAGGCACTTTTAGGCATGATGTGCAAAACGCTGTCATCCAGCTTGCGCGGGTTAGGCTCAGAACAGCGATGCAAGTTTGCACATAGCGGCTAAAACGAATCCCACCAAGGTAATACACACAAAGCCTTACAGGCACTTTTAGGCATGATGTGCAAAACGCGGTCATCCAGCTTGCGCGGTTAGGCTCAGAAATGCGATTCAAGTTTGCACGTAGCGGCTAAAACGAATCTCAACAAGTTTATACACACAAAGCCTTACAGGCACTTTTAGGCTTGATGTGGAAAACGCGGTCATCCAGTTTGCGCGGGTTAGGCTCAGAACTGCGATTCAATTATGCACATAGCGGCTAATACGAATCGCAACAAGTTAATACACAAAACGCCTTACAGGCACTTTAAGGCATGATGGGCAAAACTGGGTCTTCCAGCTTGCGCTGGTTAGGCTCAGAAGTGCGATTCAAGTTTGCACGTAGCGGCTCAAAAGAATCGCAACAAGTTAATACACACAACGCCTTACAGGCACTTTTAGGCATGATGTGCAAAACGCGGTCATCCAGCTTGCTCGGATTAGGCTCAGAACTGCGATTCAAGTTTGCACGTAGCGGCTAAAACGAATCGCAACAAGTTAATACACACAACGCCTTACAGGCACTTTAGTGCATGATGTGCAAAACGGGGTCTTCCAGCTTGCGCTGGTTAGGCTCAGAAGTGCGATTCAAGTTTTCACGTAGCGGCTCAAACGAATCGCAACAAGTTAATACACACAACGCCTTACAGGCACTTTTAGGCATGATGTGCAAAACGCGGTCATCCAGCTTGCTCGGATTAGGCTCAGAACTGCGATTCAAGTTTGCACGTAGCGGCAAAAACGAATCGCAACATGCTAATACAAACAAAGCCTTACAGGCACTTTTAGGCATGATGTGCAAAACGGGGTCTTCCAGCTTGCTCGGGTTAGGCTCAGAAATGCGATTCAAGTTTGCACGTAGCGGCTCAAACGAATCGCAACAAGTTAATACACACAACGCCTTACAGGAACTTTTAGGCATGATGTGCAAAACTCTGTCATCCAGCTTGCGCGGGTTAGGCTCAGAACTGCGATGCAAGGTTGCACATAGTGGCAAAACGAATCGCACCGAGGTAATACACAAAAAGCGTTACAGGCACTTTTAGGCATGATGTGCAAAACGCCGTCATCCAGCTTGCAGGGGTTAGGCTCAGAAATGCGACTCATGTTTGCACGTAGCGGCTCAAACGAATCGCAACAAGTTAATACACACAACGCCTTACAGGCACTTTTAGGCATGATGTGCAAAACGCTGTCATCCAGCTTGCACGGGTTAGGCTCAGAAATGCGACTCATGTTTGCACGTAGCGGCTCAAACGAATCGCAACAAGTTAAAACACACAACGCCTTACAGGCACTTTTAGGCATGATGTGCAAAACGCGGTCATCCAGCTTGCGCGGGTTAGGCTCAGAAATTCGATTCAAGTTTGCACGTAGCGGCTAAAACGAATCTCAACAAGTTTATACACACAAAGCCTTACAGGCACTTTTAGGCTTGATGTGCAAAACGCGGTCATCCAGCTTGCGCGGGTTAGGCTCAGAACTGCGACTCATGTTTGCACGTAGCAGCTCAGACGAATCGCAACAAGTTAATACACACAACGCCTTACAGGCACTTTAAGGCATGATGTGCAAAACGGGGTCTTCCAGCTTGCGCGGGTTAGGCTCAGAAAACGATTCAAGTTTGCACGTAGCGGCTCAAACGAATCGCAACAAGTTAATACACACAACGCCTTACAGGCACAGGCACAGGCATGATGTGCAAAACGCGGTCATCCAGCTTGCTCGGGTTAGGCTCAGAACTGCGATTCAAGTTTGCACGTAGCGGCTAAAACGAATCTCAACAAGTTTATTCACACAAAGCCTTACAGGCACTTTTAGGCTTGATGTGCAAAACGCGGTCATCCAGTTTGCGCGGGTTAGGCTCAGAACTGCGATTCAAGTTTGCACGTAGCGGCTAAAACGAATCGCAACATGCTAATACAAAGCCCTACATGCACTTTTAGGCATGGTGTGCAAAACGGGGTCTTCCAGCTTGCGCTGGTTAGGCTCAGAAGTGAGATTCAAGTTTGCACGTAGCGGCTCAAAAGAATCGCAACAAGTTAATACACACAACGCCTTACAGGCACGTTTAGGCATGATGTGCAAAACGCGGTCATCCAGCTTGCTCGGATTAGGCTCAGAACTGCGATTCAAGTTTGCACGTAGCGGCTAAAACGAATCGCAACAAGTTAATACACACAACGCCTTACAGGCACTTTAGTGCATGATGTGCAAAACGGGGTCTTCCAGCTTGCGCGGGTTAGGCTCAGAAGTGCGATTCAAGTTTTCACGTAGCGGCTCAAACGAATCGCAACAAGTTAATACACACAACGCCTTACAGGCACTTTTAGGCATGATGTGCAAAACGCGGTCATCCAGCTTGCTCGGATTAGGCTAGAACTGCGATTCAAGTTTGCACGTAGCGGCTAAAACGAATCGCAACATGCTAATACAAACAAAGCCTTACATACACTTTTAGGCATGGTGTGCAAAACGGGGTCTTCCAGCTTGCGCGGGTTAGGCTCAGAAATGCGATTCAAATTTGCACGTAGCGGCTCAAACGAATCGCAACAAGTTAATACACACAACGCCTTACAGGCACTTTTAGGCATGATGTGCAAAACGCTGTCATCCAGCTTGCGCGGGTTAGGCTCAGAACAGCGATGTAAGTTTGCACATAGCGGTTAAAACGAATCCCACCAAGGTAATACACACAAAGCCTTACAGGCACTTTTAGGCATGATGTGCAAAACGCGGTCATCCAGCTTGCGCGGGAGAGGCTCAGAAATGCGACTCATGTTTGCACGTAGCGGCTCAAACGAATCGCAACAAGTTAATACACACAACGCCTTACAGGCACTTTTAGGCATGATGTGCAAAACGCTGTCATCCAGCTTGCGCGGGTTAGGCTCAGAACAGCGATGCAAGTTTGCACATAGCGGCTAAAACGAATCCCACCAAGGTAATACACACAAAGCCTTACAGGCACTTTTAGGCATGATGTGCAAAACGCGGTCATCCAGCTTGCGCGGTTAGGCTCAGAAATGCGATTCAAGTTTGCACGTAGCGGCTAAAGCGAATCTCAACAAGTTTATACACACAAAGCCTTACAGGCACTTTTAGGCTTGATGTGGAAAACGCGGTCATCCAGTTTGCGCGGGTTAGGCTCAGAACTGCGATTCAATTATGCACATAGCGGCTAATACGAATCGCAACAAGTTAATACACAAAACGCCTTACAGGCACTTTAAGGCATGATGGGCAAAACTGGGTCTTCCAGCTTGCGCTGGTTAGGCTCAGAAGTGCGATTCAAGTTTGCACGTAGCGGCTCAAAAGAATCGCAACAAGTTAATACACACAACGCCTTACAGGCACTTTTAGGCATGATGTGCAAAACGCGGTCATCCAGCTTGCTCGGATTAGGCTCAGAACTGCGATTCAAGTTTGCACGTAGCGGCTAAAACGAATCGCAACAAGTTAATACACACAACGCCTTACAGGCACTTTAGTGCATGATGTGCAAAACGGGGTCTTCCAGCTTGCGCTGGTTAGGCTCAGAAGTGCGATTCAAGTTTTCACGTAGCGGCTCAAACGAATCGCAACAAGTTAATACACACAACGCCTTACAGGCACTTTTAGGCATGATGTGCAAAACGCGGTCATCCAGCTTGCTCGGATTAGGCTCAGAACTGCGATTCAAGTTTGCACGTAGCGGCAAAAACGAATCGCAACATGCTAATACAAACAAAGCCTTACAGGCACTTTTAGGCATGATGTGCAAAACGGGGTCTTCCAGCTTGCTCGGGTTAGGCTCAGAAATGCGATTCAAGTTTGCACGTAGCGGCTCAAACGAATCGCAACAAGTTAATACACACAACGCCTTACAGGAACTTTTAGGCATGATGTGCAAAACGCTGTCATCCAGCTTGCGCGGGTTAGGCTCAGAACTGCGATGCAAGGTTGCACATAGTGGCAAAACGAATCGCACCGAGGTAATACACAAAAAGCGTTACAGGCACTTTTAGGCATGATGTGAAAAACGCCGTCATCCAGCTTGCAGGGGTTAGGCTCAGGAATGCGACTCATGTTTGCACGTAGCGGCTCAAACGAATCGCAACAAGTTAATACACACAACGCCTTACAGGCACTTTTAGGCATGATGTGCAAAACGCGGTCATCCAGCTTGCGCGGGTTAGGCTCAGAAATTCGATTCAAGTTTGCACGTAGCGGCTAAAACGAATCTCAACAAGTTTATACACACAAAGCCTTACAGGCACTTTTAGGCTTGATGTGCAAAACGCGGTCATCCAGCTTGCGCGGGTTAGGCTCAGAACTGCGACTCATGTTTGCACGTAGCAGCTCAGACGAATCGCAACAAGTTAATACACACAACGCCTTACAGGCACTTTAAGGCATGATGTGCAAAACGGGGTCTTCCAGCTTGCGCGGGTTAGGCTCAGAAAACGATTCAAGTTTGCACGTAGCGGCTCAAACGAATCGCAACAAGTTAATACACACAACGCCTTACAGGCACAGGCACAGGCATGATGTGCAAAACGCGGTCATCCAGCTTGCTCGGGTTAGGCTCAGAACTGCGATTCAAGTTTGCACGTAGCGGCTAAAACGAATCGCAACAAGTTAATACACACAAAGCCTTACAGGGACTTTTAGGCTTGACGTGCAAAACGGGGTCTTCCAGCTTGCGAGGGTTAGGCTCAGAAATGCGATTCAAGTTTGCACGTAGCGGCTCAAACGAATCGCAACAAGTTAATACACAAAACGCATTACAGGCACTTTAAGGCATGATGTGCAAAACTGGGTCTTCCAGCTTGCGCGGGTTAGGCTCAGAAGTGCGATTCAAGTTTTCACGTAGCGGCTCAAACGAATCGCAACAAGTTAATACACACAACGCCTTACAGGCACTTTTAGGCATGATGTGCAAAACGCGGTCATCCAGCTTGCTCGGATTAGGCTCAGAACTGCGATTCAAGTTTGCACGTAGCGGCAAAAACGAATCGCAACATGCTAATACAAACAAAGCCTTACAGGCACTTTTAGGCATGATGTGCAAAACGGGGTCTTCCAGCTTGCTCGGGTTAGGCTCAGAAATGCGATTCAAGTTTGCACGTAGCGGCTCAAACGAATCGCAACAAGTTAATACACACAACGCCTTACAGGAACTTTTAGGCATGATGTGCAAAACGCTGTCATCCAGCTTGCGCGGGTTAGGCTCAGAACTGCGATGCAAGGTTGCACATAGTGGCAAAACGAATCGCACCGAGGTAATACACAAAAAGCGTTACAGGCACTTTTAGGCATGATGTGCAAAACGCTGTCATCCAGCTTGCACGGGTTAGGCTCAGAAATGCGACTCATGTTTGCACGTAGCGGCTCAAACGAATCGCAACAAGTTAAAACACACAACGCCTTACAGGCACTTTTAGGCATGATGTGCAAAACGCGGTCATCCAGCTTGCGCGGGTTAGGCTCAGAAATTCGATTCAAGTTTGCACGTAGCGGCTAAAACGAATCTCAACAAGTTTATACACACAAAGCCTTACAGGCACTTTTAGGCTTGATGTGCAAAACGCGGTCATCCAGCTTGCGCGGGTTAGGCTCAGAACTGCGACTCATGTTTGCACGTAGCAGCTCAGACGAATCGCAACAAGTTAATACACACAACGCCTTACAGGCACTTTAAGGCATGATGTGCAAAACGGGGTCTTTTAGCTTGCGCGGGTTAGGCTCAGAAAACGATTCAAGTTTGCACGTAGCGGCTCAAACGAATCGCAACAAGTTAATACACACAACGCCTTACAGGCACAGGCACAGGCATGATGTGCAAAACGCGGTCATCCAGCTTGCTCGGGTTAGGCTCAGAACTGCGATTCAAGTTTGCACGTAGCGGCTAAAACGAATCGCAACAAGTTAATACACACAAAGCCTTACAGGGACTTTTAGGCTTGACGTGCAAAACGGGGTCTTCCAGCTTGCGAGGGTTAGGCTCAGAAATGCGATTCAAGTTTGCACGTAGCGGCTCAAACGAATCGCAACAAGTTAATACACAAAACGCATTACAGGCACTTTAAGGCATGATGTGCAAAACTGGGTCTTCCAGCTTGCGCGGGTTAGGCTCAGAAGTGCGATTCAAGTTTGCACGTAGCGGCTCAAAGAAATCGCAACAAGTTAATACACACAACGCCTTACAGGCACTTTTAGGCATGATGTGCAAAACGCTGTCATCCAGCTTGCACGGGTTAGGCTCAGAAATGCGACTCATGTTTGCACGTAGCGGCTCAAACGAATCGCAACAAGTTAATACACACAACGCCTTACAGGCACTTTTAGGCATGATGTGCAAAACGCGGTCATCCAGCTTGCGCGGGTTAGGCTCAGAAATGCGATTCAAATTTGCCCGTAGCGGCTCAAACGAATCGCAACAAGTTAATACACACAACGCCTTACAGGCACTTTTAGGCATGATGTGCAAAACGCTGTCATCCAGCTTGCGCGGGTTAGGCTCAGAACTGCGATGCAAGTTTGCACATAGCGGCTAAAACGAATCCCACCAAGGTAATACACACAAAGCCTTACAGGCACTTTTAGGCATGATGTGCAAAACGCGGTCATCCAGCTTGCGCGGGAGAGGCTCAGAACTGCGATTCAAGTTTGCACGTAGCGGCTCAAACGAATCGCAACAAGTTAATACACACAACGCCTTACAGGCACTTTTAAGCATGATGTGCAAATAGGCGTCACTCAAGCTTGCGCGGGTTAGGCTCAGAACTGCGATTCAAGTTTGCACATAGCGGCTAAAACGAATCGCACCAAGTTAATACACACAAAGCCTTACAGGCACTTTTAGGCATGATGTGCAAAACGGGGTCTTCCAGCTTGCGCGGGTTAGCCTCAGAAATGCGATTCAAGTTTGCACGTAGCGGCTCAAACGAATCGCAACAAGTTAATACACACAACGCCTTACAGGCACTTTTAGGCATGATGTGCAAAACGCTGTCATCCAGGTTGCGCGGGTTAGGCTCAGAACTGCGATGCAAGTTTGCATATAGCGGCTAAAACGGATCGCACCAAGGTAATACACACAAAGCCTTACAGGCACTTTTAGGCATGATGTGCAAAACGCTGTCATCCAGCTTGCACGGGTTAATCTCAGAAATGCGACTCATGTTTGCACGTAGCGGCTCAAACGAATCGCAACAAGTTAATACACACAATGCCTTGCAGGCACTTTTAGGCATGATGTGAAAAACGCGGTCATCCAGCTTGCGCGGGTTAGGCTCAGAAATGCGATTCAAGTTTGCACGTAGCGGCTAAAACGAATCTCAACAAGTTTATACACACAAAGCCTTACAGGCACTTTTAGGCTTGATGTGCAAAACGCGATCCAGTTTGCGCGGGTTAGGCTCAGAACTGCGATTCAAGTATGCACATAGCGGCTAATACGAATCGCAACAAGTTAATACACAAAACGCCTTACAGGCACTTTAAGGCATGATGGGCAAAACTGGGTCTTCCAGCTTGCGCGGGTTAGGCTCAGAAGTGCGATTCAAGTTTGCACGTAGCGGCTCAAAAGAATCGCAACAAGTTAATACACACAACGCCTTACAGGCACTTTTAGGCATGATGTGCAAAACGCGGCCATCCAGTTTGCGCGGGTTAGGCTCAGAACTGCGATTCAAGTATGCACATAGCGGCTAATACGAATCGCAACAAGTTAATACACAAAACGCCTTACAGGCACTTTAAGGCATGATGGGCAAAACTGGGTCTTCCAGCTTGCGCGGGTTAGGCTCAGAAGTGCGATTCAAGTTTGCACGTAGCGGCTCAAAAGAATCGCAACAAGTTAATACACACAACGCCTTACAGGCACTTTTAGGCATGATGTGCAAAACGCGGCCATCCAGTTTGCGCGGGTTAGGCTCAGAACTGCGATTCAAGTTTGCACATAGCGGCTAAAACGAATCGCAACAAGTTAATACACACAACGCCTTACAGGCACTTTAAGGCATGATGTGCAAAACGGGGTCTTCCAGCTTGCGCGGGTTAGGCTCAGAAAACGATTCAAGTTTGCACGTAGCGGCTCAAACGAATCGCAACAGTTAATACACACAACGCCTTACAGGCACAGGCACAGGCATGATGTGCAAAACGCGGTCATCCAGCTTGCTCGGGTTAGGCTCAGAACTGCGATTCAAGTTTGCACGTAGCGGCTAAAACGAATCGCAACAAGTTAATACACACAAAGCCTTACAGGCACTTTTAGGCTTGACGTGCAAAACGGGGTCTTCCAGCTTACGAGGGTTAGGCTCAGAAATGCGATTCAAGTTTGCACGTAGCGGCTCAAACGAATCGCAACAAGTTAATACACACAACGCCTTACAGGCACAGGCACAGGCATGATGTGCAAAACGCTGTCATCCAGCTTGCACGGGTTAGGCTCAGAGCTGCGATTCAAGTTTGCACGTAGCGGCTAATACGAATCGCAACAAGTTAATACACAAAACGCCTTACAGGCACTTTAAGGCATGATGTGCAAAACTGGGTCTTCCAGCTTGCGCGGGTTAGGCTCAGAAGTGCGATTCAAGTTTGCACGTAGCGGCTCAAAGGAATCGCAACAAGTTAATACACACAACGCCTTACAGGCACTTTTAGGCATGATGTGCAAAACGCTGTCATCCAGCTTGCACGGGTTAGGCTCAGAAATGCGACTCATGTTTGCACGTAGCGGCTCAAACGAATCGCAACAAGTTAATACACACAACGCCTTACAGGCACTTTTAGGCATGATGTGCAAAACGCGGTCATCCAGCTTGCGCGGGTTAGGCTCAGAAATGCGATTCAAGTTTGCACGTAGCGGCTAAAACGAATCTCAACAAGTTTATACACACAAAGCCTTACAGGCACTTTTAGGCTTGATGTGCAAAACGCGGTCATCCAGTTTGCGCGGGTTAGGCTCAGAGCTGCGATTCAAGTTTGCACGTAGCGGCTAAAACGAATCGCAACATGCTAATACAAACAAAGCCTTACATGCACTTTTAGGCATGGTGTGCAAAACGGGGTCTTCCAGCTTGCGCTGGTTAGGCTCAGAAGTGCGATTCAAGTTTGCACGTAGCGGCTCAAAAGAATCGCAACAAGTTAATACACACAACGCCTTACAGGCACTTTTAGGCATGATGTGCAGAACGCGGTCATCCAGCTTGCTCGGATTAGGCTCAGAACTGCGATTCAAGTTTGTACATAGCGGCTGAAACGAATCGCAACAAGTTAATACACACAACGCCTTACAGGCACTTTTAGGCATGATGGGCATCCAGCTTGCGCGGGTTAGGCGCAGAACTTTGATTTAAGTTTGCACATAGCGGCTCAGACGAATCGGAACACACGCCTCAGGCACTTTTAACCATGATGTGCAAATAGGCGTCACTCAAGCCTGCGCGTGTTAGGCTCAGAACTGCGAATCAAGTTTGCACATAGCGGCTAAAACGAATCGCAACAAGGTAATACACACAAAGCCTTACAGGCACTTTTAGGCTTGATGTGCAAAACGCGGTCATCCAGCTTGCGCGGGTGAGGCTCAGAACTGCGATTCAAGTTTGCACGTAGCGGCTAAAACGAATCGCAAAAAGGTAATACACACAAAGCCTTACAGGCACTTTTAGGCATGATGTGCAAAACGCTGTCATCCAGCTTGCACGGGTTAGGCTCAGAAATGCGACTCATGTTTGCACGTAGCGGCTCAAACGAATCGCAACAAGTTAATACACACAATGCCTTGCAGGCACTTTTAGGCATGATGTGCAAAACGCGGTCATCCAGCTTGCGCGGGTTAGGCTCAGAAATGCGATTCAAGTTTGCACGTAGCGGCTAAAACGAATCTCAACAAGTTTATACACACAAAGCCTTACAGGCACTTTTAGGCTTGATGTGCAAAACGCGGTCATCCAGTTTGCGCGGGTCAGGCTCAGAACTGCGATTCAAGTATGCACATAGCGGCTAATACGAATCGCAACAAGTTAATACACAAAACGCCTTACAGGCACTTTAAGGCATGATGGGCAACACTGGGTCTTCCAGCTTGCGCGGGTTAGGCTCAGAAGTGCGATTCAAGTTTGCACGTAGCGGCTCAAAAGAATCGCAACAAGTTAATACACACAACGCCTTACAGGCACTTTTAGGCATGATGTGCAAAACGCGGCCATCCAGTTTGCGCGGGTTAGGCTCAGAACTGCGATTCAAGTATGCACATAGCGGCTAATACGAATCGCAACAAGTTAATACACAAAACGCCTTACAGGCACTTTAAGGCATGATGGGCAAAACTGGGTCTTCCAGCTTGCGCGGGTTAGGCTCAGAAGTGCGATTCAAGTTTGCACGTAGCGGCTCAAAAGAATCGCAACAAGTTAATACACACAACGCCTTACAGCCACTTTTAGGCATGATGTGCAAAACGCGGCCATCCAGTTTGCGCGGGTTAGGCTCAGAACTGCGATTCAAGTTTGCACATAGCGGCTAAAACGAATCGCAACAAGTTAATACACACAACGCCTTACAGGCACTTTTAGGCATGATGTGCAAAACGCGGTCATCCAGCTTGCGCGGGTTAGGCTCAGAAATGCGATTCAAGTTTGCACGTAGCGGCTAAAACGAATCTCAACAAGTTTATACACACAAAGCCTTACAGGCACTTTTAGGCTTGATGTGCAAAACGCGGTCATCCAGTTTGCGCGGGTTAGGCTCAGAGCTGCGATTCAAGTTTGCACGTAGCGGCTAAAACGAATCGCAACATGCTAATACAAACAAAGCCTTACATGCACTTTTAGGCATGGTGTGCAAAACGGGGTCTTCCAGCTTGCGCTGGTTAGGCTCAGAAGTGCGATTCAAGTTTGCACGTAGCGGCTCAAAAGAATCGCAACAAGTTAATACACACAACGCCTTACAGGCACTTTTAGGCATGATGTGCAGAACGCGGTCATCCAGCTTGCTCGGATTAGGCTCAGAACTGCGATTCAAGTTTGTACATAGCGGCTGAAACGAATCGCAACAAGTTAATACACACAACGCCTTACAGGCACTTTTAGGCATGATGGGCATCCAGCTTGCGCGGGTTAGGCGCAGAACTTTGATTTAAGTTTGCACATAGCGGCTCAGACGAATCGGAACACACGCCTCAGGCACTTTTAACCATGATGTGCAAATAGGCGTCACTCAAGCCTGCGCGTGTTAGGCTCAGAACTGCGAATCAAGTTTGCACATAGCGGCTAAAACGAATCGCAACAAGGTAATACACACAAAGCCTTACAGGCACTTTTAGGCTTGATGTGCAAAACGCGGTCATCCAGCTTGCGCGGGTGAGGCTCAGAACTGCGATTCAAGTTTGCACGTAGCGGCTAAAACGAATCGCAAAAAGGTAATACACACAAAGCCTTACAGGCACTTTTAGGCATGATGTGCAAAACGCTGTCATCCAGCTTGCACGGGTTAGGCTCAGAAATGCGACTCATGTTTGCACGTAGCGGCTCAAACGAATCGCAACAAGTTAATACACACAATGCCTTGCAGGCACTTTTAGGCATGATGTGCAAAACGCGGTCATCCAGCTTGCGCGGGTTAGGCTCAGAAATGCGATTCAAGTTTGCACGTAGCGGCTAAAACGAATCTCAACAAGTTTATACACACAAAGCCTTACAGGCACTTTTAGGCTTGATGTGCAAAACGCGGTCATCCAGTTTGCGCGGGTCAGGCTCAGAACTGCGATTCAAGTATGCACATAGCGGCTAATACGAATCGCAACAAGTTAATACACAAAACGCCTTACAGGCACTTTAAGGCATGATGGGCAACACTGGGTCTTCCAGCTTGCGCGGGTTAGGCTCAGAAGTGCGATTCAAGTTTGCACGTAGCGGCTCAAAAGAATCGCAACAAGTTAATACACACAACGCCTTACAGGCACTTTTAGGCATGATGTGCAAAACGCGGCCATCCAGTTTGCGCGGGTTAGGCTCAGAACTGCGATTCAAGTATGCACATAGCGGCTAATACGAATCGCAACAAGTTAATACACAAAACGCCTTACAGGCACTTTAAGGCATGATGGGCAAAACTGGGTCTTCCAGCTTGCGCGGGTTAGGCTCAGAAGTGCGATTCAAGTTTGCACGTAGCGGCTCAAAAGAATCGCAACAAGTTAATACACACAACGCCTTACAGCCACTTTTAGGCATGATGTGCAAAACGCGGCCATCCAGTTTGCGCGGGTTAGGCTCAGAACTGCGATTCAAGTTTGCACATAGCGGCTAAAACGAATCGCAACAAGTTAATACACACAACGCCTTACAGGCACTTTAAGGCATGATGTGCAAAACGGGGTCTTCCAGCTTGCGCGGGTTAGGCTCAGAAAACGATTCAAGTTTGCACGTAGCGGCTCAAACGAATCGCAACAGTTAATACACACAACGCCTTACAGGCACAGGCACAGGCATGATGTGCAAAACGCGGTCATCCAGCTTGCTCGGGTTAGGCTCAGAACTGCGATTCAAGTTTGCACGTAGCGGCTAAAACGTATCGCAACAAGTTAATACACACAAAGCCTTACAGGCACTTTTAGGCTTGACGTGCAAAACTGGGTCTTCCAGCTTGCGCGGGTTAGGCTCAGAAGTGCGATTCAAGTTTGCACGTAGCGGCTCAAAAGAATCGCAACAAGTTAATACACACAACGCCTTACAGCCACTTTTAGGCATGATGTGCAAAACGCGGCCATCCAGTTTGCGCGGGTTAGGCTCAGAACTGCGATTCAAGTTTGCACATAGCGGCTAAAACGAATCGCAACAAGTTAATACACACAACGCCTTACAGGCACTTTTAGGCATGATGTGCAAAACGCGGTCATCCAGCTTGCGCGGGTTAGGCTCAGAAATGCGATTCAAGTTTGCACGTAGCGGCTAAAACGAATCTCAACAAGTTTATACACACAAAGCCTTACAGGCACTTTTAGGCTTGATGTGCAAAACGCGGTCATCCAGTTTGCGCGGGTTAGGCTCAGAGCTGCGATTCAAGTTTGCACGTAGCGGCTAAAACGAATCGCAACATGCTAATACAAACAAAGCCTTACATGCACTTTTAGGCATGGTGTGCAAAACGGGGTCTTCCAGCTTGCGCTGGTTAGGCTCAGAAGTGCGATTCAAGTTTGCACGTAGCGGCTCAAAAGAATCGCAACAAGTTAATACACACAACGCCTTACAGGCACTTTTAGGCATGATGTGCAGAACGCGGTCATCCAGCTTGCTCGGATTAGGCTCAGAACTGCGATTCAAGTTTGTACATAGCGGCTGAAACGAATCGCAACAAGTTAATACACACAACGCCTTACAGGCACTTTTAGGCATGATGGGCATCCAGCTTGCGCGGGTTAGGCGCAGAACTTTGATTTAAGTTTGCACATAGCGGCTCAGACGAATCGGAACACACGCCTCAGGCACTTTTAACCATGATGTGCAAATAGGCGTCACTCAAGCCTGCGCGTGTTAGGCTCAGAACTGCGAATCAAGTTTGCACATAGCGGCTAAAACGAATCGCAACAAGGTAATACACACAAAGCCTTACAGGCACTTTTAGGCTTGATGTGCAAAACGCGGTCATCCAGCTTGCGCGGGTGAGGCTCAGAACTGCGATTCAAGTTTGCACGTAGCGGCTAAAACGAATCGCAAAAAGGTAATACACACAAAGCCTTACAGGCACTTTTAGGCATGATGTGCAAAACGCTGTCATCCAGCTTGCACGGGTTAGGCTCAGAAATGCGACTCATGTTTGCACGTAGCGGCTCAAACGAATCGCAACAAGTTAATACACACAATGCCTTGCAGGCACTTTTAGGCATGATGTGCAAAACGCGGTCATCCAGCTTGCGCGGGTTAGGCTCAGAAATGCGATTCAAGTTTGCACGTAGCGGCTAAAACGAATCTCAACAAGTTTATACACACAAAGCCTTACAGGCACTTTTAGGCTTGATGTGCAAAACGCGGTCATCCAGTTTGCGCGGGTCAGGCTCAGAACTGCGATTCAAGTATGCACATAGCGGCTAATACGAATCGCAACAAGTTAATACACAAAACGCCTTACAGGCACTTTAAGGCATGATGGGCAACACTGGGTCTTCCAGCTTGCGCGGGTTAGGCTCAGAAGTGCGATTCAAGTTTGCACGTAGCGGCTCAAAAGAATCGCAACAAGTTAATACACACAACGCCTTACAGGCACTTTTAGGCATGATGTGCAAAACGCGGCCATCCAGTTTGCGCGGGTTAGGCTCAGAACTGCGATTCAAGTATGCACATAGCGGCTAATACGAATCGCAACAAGTTAATACACAAAACGCCTTACAGGCACTTTAAGGCATGATGGGCAAAACTGGGTCTTCCAGCTTGCGCGGGTTAGGCTCAGAAGTGCGATTCAAGTTTGCACGTAGCGGCTCAAAAGAATCGCAACAAGTTAATACACACAACGCCTTACAACCACTTTTAGGCATGATGTGCAAAACGCGGCCATCCAGTTTGCGCGGGTTAGGCTCAGAACTGCGATTCAAGTTTGCACATAGCGGCTAAAACGAATCGCAACAAGTTAATACACACAACGCCTTACAGGCACTTTAAGGCATGATGTGCAAAACGGGGTCTTCCAGCTTGCGCGGGTTAGGCTCAGAAAACGATTCAAGTTTGCACGTAGCGGCTCAAACGAATCGCAACAGTTAATACACACAACGCCTTACAGGCACAGGCACAGGCATGATGTGCAAAACGCGGTCATCCAGCTTGCTCGGGTTAGGCTCAGAACTGCGATTCAAGTTTGCACGTAGCGGCTAAAACGAATCGCAACAAGTTAATACACACAAAGCCTTACAGGCACTTTTAGGCTTGACGTGCAAAACGGGGTCTTCCAGCTTACGAGGGTTAGGCTCAGAAATGCGATTCAAGTTTGCACGTAGCGGCTCAAACGAATCGCAACAAGTTAATACACACAACGCCTTACAGGCACTTTTAGGCATGATGTGCAAAACGCTGTCATCCAGCTTGCACGGGTTAGGCTCAGAGCTGCGATTCAAGTTTGCACGTAGCGGCTAATACGAATCGCAACAAGTTAATACACAAAACGCCTTACAGGCACTTTAAGGCATGATGTGCAAAACTGGGTCTTCCAGCTTGCGCGGGTTAGGCTCAGAAGTTCGGTTCAAGTTTGCACGTAGCGGCTCAAAGGAATCGCAACAAGTTAATACACACAACGCCTTACAGGCACTTTTAGGCATGATGTGCAAAACGCTGTCATCCAGCTTGCACGGGTTAGGCTCAGAAATGCGACTCATGTTTGCACGTAGCGGCTCAAACGAATCGCAACAAGTTAATACACACAACGCCTTACAGGCACTTTTAGGCATGATATGCAAAACGCGGTCATCCAGCTTGCGCGGGTTAGGCTCAGAAATGCGATTCAAGTTTGCACGTAGCGGCTAAAACGAATCTCAACAAGTTTATACACACAAAGCCTTACAGGCACTTTTAGGCTTGATGTGCAAAACGCGGTCATCCAGTTTGCGCGGGTTAGGCTCAGAGCTGCGATTCAAGTTTGCACGTAGCGGCTAAAACGAATCGCAACATGCTAATACAAACAAAGCCTTACATGCACTTTTAGGCATGGTGTGCAAAACGGGGTCTTCCAGCTTGCGCTGGTTAGGCTCAGAAGTGCGATTCAAGTTTGCACGTAGCGGCTCAAAAGAATCGCAACAAGTTAATACACACAACGCCTTACAGGCACTTTTAGGCATGATGTGCAAAACGCGGTCATCCAGCTTGCTCGGATTAGGCTCAGAACTGCGATTCAAGTTTGCACATAGCGGCTGAAACGAATCGCAACAAGTTAATACACACAACGCCTTACAGGCACTTTCAGGCATGATGGGCATCCAGCTTGCGCGGGTTAGGCGCAGAACTTTGATTTAAGTTTGCACATAGCGGCTCAGACGAATCGCAACAAGATGATACACACAACGCCTTACAGGCACTTTTAGGCATGATGTGCAAAACGGGGTCATCCAGCTTGCGAGGGTTAGGCGCAGAACTGCGATTCAAGTTCGCATATAGCTGCTAAAACGAATCGGAACACACGCCTCAGGCACTTTTAACCATGATGTGCAAATAGGCGTCACTCAAGCCTGCGCGTGTTAGGCTCAGAACTGCGAATCAAGTTTGCACATAGCGGCTAAAACGAATCGCAACAAGGTAATACACACAAAGCCTTACAGGCACTTTTAGGCTTGATGTGCAAAACGCGGTCATCCAGCTTGCGCGGGTGAGGCTCAGAACTGCGATTCAAGTTTGCACGTAGCGGCTAAAACGAATCGCAAAAAGGTAATACACACAAAGCCTTACAGGCACTTTAAGGCATGATGTGCAAAACGGGGTCTTCCAGCTTGCGCGGGTTAGGCTGAGAAGTGCGATTCAAGTTTGCACGTAGCGGCTCAAACGAATCGCAACAAGTTAATACACACAACGCCTTACAGGCACTTTTAGGCATTATGTGCAAAACGCGGTCATCCAGCTTGCTCGGATTAGGCTCAGAACTGCGATTCAAGTTTGCACGTAGCGGCTAAAACGAATCGCAACATGCTAATACAAACAAAGCCTTACACGCACTTTTAGGCATGATGTGCAAATAGGCGTCACTCAAGCTTGCGCGGGTTAGGCTCAGAACTGCGATTCAAAATTGCACATAGCGGCTAAAACGAATCGCAACAAGTTAATACACACACAGCTTTACAGGCACTTTTAGGCATGATGTGCAAAACGACGTCTTCCAGTTTGCGCGGCTTAGGCTCAGAAATGCGATTCAAGTTTGCACGGTGCGGCTAAAACGAATCGCAACAAGTTAATACACACACAGCTTTACAGGCACTTTTAGGCATGATGTGCAAAACGCGGTCATCCAGCTTGCTCGGGTTGGGCTCAGAACTGCGATTCAAGTTTGCACGTAGCGGCTCAAACGAATCGCAACAAGTTAATACACACAACGCCTTACAGGCACTTTTAGGCATGATGTGCAAAACGGGGTCTTCCAGCTTGCGCGGGTAAGGCTCAGAAATGCGATTCAAGTTTGCACGTAGCGGCTCAAACGAATCGCAACAAGTTGATACACACAATGCCTTACAGGCACTTTTAGGCATGATGTGCAAAACGGGGTCATCCAGCTTGCGAGGGTTAGGCGCAGAACTGCGATTCAAGTTCGCATATAGCTGCTAAAACGAATCGGAACACACGCCTTACAGGCACTTTTAACCATGATGTGCAAATAGGCGTCACTCAAGCTTGCGCGGGTTAGGCTCAGAACTGCGATTCAAGTTTGCACATAGCGGCTAAAACGAAACGCAACACGTTAATACACACAAAGCCTTACAGCACTTTTAGGCTTGATTTGCAAAACGCTGTCATCCAGCTTGCTCGGGTTAGGCTCAGAAATGCGATTCAAGTTTGCACATAGCGGCTAATACGAATCGCAACAAGTTAACACACACAACGCCTTACAGGCACTTTAAGGCATGATGTGCAAAACGGGGTCTTCCAGCTTGCGCGGGTTAGGCTCAGAAGTGCGATTCAAGTTTGCACGTAGCGGCTCAAACGAATTGCAACAAGTTAATACACACTACGCCTTACAGGCACTTTAAGGCATGATGTGCAAAACGGGGTCTTCCAACTTGCGCGGGTTAGGCTCAGAAGTGCGATTCAAGTTTGCACGTAGCGGCTCAAACGAATCGCAACAAGTTAATACACACAACGCCTTACAGGCACTTTTAGGCATGATGTGCAAAACGCCGTCATCCAGCTTGCTCGGATTAGGCTCAGAACTGCGATCAAGTTTGCACGTAGTGGCTAAAACGAATCGCAACATGCTATTACAAACAAAGCCTTACACGCACTTTTAGGCATGATGTGCAAATAGGCGTCACTCAAGCTTGCGCGGGTTAGGCTCAGAACTGCGATTCAAAATTGCACATAGCGGCTAAAACGAATCGCAACAACTTAATACACACACAGCTTTACAGGCACTTTTAGGCATGATGTGTAAAACGCGGTCATCCAGCTTGCTCGGGTTAGGCTCAGAACTGCGATTCGTTTGCATATAGCGGCTAAAACGAATCGCAACAAGTTAATACACACACAGCTTTACAGGCACTTTTAAGCATGATGTGCAAAACGTGGTCATCCAGCTTGCTCGGGTTAGGCTAAGAACTGCGATTCAAGTTTGCACATAGCGGCTAAAACGAATCGCACCAAGTTAATACACACAAAGCCTTACAGGCACTTTTAGGCATGATGTGCAAAACGGGGTCTTCCAGCTTGCGCGGGTTAGCCTCAGAAATGCGATTCAAGTTTGCACGTAGCGGCTCAAACGAATCGCAACAAGTTAATACACACAACGCCTTACAGGCACTTTTAGGCATGATGTGCAAAACGCTGTCATCCAGGTTGCGCGGGTTAGGCTCAGAACTGCGATGCAAGTTTGCATATAGCGGCTAAAACGGATCGCACCAAGGTAATACACACAAAGCCTTACAGGCACTTTTAGGCATGATGTGCAAAACGCTGTCATCCAGCTTGCACGGGTTAGGCTCAGAAATGCGACTCATGTTTGCACGTAGCGGCTCAAACGAATCGCAACAAGTTAATACACACAATGCCTTGCAGGCACTTTTAGGCATGATGTGCAAAACGCGGTCATCCAGCTTGCGCGGGTTAGGCTCAGAAATGCGATTCAAGTTTGCACGTAGCGGCTAAAACGAATCTCAACAAGTTTATACACACAAAGCCTTACAGGCACTTTTAGGCTTGATGTGAAACGCGGTCATCCAGTTTGCGCGGGTTAGGCTCAGAACTGCGATTCAAGTATGCACATAGCGGCTAATACGAATCGCAACAAGTTAATACACAAAACGCTTTACAGGCACTTTAAGGCATGATGGGCAAAACTGGGTCTTCCAGCTTGCGCGGGTTAGGCTCAGAAGTGCGATTCAAGTTTGCACGTAGCGGCTCAAAAGAATCGCAACAAGTTAATACACACAACGCCTTACAGGCACTTTTAGGCATGATGTGCAAAACGCGGCCATCCAGTTTGCGCGGGTTAGGCTCAGAACTGCGATTCAAGTTTGCACATAGCGGCTAAAACGAATCGCAACAAGTTAATACACACAACGCCTTACAGGCACTTTAAGGCATGATGTGCAAAACGGGGTCTTCCAGCTTGCGCGGGTTAGGCTCAGAAAACGATTCAAGTTTGCACGTAGCGGCTCAAACGAATCGCAACAGTTAATACACACAACGCCTTACAGGCACAGGCACAGGCATGATGTGCAAAACGCGGACATCCAGCTTGCTCGGGTTAGGCTCAGAACTGCGATTCAAGTTTGCACGTAGCGGCTAAAACGAATCGCAACAAGTTAATACACACAAAGCCTTACAGGCACTTTTAGGCTTGACGTGCAAAACGGGGTCTTCCAGCTTACGAGGGTTAGGCTCAGAAATGCGATTCAAGTTTGCACGTAGCGGCTCAAACGAATCGCAACAAGTTAATACACACAAAGCCTTACAGGCACTTTTAGGCATGATGTGCAAAACGCTGTCATCCAGCTTGCACGGGTTAGGCTCAGAGCTGCGATTCAAGTTTGCACGTAGCGGCTAATACGAATCGCAACAAGTTAATACACAAAACGCCTTACAGGCACTTTAAGGCATGATGTGCAAAACTGGGTCTTCCAGCTTGCGCGGGTTAGGCTCAGAAGTGCGATTCAAGTTTGCACGTAGCGGCTCAAAGGAATCGCAACAAGTTAATACACACAACGCCTTACAGGTACTTTTAGGCATGATGTGCAAAACGCTGTCATCCAGCTTGCACGGGTTAGGCTCAGAAATGCGACTCATGTTTGCACGTAGCGGCTCAAACGAATCGCAACAAGTTAATACACACAACGCCTTACAGGCACTTTTAGGCATGATGTGCAAAACGCGGTCATCCAGCTTGCGCGGGTTAGGCTCAGAAATGCGATTCAAGTTTGCACGTAGCGGCTAAAACGAATCTCAACAAGTTTATACACACAAAGCCTTACAGGCACTTTTAGGCTTGATGTGCAAAACGCGGTCATCCAGTTTGCGCGGGTTAGGCTCAGAGCTGCGATTCAAGTTTGCACGTAGCGGCTAAAACGAATCGCAACATGCTAATACAAACAAAGCCTTACATGCACTTTTAGGCATGGTGTGCAAAACGGGGTCTTCCAGCTTGCGCTGGTTAGGCTCAGAAGTGCGATTCAAGTTTGCACGTAGCGGCTCAAAAGAATCGCAACAAGTTAATACACACAACGCCTTACAGGCACTTTTAGGCATGATGTGCAAAACGCGGTCATCCAGCTTGCTCGGATTAGGCTCAGAACTGCGATTCAAGTTTGCACATAGCGGCTGAAACGAATCGCAACAAGTTAATACACACAACGCCTTACAGGCACTTTTAGGCATGATGGGCATCCAGCTTGCGCGGGTTAGGCGCAGAACTTTGATTTAAGTTTGCACATAGCGGCTCAGACGAATCGCAACAAGATAATACACACAACGCCTTACAGGCACTTTTAGGCATGATGTGCAAAACGGGGTCATCCAGCTTGCGAGGGTTAGGCGCAGAACTGCGATTCAAGTTCGCATATAGCTGCTAAAACGAATCGGAACACACGCCTCAGGCACTTTTAACCATGATGTGCAAATAGGCGTCACTCAAGCCTGCGCGTGTTAGGCTCAGAACTGCGAATCAAGTTTGCACATAGCGGCTAAAACGAATCGCAACAAGGTAATACACACAAAGCCTTACAGGCACTTTTAGGCTTGATGTGCAAAACGCGGTCATCCAGCTTGCGCGGGTGAGGCTCAGAACTGCGATTCAAGTTTGCACGTAGCGGCTAAAACGAATCGCAAAAAGGTAATACACACAAAGCCTTACAGGCACTTTAAGGCATGATGTGCAAAACGGGGTCTTCCAGCTTGCGCGGGTTAGGCTGAGAAGTGCGATTCAAGTTTGCACGTAGCGGCTCAAACGAATCGCAACAAGTTAATACACACAACGCCTTACAGGCACTTTTAGGCATGATGTGCAAAACGCGGTCATCCAGCTTGCTCGGATTAGGCTCAGAACTGCGATTCAAGTTTGCACGTAGCGGCTAAAACGAATCGCAACATGCTAATACAAACAAAGCCTTACACGCACTTTTAGGCATGATGTGCAAATAGGCGTCACTCAAGCTTGCGCGGGTTAGGCTCAGAACTGCGATTCAAAATTGCACATAGCGGCTAAAACGAATCGCAACAAGTTAATACACACACAGCTTTACAGGCACTTTTAGGCATGATGTGCAAAACGACGTCTTCCAGTTTGCGCGGCTTAGGCTCAGAAATGCGATTCAAGTTTGTGCGGTGCGGCTAAAACGAATCGCAACAAGTTAATACACACACAGCTTTACAGGCACTTTTAGGCATGATGTGCAAAACGCGGTCATCCAGCTTGCTCGGGTTGGGCTCAGAACTGCGATTCAAGTTTGCACGTAGCGGCTCAAACGAATCGCAACAAGTTAATACACACAACGCCTTACCGGCACTTTTAGGCATGATGTGCAAAACGGGGTCTTCCAGCTTGCGCGGGTAAGGCTCAGAAATGCGATTCAAGTTTGCACGTAGCGGCTCAAACGAATCGCAACAAGTTGATACACACAATGCCTTACAGGCACTTTTAGGCATGATGTGCAAAACGGGGTCATCCAGCTTGCGAGGGTTAGGCGCAGAACTGCGATTCAAGTTCGCATATAGCTGCTAAAACGAATCGGAACACACGCCTTACAGGCACTTTTAACCATGATGTGCAAATAGGCGTCACTCAAGCTTGCGCGGGTTAGGCTCAGAACTGCGATTCAAGTTTGCACATAGCGGCTAAAACGAATCGCAACAAGTTAATACACACAAAGCCTTACAGCACTTTTAGGCTTGATTTGCAAAACGCGGTCATCCAGCTTGCTCGGGTTAGGCTCAGAAATGCGATTCAAGTTTGCACATAGCGGCTAATACGAATCGCAACAAGTTAATGCACACAACGCCTTACAGGCACTTTAAGGCATGATGTGCAAAACGGGGTCTTCCAGCTTGCGCGGGTTAGGCTCAGAAGTGCGATTCAAGTTTGCACGTAGCGGCTCAAACGAATTGCAACAAGTTAATACACACTACGCCTTACAGGCACTTTAAGGCATGATGTGCAAAACGGGGTCTTCCAGCTTGCGCGGGTTAGGCTCAGAAGTGCGATTCAAGTTTGCACGTAGCGGCTCAAACGAATCGCAACAAGTTAATACACACAACGCCTTACAGGCACTTTTAGGCATGATGTGCAAAACGCGGTCATCCAGCTTGCTCGGATTAGGCTCAGAACTGCGATCAAGTTTGCACGTAGTGGCTAAAACGAATCGCAACATGCTATTACAAACAAAGCCTTACACGCACTTTTAGGCATGATGTGCAAATAGGCGTCACTCAAGCTTGCGCGGGTTAGGCTCAGAACTGCGATTCAAAATTGCACATAGCGGCTAAAACGAATCGCAACAACTTAATACACACACAGCTTTACAGGCACTTTTAGGCATGATGTGTAAAACGCGGTCATCCAGCTTGCTCGGGTTAGGCTCAGAACTGCGATTCGTTTGCATATAGCGGCTAAAACGAATCGCAACAAGTTAATACACACAACGCCTTACAGGCACTTTTAGGCATGATGTGCAAAACGGGGTCTTCCAGCTTGCGCGGGTTAGGCTCAGAAATGCGATTCAAGTTTGCATGTAGCGGCTCAAACGAATCGGAACAAGTTAATACACACAAGGCCTTACAGGCACTTTTAGGCATGATGTGCAAATAGGCGTCACTCAAGCTTTCGTGGGTTAGGCTCAGAACTGCGATTCAAGTTTGCACATAGCGGCTAAAACGAATCGCAACAAGTTAATACACACAACGCCCACAGGCACTTTAAGGGTTGATGTGCAAAACGAGGTCATCCAGCTTGCTCGGGTTAGGCTCAGAAATGCGATTCGAATTTGCACATAGCGGCTAAAACGAATCGCTACAAGTTAATACACACACAGCTTTACAGGCACTTTTAGGCATGATGTGCAAAACGCGGTCATCCAGCTTGCTCGGGTTAGGCTCAGAACAGCGATTCAAGTTTGCATGTAGCGGCTCAAACGAATAGCAACAAGTTAATACACACACAGCTTTACAGGCACTTTTAGGCATGATGTGCAAAACGCTGTCATCCAGCTTGCTCGGGTTAGGCTCAGAACTGCGATTCAAGTTTGCACATAGCGGCTGAAACGAATCGCAACACGTTAATACACCACAGCTTTACAGGCACTTTTAGGCATGATGTGCAAAAGCGGTCATCAAGCTTGCTCGGGTTAGGCTCAGAACTGCGATTCAAGTTTGCACGTAGCGGCTCAAACGAATCGCAACAAGTTAATACACACAAAGCCTTACAGGCACTTTTAGGCATGATGTGCAAAACGGGGTCTTCCAGCTGCGCGGGTTAGGCTCAGAAATGCGATGCAAGTTTGCACGTAGCGGCTCAAACGAATCGCAACAAGTTAATACACACAAAGCCTTACAGGCTCTTTTAGGCATGATGGGCAAAACGCGGTCATCCAGCTTGCTCGGGTTAGGCTCAGAAATGCGATTCAAGTTTGCATATAGCGGCTCAGACGAATCGCAACAAGTTGATACACACAACGCCTTACAGGCACTTTTAGGCATGATGTGCAAAACGGGGTCATCCAGCTTGCGCGGGTTAGGCTCAGAAATGCGATGCAAGTTTGCACGTAGCGGCTCAAACGAATCGCAACAAGTTAATACACACAAAGCCTTACAGGCTCTTTTAGGCATGATGGGCAAAACGCGGTCATCCAGCTTGCTCGGGTTAGGCTCAGAAATGCGATTCAAGTTTGCATATAGCGGCTCAGACGAATCGCAACAAGTTGATACACACAAAGCCTTACAGGCTCTTTTAGGCATGATGGGCAAAACGCGGTCATCCAGCTTGCTCGGGTTAGGCTCAGAACTGCGATTCAAGTTTGCACATAGCGGCTAAAACGAATCGCAACAAGTTAATACACACAAAGCCTTACAGGCACTTTTAGGCTTGATGTGCAAAACGCGGTCATCCAGCTTGCGCGGGTGAGGCTCAGAACTGCGATTCAAGTTTGCACGTAGCGGCTAAAACGAATCGCAAAAAGGTAGTACACACAAAGCCTTACAGGCACTTTAAGGCATGATGTGCAAAACGGGGTCTTCCAGCTTGCGCGGGTTACGCTCAGAAGTGCGATTCAAGTTTGCACGTAGCGGCTCAAACGAATCGCAACAAGGTAATACACACAACGCCTTACAGGCACTTTTAGGCATGATGTGCAAAACGCGGTCATCCAGCTTGCTCGGATTAGGCTCAGAACTGCGATTCAAGTTTGCACGTAGCGGCTAAAACGAATCGCAACATGCTAATACAAACAAAGCCTTACACGCACTTTTAGGCATGATGTGCAAATAGGCGTCACTCAAGCTTGCGCGGGTTAGGCTCAGAACTGCGATTCAAAATTGCACATAGCGGCTAAGACGTATCGCAACAAGTTAATACACACACAGCTTTACAGGCACTTTTAGGCATGATGTGCAAAACGAGGTCATCCAGCTTGCTCGGGTTAGGCTCAGAACTGCGATTCAAGTTTGCACATAGCGGCTAAAACGAATCGGAACAAGTCAATACACACAAGGCCTTACAGGCACTTTTAGGCATGATGTGCAAAACGCGGTCATCCAGCTTGCGCGGGTTAGGCGCAGAACTTCGATTTAAGTTTGCACATAGCGGCTCAGACGAATCGCAACAAGTTGATACACACAAAGCCTTACGCACTTTTAGGCATGATGTTCAAAACGGGGTCATCCAGCTAGCGAGGGTTAGGCGCAGAACTGCGATTCAAGTTAGCATATAGCTGCTAAAACGAATCGGAACACGCCTTACAGGCACTTTTAACCATGATGTGCAAATAGGCGTCACTCAAGCTTGCGCGGGTTAGGCTCAGAACTGCGATTCAAGTTTGCACATAGCGGCTAAAACGAATCGCAACAAGTTAATACACACAAAGCCTTACAGCACTTTTAGGCTTGATGTGGAAAACGCGGTCATCCAGCTTGCTCGGGTTAGGCTCAGAAATGCGATTCAAGTTTGCACGTAGCGGCTAAAATGAATCGGAACAAGTCAATACACACAAGGCCTTACAGGCACTTTTAGGCATGATGTGCAAAACGCGGTCATCCAGCTTGCGCGGGTTAGGCGCAGAACTTCGATTTAAGTTTGCACATAGCGGCTCAGACGAATCGCAACAAGTTGATACACACAAAGCTTAACAGGCACTTTTAGGCATGATGTGCAAAACGGGGTCATCCAGCTTGCGAGGGTTAGGCGCAGAACTGCGATTCAAGTTCGCATATAGCTGCTAAAACGAATCGGAACACACGCCTTACAGGCACTTTTAACCATGATGTGCAAATAGGCGTCACTCAAGCTTGCGCGGGTTAGGCTCAGAACTGCGATTCAAGTTTGCACATAGCGGCTAAAACGAATCGCAACAAGTTAATACACACAAAACCTTACAGCACTTTTAGGCTTGATGTGCAAAACGCGGTCATCCAGCTTGCTCGGGTTAGGCTCAGAAATGCGATTCAAGTTTGCACATAGCGGCTAATACGAATCGCAACAAGTTAATACACACAACGCCTTACAGGCACTTTAAGGCATGATGTGCAAAACGCTGTCATCCAGCTTGCTCGGATTAGGCTCAGAACTGCGATCAAGTTTGCACGTAGTGGCTGAAACGAATCGCAACATGCATTACAAAGCCTTACAAGCACTTTTAGGCATTATCTGCAAATAGGCGTCACTCAAGCTTGCGCGGGTTAGGCTCAGAACTGCGATTCAAAATTGCCCATAGCGGCTAAAACGAATCGCAACAACTTAATACACACACAGCTTTACAGGCACTTTTAGGCATGATGTGTAAAACGCGGTCATCCAGCTTGCTCGGGTTAGGCTCAGAACTGCGATTCGTTTGCACATAGCGGCTAAAACGAATCGCAACAAGTTAATACACACACAGCTTTACAGGCACTTTTAAGCATGATGTGCAAAACGCGGTCATCCAGCTTGCTCGGGTTAGGCTCAGAACTGCGATTCAATTTGCACGTAGCCGCTCAAACGAATCGCAACAAGTTAATACACACAAAGCCTTACAGGCACTTTTAGGCATGATGTGCAAAACGGGGTCTTCCAGCTTGCGCGGGTTAGGCTCAGAAATGCGATTCAAGTTTGCACGTAGCGGCTCAAACGAATCGGAACAAGTTAATACACACAAGGCCTTACAGGCACTTTTAGGCATGATGTGCAAATAGGCGTCACTCAAGCATTCGTGGGTTAGGCTCAGAACTGCGATTCAAGTTTGCACATAGCGGCTAAAACGAATCGCAACAAGTTAGTACACACACAGCTTTACAGGCACTTTTAGGCATGATGTGCAAAACGCGGTCATACAGCTTGCTCGGGTTAGGCTCAGAACTGCGATTCAAGTTTGCACGTAGCTGCTCAAACGAATCGCAACAAGTTAATACACACAGCGCCTTACAGGCACTTTTAGGCATGATGTGCAAAACGGGGTCTTCCAGCTTGCGCGGGTTAGGCTCAGAAATGCGATTCAAGTTTGCACGTAGCGGCTCAAACGAATCGCAACAAGTTAATACACACAAAGCCTTACAGGCTCTTTTAGGCATGATGGGCAAAACGGCTTCATCCAGCTTGCGCGGGTTAGGCGCAGAACTTCGATTTAAGTTTGCACATAGCGGCTCAGACGAATCGCAACAACTTGATACACACAACGCCTTACAGGCACTTTTAGGCATGATGTGCAAAACGGGGTCATCCAGCTTGCGAGGGTTTGGCGCAGAACTGCGATTCAAGTTCGCATATAGCTGCTAAAACGAATCGGAACACACGCCTTACAGGCACTTTTAACCATGATGTGCAAATAGGCGTCACTCAAGCTTGCGCGGGTTAGGCTCAGAACTGCGATTCAAGTTTGCACATAGGGGCTAAAACGAATCGCAACAAGTTAATACACACAACGCCTTACAGGCACTTTAAGGCATGATGTGCAAAACGGGGTCTTCCAGCTTGCGCGGGTTAGGCTCAGAAGTGCGATTCAAGTTTGCACGTAGCGGCTCAAACGAATCGCAACAAGTTAATACACACTACGCCTTACAGGCACTTTAAGGCATGATGTGCAAAACGGGGTCTTCCAGCTTGCGCGGGTTAGGCTCAGAAGTGCGATTCAAGTTTGCACGTAGCGGCTCAAACGAATCGCAACAAGTTAATACACACAACGCCTTACAGGCACTTTTAGGCATGATGTGCAAAACGCGGTCATCCAGCTTGCTCGGATTAGGCTCAGAACTGCGATCAAGTTTGCACGTAGCGGCTAAAACGAATCACAACATGCTATTACAAACAAAGCCTTACACGCACTTTTAGGCATGATGTGCAAATAGGCGTCACTCAAGCTTGCGCGGGTTAGGCTCAGAACTGCGATTCAAAATTGCACATAGCGGCTAAAACGAATCGCAACAACTTAATACACACACAGCTTTACAGGCACTTTTAGGCATGATGTGCAAAACGCGGTCATCGAGCTTGCTCGGGTTAGGCTCAGAACAGCGATTCAAGTTTGCATGTAGCGGCTCAAACGAATCGCAACAAGTTAATACACACACAGCTTTACAGGCACTTTTAGGCATGATGTGCAAAACGCGGTCATCCAGCTTGCTCGGGTTAGGCTCAGAACAGCGATTCAAGTTTGCATGTAGCGGCTCAAACGAATCGCAACAAGTTAAAACACACACAGCTTTACAGGCACTTTTAGGCATGATGTGCAAAACGCGGTCATCCAGCTTGCTCGGGTTAGGCACAGAACTGCGATTCAAGTTTGCACATAGCGGCTAAAACGAATCGCAACAAGTTAATACACACACAGCTTTACAGGCACTTTTAGGCATGATGTGCAAAACGCGGTCATCCAGCTTGCTCGGGTTAGGCTCAGAACAGCGATTCAAGTTTGCATGTAGCGGCTCAAACGAATCGCAACAAGTTAATACACACACAGCTTTACAGGTACTTTTAGGCATGATGTGCAAAACGAGGTCATCCAGCTTGCTCGGGTTAGGCACAGAACTGCGATTCAAGTTTGCACATAGCAGCTGAAACGAATCGCAACAAGTTAATACACCACAGCTTTACAGGCACTTTTAGGCATGATGTGCAAAACGCGGTCATCCAGCTTGCTCGGGTTAGGCTCAGAACTGCGATTCAAGTTTGCATGTTGCGGCTCAAACGAATCGGAACAAGTTAATACACACAAGGCCTTACAGGCACTTTTAGGCATGATGTGCAAATAGGCGTCACTCAAGCTTTCGTGGGTTAGGCTCAGAACTGCGATTCAAGTTTACACATAGCGGCTAAAACGAATCGCAACAAGTTAATACACACAACGCCTTACAGGCACTTTAAGGGTTGATGTGCAAAACGAGGTCATCCAGCTTGCTCGGGTTAGGCTCAGAAATGCGATTCGAGTTTGCACATAGCGGCTAAAACGAATCGCTACAAGTTAATACACACAAAGCCTTACAGGCACTTTTAGGCATGATGTGCAAAACGCGGTCATCCAGCTTGCTCGGGTTAGGCTCAGAACAGCGATTCAAGTTTGCATGTAGCGGCTCAAACGAATAGCAACAAGTTAATACACACACAGCTTTACAGGCACTTTTAGGCATGATGTGCAAAACGCTGTCATCCAGCTTGCTCGGGTTAGGCTCAGAAGAGCGATTCAAGTTTGCATGTAGCGGCTCAAACGAATCGCAACAAGTTAATACACACACAGCTTTACAGGCACTTTTAGGCATGATGTGCAAAACAAGGTCATCAAGCTTGCTCGGGTTAGGCACAGAACTGCGATTCAAGTTTGCACATAGCAGCTGAAACGAATCGCAACAAGTTAATACACCACATCTTTACAGGCACTTTTAGGCATGATGTGCAAAACGCGGTCATCCAGCTTGCTCGGGTTAGGCTCAGAACTGCGATTCAAGTTTGCACGTAGCTGCTCAAACGAATCGCAACAAGTTAATACACACAATGCCTTACAGGAACTTTTAGGCATGATGTGCAAAACGGGGTCATCCAGCTTGCGAGGGTTAGGCGCAGAACTGCGATTCAAGTTCGCATATAGCTGCTAAAACGAATCGGAACACACGCCTTACAGGCACTTTTAACCATGATGTGCAAATAGGCGTCACTCAAGCTTGCGCGGGTTAGGCTCTGAACTGCGATTCAAGTTTGCACATAGCGGCTAAAACGAATCGCAACAAGTTAATACACACAAAGCCTTACAGGCACTTTTAGGCTTGATGTGCAAAACGCGGTCATCCAGCTTGCGCGGGTGAGGCTCAGAACTGCGATTCAAGTTTGCACGTAGCGGCTATAACGAATCGCAAAAAGGTAATACACACAAAGCCTTACAGGCACTTTAAGGCATGATGTGCAAAACGGGGTCTTTCAGCTTGCGCGGGTTACGCTCAGAAGTGCGATTCAAGTTTGCACGTAGCGGCTCAAACGAATCGCAACAAGTTAATACACACACAGCTTTACAGGCACTTTTAGGCATGATGTGCAAAACGAGGTCATCCAGCTTGCTCGGGTTAGGCGCAGAACTGCGATTCAAGTTCGCATATAGCTGCTAAAACGAATCGGAACACACGCCTTACAGGCACTTTTAACCATGATGTGCAAATAGGCGTCACTCAAGCTTGCGCGGGTTAGGCTCAGAACTGCGATTCAAGTTTGCACATAGCGGCTAAAATGAATCGGAAGTCAATACACACAGGGCCTTACAGGCACTTTTAGGCATGATGTGCAAAACGCGGTCATCCAGCTTGCGCGGGCTAGGCGCAGAACTTCGATTTAAGTTTGCACATAGCGGCTCAGACGAATCGCAACAAGTTGATACACACAAAGCTTTACAGGCACTTTTAGGCATGATGTGCAAAACGGGGTCATCCAGCTTGCGAGGGTTAGGCGCAGAACTGCGATTCAAGTTCGCATATAGCTGCTAAAACGAATCGGAACACAAACCTTACAGGCACTTTTAACCATGATGTGCAAATAGGCGTCACTCAAGCTTGCGCGGGTTAGGCTCAGAACTGCGATTCAAGTTTGCACATAGCGGCTAAAACGAATCGCAACAAGTTAATACACACAAAGCCTTACAGCACTTTTAGGCTTGATGTGCAAAACGCGGTCATCCAGCTTGCTCGGGTTAGGCTCAGAAATGCGATTCAAGTTTGCACATAGCGGCTAATACGAATCGCAACAAGTTAATACACACAACGCCTTACAGGCACTTTAAGGCATGATGTGCAAAACGGGGTCTTCCAGCTTGCGCTGGTTAGGCTCAGAAGTGCGATTCAAGTTTGCACGTAGCGGCTCAAACGAATCGCAACAAGTTAATACACACTACGCCTTACAGGCACTTTAAGGCATGATGTGCAAAACGGGGTCTTCCAGCTTGCGCGGGTTAGGCTCAGAAGTGCGATTCAAGTTTGCACGTAGCGGCTCAAACGAATCGCAACAAGTTAATACACACACAGCTTTACAGGCACTTTTAAGCATGATGTGCAAAACGCGGTCATCCAGCTTGCTCGGGTTAGGCTCAGAACTGCGATTCAATTTGCACGTTGTGGCTAAAACGAATCGCAACATGCTATTACAAACAAAGCCTTACAAGCACTTTTAGGCATGATGTGCAAATAGGCGTCACTCAAGCTTGCGCGGGTTAGGCTCAGAACTGCGATTCAAAATTGCACATAGCGGCTAAAACGAATCGCAACAACTTAATACACACACAGCTTTACAGGCACTTTTAGGCATGATGTGTAAAACGCGGTCATCCAGCTTGCTCGGGTTAGGCTCAGAACTGCGATTCGTTTGCACATAGCGGCTAAAACGAATCGCAACAAGTTAATACACACAGCTTTACAGGCACTTTTAAGCATGATGTGCAAAACGCTGTCATCCAGCTTGCTCGGGTTAGGCTCAGAACTGCGATTCAATTTGCACGTAGCGGCTCAAACGAATCGCAACAAGTTAATACACACAAAGCCTTACAGGCACTTTTAGGCATGATGTGCAAAACGGGGTCTTCCAGCTTGCGCGGGTTAGGCTCAGAAATGCGATTCAAGTTTGCACGTAGCGGCTCAAACGAATCGGAACAAGTTAATACACACAAGGCCTTACAGGCACTTTTAGGCATGATGTGCAAATAGGCGTCACTCAAGCTTTCGTGGGTTAGGCTCAGAACTGCGATTCAAGTTTGCACATAGCGGCTAAAACGAATCGCAACAAGTTAGTACACACACAGCTTTACAGGCACTTTTAGACATGATGTGCAAAACGCGGTCATACAGCTTGCTCGGGTTAGGCTCAGAACTGCGATTCAAGTTTGCACGTAGCTGCTCAAACGAATCGCAACAAGTTAATACACACAAAGCCTTACAGGCACTTTTAGGCATGATGTGCAAAACGGGGTCTTCCAGCTTGCGCGGGTTAGGCTCAGAAATGCGATTCAAGTTTGCACGTAGCGGCTCAAACGAATCGCAACAAGTTAATACACACAACGCCTTACAGGCACTTTTAGGCATGATGTGCAAAACGCGGTCATCCAGCTTGCTCGGATTAGGCTCAGAACTGCGATCAAGTTTGCACGTAACGGCTAAAACGAATCACAACATGCTATTACAAACAAAGCCTTACACGCACTTTTAGGCATGATGTGCAAATAGGCGTCACTCAAGCTTGCGCGGGTTAGGCTCAGAACTGCGATTCAAAATTGCACATAGCGGCTAAAACTAATCGCAACAACTTAATACACACACAGCTTTACAGGCACTTTTAGCCATGATGTGTAAAAAGCGGTCATCCAGCTTGCTCGGGTTAGGCTCAGAACTGCGATTCGTTTGCACATAGCGGCTAAAACGAATCGCAACAAGTTAATACACACACAGCTTTACAGGCACTTTTAAGCATGATGTGCAAAACGCGGTCATCCAGCTTGCTCGGGTTAGGCTCAGAAATGCGATTCAAGTTTGCACATAGCGGCTAAAACGAATCGCAACAAGTTAATACACACACTGCTTTACAGGCACTTTTAGGCATGAGGTGCAAAACGAGGTCATCCAGCTTGCTCGGGTTAGGCTCAGAAATGCGATTCAAGTTTGCACATAGCGGCTCAAACGAATCGCAACAAGTTAATACACACACAGCTTTACAGGCACTTTTAGGCACGATGTGCAAAACGAGGTCATCCAGCTTGCTCGGGTTAGGCTCATAAATGCGATTCAAGTTTGCACATAGCTGCTAAAACGAATCGCAACAAGTTAATACACACACAGGTTTACAGGCACTTTTAGGCATGATGTGCAAAACGGGGTCATCCAGCTTGCTCGGGTTAGGCTCAGAACAGCGATTCAAGTTTGCATGTAGCGGCTCAAACGAATCGCAACAAGTTAATACACACACAGCTTTACAGGCACCTTTAGGCATGATGTGCAAAACGCGGTCATTCAGCTTGCTCGGGTTAGGCACAGAACTGCGATTCAAGTTTGCACATAGCGGCTGAAACGAATCGCAACAAGTTAATACACCACAGCTTTACAGGCACTTTTAGGCATGATGTGCAAAACGCGGTCATCCAGCTTGCTCGGGTTAGGCTCAGAACAGCGATTCAAGTTTGCATGTAGCGGCTCAAACGAATCGCAACAAGTTAAAACACACACAGCTTTACAGGCACTTTTAGGCATGATGTGGAAAACGCGGTCATCCAGCTTGCTCGGCTTAGGCACAGAACTGCGATTCAAGTTTGCACATAGCGGCTAAAACGAATCGCAACAAGTTAATACACACACAGCTTTACAGGCACTTTTAGGCATGATGTGCAAAACACGGTCATCCAGCTTGCTCGGGTTAGGCTCAGAACAGCGATTCAAGTTTGCATGTAGCGGCTCAAACGAATCGCAACAAGTTAATACACACACAGCTTTACAGGCACTTTTAGGCATGATGTGCAAAACGAGGTCATCCAGCTTGCTCGGGTTAGGCACAGAACTGCGATTCAAGTTTGCACATAGCGGCTAAAACGAATCGCAACAAGTTAATACACACACAGCTTTACAGGCACTTTTAGGCATGATGTGCAAAACGCTGTCATCCAGCTTGCTCGGGTTAGGCTCAGAACAGCGATTCAAGTTTGCATGTAGCGGCTCAAACGAATCGCAACAAGTTAATACACACACAGCTTTACAGGCACTTTTAGGCATGATGTGCAAAGCGAGGTCATCCAGCTTGCTCGGGTTAGGCACAGAACTGTGATTCATGTTTGCACATAGCGGCTGAAACGAATCGCAACAAGTTAATACACCACAGCTTTACAGGCACATTTAGGCATGATGTGCAAAACGCGGTCATCCAGCTTGCTCGGGTTAGGCTCAGAACTGCGATTCAAGTTTGCACATAGCGGCTAAAACAAATCGCAACAAGTTAATACACACAACGCCTTACAGGCTCTTTAAGGCATGATGTGCAAAACGGGGTCTTCCAGCTTGCGCTGGTTAGGCTCAGAAGTGCGATTCAAGTTTGCACGTAGCGGCTCAAACGAATCGCAACAAGTTAATACACACTACGCCTTACAGGCACTTTAAGGCATGATGTGCAAAACGGGGTCTTCCAGCTTGCGCGGGTTAGGCTCAGAAGTGCGATTCAAGTTTGCACGTAGCGGCTCAAACGAATCGCAACAAGTTAATACACACACAGCTTTACAGGCACTTTTAAGCATGATGTGCAAAACGCGGTCATCCAGCTTGCTCGGGTTAGGCTCAGAACTGCGATTCAAGTTTGCACGTAGCGGCTCAAACGAATCGCAACAAGTTAATACACACAATGCCTTACAGGCACTTTTAGGCATGATGTGCAAAACGGGGTCTTCCAGCTTGCGCGGGTTAGGCTCAGAAATGCGATTCAAGTTTGCACGTGGCGGCTCAAACGAATCGCAACAAGTTAATACACACAAAGCCTTACAGGCTCTTCTAGGCATGATGTGCAAAACGCGGTCATCCAGCTTGCTCGGGTTAGGCTCAGAAATGCGATTCAAGTTTACACGTAGCGGCTAAAACGAATCGGAACAAGTTAATACACACAATGCCTTACAGGCACTTTTAGGCATGATGTGCAAAACGGGGTCTTCCAGCTTGCGCGGGTTAGGCTCAGAAGTGCGATTCAAGTTTGCACGTAGCGGCTCAAACGAATCGCAACAAGTTAATACACACTACGCCTTACAGGCACTTTAAGGCATGATGTGCAAAACGGGGTCTTCCAGCTTGCGCGGGTTAGGCTCAGAAGTGCGATTCAAGTTTGCACGTAGTGGCTCAAACGAATCGCAACAAGTTAATACACACAACGCCTTACAGGCACTTTTAGGCATGATGTGCAAAACGCGGTCATCCAGCTTGCTCGGATTAGGCTCAGAACTGCGATCAAGTTTGCACGTAGTGGCTAAAACGAATCGCAACATGCTATTACAACCAAAGCCTTACACGCACTTTTAGGCATGATGTGCAAATAGGCGTCACTCAAGCTTGCGCGGGTTAGGCTCAGAACTGCGATTCAAAATTGCACATAGCGGCTGAAACGAATCGCAACAACTTAATACACACACAGCTTTACAGGCACTTTTAGGCATGATGTGCAAAACGCGGTCATCCAGCTTGCTCGGATTAGGCTCAGAACTGCGATTGAAGTTTGCACGTAGCGGCTAAAACGAATCGCAACATGCTAATACAAACAAAGCCTTACACGCACTTTTAGGCATGATGTGCAAATAGGCGTCACTCAAGCTTGCGCGGGTTAGGCTCAGAACTGCGATTCAAAATTGCACATAGCGGCTAAGACGAATCGCAACAAGTTAAGACACACACAGCTTTACAGGCACTTTTAGGCATGATGTGCAAAACGAGGTCATCCAGCTTGCTCGGGTTAGGCTCAGAACTGCGATTCAAGTTTGCACATAGCGGCTAGAACGAATCGGAACAAGTCAATACACACAAGGCCTTACAGGCACTTTTAGGCATGATGTGCAAAACGCTGTCATCCAGCTTGCGCGGGTTAGGCGCAGAACTTCGATTTAAGTTTGCACATAGCGGCTCAGACGAATCGCAACAAGTTGATACACACAACGCCTTACAGGCACTTTAAGGGTTGATGTGCAAAACGAGGTCATCCAGCTTGCTCGGGTTAGGCTCAGAAATGCGATTCGAGTTTGCACATAGCGGCTAAAACGAATCGCTACAAGTTAATACACACACAGCTTTACAGGCACTTTTAGGCATGATGTGCAAAACGCGGTCATCCAGCTTGCTCGGGTTAGGCTCAGAACAGCGATTCAAGTTTGCATGTAGCGGCTCAAACGAATCGCAACAAGTTAATACACCACAGCTTTACAGGCACTTTTAGGCATGATGTGCAAAACGCGGTCATCAAGCTTGCTCGGGTTAGGCTCAGAACTGCGATTCAAGTTTGCACGTAGCGGCTCAAACGAATCGCAACAAGTTAATACACACAATGCCTTACAGGCACTTTTAGGCATGATGTGCAAAACGGGGTCTTCCAGCTGCGCGGGTTAGGCTCAGAAATGCGATGCAAGTTTGCACGTAGCGGCTCAAACGAATCGCAACAAGTTAATACACACAAAGCCTTACAGGCTCTTTTAGACATGATGTGCAAAACGCGGTCATCCAGCTTGCTCGGGTTAGGCTCAGAAATGCGATTCAAGTTTGCACGTAGCGGCTAAAACGAATCGGAACAAGTTAATACACACAAGGCCTACAGGCACTTTTAGGCATGATAGGCAAAACGCGGTCATCCAGCTTGCGCGGGTTAGGCGCAGAACTTCGATTTAAGTTTGCATATAGCGGCTCAGACGAATCGCAACAAGTTGATACACACAACGCCTTACAGGCACTTTTAGGCATGATGTGCAAAACGGGGTCATCCAGCTTGCGAGGGTTAGGCGCAGAACTGCGATTCAAGTTCGCATATAGCTGCTAAAACGAATCGGAGCACACGCCTTACAGGCACTTTTAACCATGATGTGCAAATAGGCGTCACTCAAGCTTGCGCGGGTTAGGCTCAGAACTGCGATTCAAGTTTGCACATAGCGGCTAAAACGAATCGCAACAAGTTAATACACACAAAGCCTTACAGGCACTTTTAGGCTTGATGTGCAAAACGCGGTCATCCAGCTTGCGCGGGTGAGGCTCAGAACTGCGATTCAAGTTTGCACGTAGCGGCTAAAACGAATCGCAAAAAGGTAATACACACAAAGCCTTACAGGCACTTTAAGGCATGATGTGCAAAACGGGGTCTTCCAGCTTGCGCGGGTTACGCTCAGAAGTGCGATTCAAGTTTGCACGTAGCGGCTCAAACGAATCGCAACAAGTTAATACACACAACGCCTTACAGGCACTTTTAGGCATGATGTGCAAAACGCGGTCATCCAGCTTGCTCGGATTAGGCTCAGAACTGCGATTGAAGTTTGCACGTAGCGGCTAAAACGAATCGCAACATGCTAATACAAACAAAGCCTTACACGCACTTTTAGGCATGATGTGCAAATAGGCGTCACTCAAGCTTGCGCGGGTTAGGCTCAGAACTGCGATTCAAAATTGCACATAGCGGCTAAGACGAATCGCAACAAGTTAAGACACACACAGCTTTACAGGCACTTTTAGGCATGATGTGCAAAACGAGGTCATCCAGCTTGCTCGGGTTAGGCTCAGAACTGCGATTCAAGTTTGCACATAGCGGCTAGAACGAATCGGAACAAGTCAATACACACAAGGCCTTACAGGCACTTTTAGGCATGATGTGCAAAACGCGGTCATCCAGCTTGCGCGGGTTAGGCGCAGAACTTCGATTTAAGTTTGCACATAGCGGCTCAGACGAATCGCAACAAGTTGATACACACAAAGCCTTACAGGCACTTTTAGGCATGATGTGCAAATAGGCGTCACTCAAGCTTGCGCGGGTTAGGCTCAGAACTGCGATTCAAGTTTGCACATAGCGGCTAAGACGAATCGCAACAAGTTAAGACACACACAGCTTTACAGGCACTTTTAGGCATGATGTGCAAAACGCGGTCATCCAGCTTGCTCGGGTTAGGCACAGAACTGCGATTCAAGTTTGCACATAGCGGCTAAAACGAATCGCAACAAGTTAATACACACACAGCTTTACAGGCACTTTTAGGCATGATGTGCAAAACGCGGTCATCCAGCTTGCTCGGGTTAGGCTCAGAACAGCGATTCAAGTTTGCATGTAGCGGCTCAAACGAATCGCAACAAGTTAATACACACACAGCTTTACAGGTACTTTTAGGCATGATGTGCAAAACGAGGTCATCCAGCTTGCTCGGGTTAGGCACAGAACTGCGATTCAAGTTTGCACATAGCAGCTGAAACGAATCGCAACAAGTTAATACACCACAGCTTTACAGGCACTTTTAGGCATGATGTGCAAAACGCGGTCATCCAGCTTGCTCGGGTTAGGCTCAGAACTGCGATTCAAGTTTGCACGTAGCGGCTCAAACGAATTGCAACAAGTTAATACACACAATGCCTTACAGGAACTTTTAGGCATGATGTGCAAAACGGGGTCTTCAGCTTGCGCGGGTTAGGCTCAGAAATGCGATTCAAGTTTGCACGTAGCGGCTCAAACGAATCGCAACAAGTTAATACACACAACGCCTTACAGGCACTTTTAGGCATGATGGGCATCCAGCTTGTGCGGGTTAGGCGCAGAACTTTGATTTAAGTTTGCACATAGCGGCTCAGACGAATCGCAACAAGTTGATACACACAACGCCTTACAGGCACTTTTAGGCATGATGTGCAAAACGGGGTCATCCAGCTTGCGAGAGTTAGGCGCAGAACTGCGATTCAAGTTCGCATATAGCTGCTAAAACGAATCGCAACAAGTTAATGCACACACAGCTTTACAGGCACTTTTAAGCATGATGTGCAAAACGTGGTCATCCAGCTTGCTCGGGTTAGGCTCAGAACTGCGATTCAAGTTTGCACGTAGCGGCTCAAACGAATCGCAACAAGTTAATACACACAACGCCTTACAGGCACTTTTAGGCATGATGTGCAAAACGGGGTCTTCCAGCTTGCGCGGGTTAGGCTCAGAAATGCGATTCAAGTTTGCATGTAGCGGCTCAAACGAATCGGAACAAGTTAATACACACAAGGCCTTACAGGCACTTTTAGGCATGATGTGCAAATAGGCGTCACTCAAGCTTTCGTGGGTTAGGCTCAGAACTGCGATTCAAGTTTACACATAGCGGCTAAAACGAATCGCAACAAGTTAATACACACAACGCCTTACAGGCACTTTAAGGGTTGATGTGCAAAACGAGGTCATCCAGCTTGCTCGGGTTAGGCTCAGAAATGCGATTCGAGTTTGCACATAGCGGCTAAAACGAATCGCTACAAGTTAATACACACAAAGCCTTACAGGCACCTTTAGGCATGATGTGCAAAACGCGGTCATCCAGCTTGCTCGGGTTAGGCTCAGAACAGCGATTCAAGTTTGCATGTAGCGGCTCAAACGAATAGCAACAAGTTAATACACACACAGCTTTACAGGCACTTTTAGGCATGATGTGCAAAACGCTGTCATCCAGCTTGCTCGGGTTAGGCTCAGAAGAGCGATTCAAGTTTGCGTGTAGCGGCTCAAACGAATCGCAACAAGTTAATACACACACAGCTTTACAGGCACTTTTAGGCATGATGTGCAAAACAAGGTCATCAAGCTTGCTCGGGTTAGGCACAGAACTGCGATTCAAGTTTGCACATAGCAGCTGAAACGAATCGCAACAAGTTAATACACCACATCTTTACAGGCACTTTTAGGCATGATGTGCAAAACGCGGTCATCCAGCTTGCTCGGGTTAGGCTCAGAACTGCGATTCAAGTTTGCACGTAGCTGCTCAAACGAATCGCAACAAGTTAATACACACAATGCCTTACAGGAACTTTTAGGCATGATGTGCAAAACGGGGTCATCCAGCTTGCGAGGGTTAGGCGCAGAACTGCGATTCAAGTTCGCATATAGCTGCTAAAACGAATCGGAACACACGCCTTACAGGCACTTTTAACCATGATGTGCAAATAGGCGTCACTCAAGCTTGCGCGGGTTAGGCTCTGAACTGCGATTCAAGTTTGCACATAGCGGCTAAAACGAATCGCAACAAGTTAATACACACAAAGCCTTACAGGCACTTTTAGGCTTGATGTGCAAAACGCGGTCATCCAGCTTGCGCGGGTGAGGCTCAGAACTGCGATTCAAGTTTGCACGTAGCGGCTATAACGAATCGCAAAAAGGTAATACACACAAAGCCTTACAGGCACTTTAAGGCATGATGTGCAAAACGGGGTCTTCCAGCTTGCGCGGGTTACGCTCAGAAGTGCGATTCAAGTTTGCACGTAGCGGCTCAAACGAATCGCAACAAGTTAATACACACACAGCTTTACAGGCACTTTTAGGCATGATGTGCAAAACGAGGTCATCCAGCTTGCTCGGGTTAGGCGCATAACTGCGATTCAAGTTCGCATATAGCTGCTAAAACGAATCGGAACACACGCCTTACAGGCACTTTTAACCATGATGTGCAAATAGGCGTCACTCAAGCTTGCGCGGGTTAGGCTCAGAACTGCGATTCAAGTTTGCACATAGCGGCTAAAATGAATCGGAAGTCAATACACACAGGGCCTTACAGGCACTTTTAGGCATGATGTGCAAAACGCGGTCATCCAGCTTGCGCGGGCTAGGCGCAGAACTTCGATTTAAGTTTGCACATAGCGGCTCAGACGAATCGCAACAAGTTGATACACACAAAGCTTTACAGGCACTTTTAGGCATGATGTGCAAAACGGGGTCATCCAGCTTGCGAGGGTTAGGCGCAGAACTGCGATTCAAGTTCGCATATAGCTGCTAAAACGAATCGGAACACAAACCTTACAGGCACTTTTAACCATGATGTGCAAATAGGCGTCACTCAAGCTTGCGCGGGTTAGGCTCAGAACTGCGATTCAAGTTTGCACATAGCGGCTAAAACGAATCGCAACAAGTTAATACACACAAAGCCTTACAGCACTTTTAGGCTTGATGTGCAAAACGCGGTCATCCAGCTTGCTCGGGTTAGGCTCAGAAATGCGATTCAAGTTTGCACATAGCGGCTAATACGAATCGCAACAAGTTAATACACACAACGCCTTACAGGCACTTTAAGGCATGATGTGCAAAACGGGGTCTTCCAGCTTGCGCTGGTTAGGCTCAGAAGTGCGATTCAAGTTTGCACGTAGCGGCTCAAACGAATCGCAACAAGTTAATACACACTACGCCTTACAGGCACTTTAAGGCATGATGTGCAAAACGGGGTCTTCCAGCTTACGCGGGTTAGGCTCAGAAGTGCGATTCAAGTTTGCACGTAGCGGCTCAAACGAATCGCAACAAGTTAATACACACACAGCTTTACAGGCACTTTTAAGCATGATGTGCAAAACGCGGTCATCCAGCTTGCTCGGGTTAGGCTCAGAACTGCGATTCAATTTGCACGTTGTGGCTAAAACGAATCGCAACATGCTATTACAAACAAAGCCTTACAAGCACTTTTAGGCATGATGTGCAAATAGGCGTCACTCAAGCTTGCGCGGGTTAGGCTCAGAACTGCGATTCAAAATTGCACATAGCGGCTAAAACGAATCGCAACAACTTAATACACACACAGCTTTACAGGCACTTTTAGGCATGATGTGTAAAACGCGGTCATCCAGCTTGCTCGGGTTAGGCTCAGAACTGCGATTCGTTTGCACATAGCGGCTAAAACGAATCGGAACAAGTTAATACACACAGCTTTACAGGCACTTTTAAGCATGATGTGCAAAACGCTGTCATCCAGCTTGCTCGGGTTAGGCTCAGAACTGCGATTCAATTTGCACGTAGCGGCTCAAACGAATCGCAACAAGTTAATACACACAAAGCCTTACAGGCACTTTTAGGCATGATGTGCAAAACGGGGTCTTCCAGCTTGCGCGGGTTAGGCTCAGAAATGCGATTCAAGTTTGCACGTAGCGGCTCAAACGAATCGGAACAAGTTAATACACACAAAGCCTTACAGGCACTTTAGGCATGATGTGCAAATAGGCGTCACTCAAGCTTTCGTGGTTAGGCTCAGAACTGCGATTCAAGTTTGCACATAGCGGCTAAAACGAATCGCAACAAGTTAGTACACACACAGCTTTACAGGCACTTTTAGACATGATGTGCAAAACGCGGTCATACAGCTTGCTCGGGTTAGGCTCAGAACTGCGATTCAAGTTTGCACGTAGCTGCTCAAACGAATCGCAACAAGTTAATACACACAAAGCCTTACAGGCACTTTTAGGCATGATGTGCAAAACGGGGTCTTCCAGCTTGCGCGGGTTAGGCTCAGAAATGCGATTCAAGTTTGCACGTAGCGGCTCAAACGAATCGCAACAAGTTAATACACACAACGCCTTACAGGCACTTTTAGGCATGATGTGCAAAAACGCGGTCATCCAGCTTGCTCGGATTAGGCTCAGAACTGCGATCAAGTTTGCACGTAACGGCTAAAACGAATCACAACATGCTATTACAAACAAAGCCTTACACGCACTTTTAGGCATGATGTGCAAATAGGCGTCACTCAGCTTGCGCGGGTTAGGCTCAGAACTGCGATTCAAAATTGCACATAGCGGCTAAAACTAATCGCAACAACTTAATACACACACAGCTTTACAGGCACTTTTAGCCATGATGTGTAAAAAGCGGTCATCCAGCTTGCTCGGGTTAGGCTCAGAACTGCGATTCGTTTGCACATAGCGGCTAAAACGAATCGCAACAAGTTAATACACACACAGCTTTACAGGCACTTTTAAGCATGATGTGCAAAACGCGGTCATCCAGCTTGCTCGGGTTAGGCTCAGAAATGCGATTCAAGTTTGCACATAGCGGCTAAAACGAATCGCAACAAGTTAATACACACACTGCTTTACAGGCACTTTTAGGCATGAGGTGCAAAACGAGGTCATCCAGCTTGCTCGGGTTAGGCTCAGAAATGCGATTCAAGTTTGCACATAGCGGCTCAAACGAATCGCAACAAGTTAATACACACACAGCTTTACAGGCACTTTTAGGCACGATGTGCAAAACGAGGTCATCCAGCTTGCTCGGGTTAGGCTCATAAATGCGATTCAAGTTTGCACATAGCTGCTAAAACGAATCGCAACAAGTTAATACACACACAGGTTTACAGGCACTTTTAGGCATGATGTGCAAAACGGGGTCATCCAGCTTGCTCGGGGTTAGGCTCAGAACAGCGATTCAAGTTTGCATGTAGCGGCTCAAACGAATCGCAACAAGTTAATACACACACAGCTTTACAGGCACCTTTAGGCATGATGTGCAAAACGCGGTCATTCAGCTTGCTCGGGTTAGGCACAGAACTGCGATTCAAGTTTGCACATAGCGGCTGAAACGAATCGCAACAAGTTAATACACCACAGCTTTACAGGCACTTTTAGGCATGATGTGCAAAACGCGGTCATCCAGCTTGCTCGGGTTAGGCTCAGAACAGCGATTCAAGTTTGCAGGTAGCGGCTCAAACGAATCGCAACAAGTTAAAACACACACAGCTTTACAGGCACTTTTAGGCATGATGTGGAAAACGCGGTCATCCAGCTTGCTCGGCTTAGGCACAGAACTGCGATTCAAGTTTGCACATAGCGGCTACAACGAATCGCAACAAGTTAATACACACACAGCTTTACAGGCACTTTTAGGCATGATGTGCAAAACACGGTCATCCAGCTTGCTCGGGTTAGGCTCAGAACAGCGATTCAAGTTTGCATGTAGCGGCTCAAACGAATCGCAACAAGTTAATACACACACAGCTTTACAGGCACTTTTAGGCATGATGTGCAAAACGAGGTCATCCAGCTTGCTCGGGTTAGGCACAGAACTGCGATTCAAGTTTGCACATAGCGGCTAAAACGAATCGCAACAAGTTAATACACACACAGCTTTACAGGCACTTTTAGGCATGATGTGCAAAACGCTGTCATCCAGCTTGCTCGGGTTAGGCTCAGAACAGCGATTCAAGTTTGCATGTAGCGGCTCAAACGAATCGCAACAAGTTAATACACACACAGCTTTACAGGCACTTTTAGGCATGATGTGCAAAGCGAGGTCATCCAGCTTGCTCGGGTTAGGCACAGAACTGTGATTCATGTTTGCACATAGCGGCTGAAACGAATCGCAACAAGTTAATACACCACAGCTTTACAGGCACATTTAGGCATGATGTGCAAAACGCGGTCATCCAGCTTGCTCGGGTTAGGCTCAGAACTGCGATTCAAGTTTGCACATAGCGGCTAAAACAAATCGCAACAAGTTAATACACACAACGCCTTACAGGCTCTTTAAGGCATGATGTGCAAAACGGGGTCTTCCAGCTTGCGCTGGTTAGGCTCAGAAGTGCGATTCAAGTTTGCACGTAGCGGCTCAAACGAATCGCAACAAGTTAATACACACTACGCCTTACAGGCACTTTAAGGCATGATGTGCAAAACGGGGTCTTCCAGCTTGCGCGGGTTAGGCTCAGAAGTGCGATTCAAGTTTGCACGTAGCGGCTCAAACGAATCGCAACAAGTTAATACACACACAGCTTTACAGGCACTTTTAAGCATGATGTGCAAAACGCGGTCATCCAGCTTGCTCGGGTTAGGCTCAGAACTGCGATTCAATTTGCACGTTGTGGCTAAAACGAATCGCAACATGCTATTACAAACAAAGCCTTACAAGCACTTTTAGGCATGATGTGCAAATAGGCGTCACTCAAGCTTGCGCGGGTTAGGCTCAGAACTGCGATTCAAAATTGCACATAGCGGCTAAAACGAATCGCAACAACTTAATACACACACAGCTTTACAGGCACTTTTAGGCATGATGTGTAAAACGCGGTCATCCAGCTTGCTCGGGTTAGGCTCAGAACTGCGATTCGTTTGCACATAGCAGCTAAAACGAATCGCAACAAGTTAATACACACACAGCTTTACAGGCACTTTTAAGCATGATGTGCAAAACGCGGTCATCCAGCTTGCTCGGGTTAGGCTCAGAACTGCGATTCAATTTGCACGTAGCGGCTCAAACGAATCGCAACAAGTTAATACACACAAAGCCTTACAGGCACTTTTAGGCATGATGTGCAAAACGGGGTCTTCCAGCTTGCGCGGGTTAGGCTCAGAAATGCGATTCAAGTTTGCACGTAGCGGCTCAAACGAATCGGAACAAGTTAATACACACAAGGCCTTACAGGCACTTTTAGGCATGATGTGCAAATAGGCGTCACTCAAGCTTTCGTGGGTTAGGCTCAGAACTGCGATTCAAGTTTGCACATAGCGGCTAAAACGAATCGCAACAAGTTAGTACACACACAGCTTTACAGGCACTTTTAGACATGATGTGCAAAACGCGGTCATACAGCTTGCTCGGGTTAGGCTCAGAACTGCGATTCAAGTTTGCACGTAGCTGCTCAAACGAATCGCAACAAGTTAATACACACAACGCCTTACAGGCACTTTTAGGCATGATGTGCAAAACGGGGTCTTCCAGCTTGCGCGGGTTAGGCTCAGAAATGCGATTCAAGTTTGCACGTAGCGGCTCAAACGAATCGCAACAAGTTAATACACACAACGCCTTACAGGCACTTTTAGGCATGATGTGCAAAACGCGGTCATCCAGCTTGCTCGGATTAGGCTCAGAACTGCGATCAAGTTTGCACGTAACGGCTAAAACGAATCACAACATGCTACAAACAAAGCCTTACACGCACTTTTAGGCATGATGTGCAAATAGGCGTCACTCAAGCTTGCGCGGGTTAGGCTCAGAACTGCGATTCAAAATTGCACATAGCGGCTAAAACTAATCGCAACAACTTAATACACACACAGCTTTACAGGCACTTTTAGCCATGATGTGTAAAAAGCGGTCATCCAGCTTGCTCGGGTTAGGCTCAGAACTGCGATTCGTTTGCACATAGCGGCTAAAACGAATCGCAACAAGTTAATACACACACAGCTTTACAGGCACTTTTAAGCATGATGTGCAAAACGCGGTCATCCAGCTTGCTCGGGTTAGGCTCAGAAATGCGATTCAAGTTTGCACATAGCGGCTAAAACGAATCGCAACAAGTTAATACACACACTGCTTTACAGGCACTTTTAGGCATGAGGTGCAAAACGAGATCATCCAGCTTGCTCGGGTTAGGCTCAGAAATGCGATTCAAGTTTGCACATAGCGGCTAAAACGAATCGCAACAAGTTAATACACACACAGGCTTACAGGCACTTTTAGGCATGATGTGCAAAACGCGGTCATCCAGCTTGCTCGGGTTAGGCTCAGAACAGCGATTCAAGTTTGCATGTAGCGGCTCAAACGAATCGCAACAAGTTAATACACACACAGCTTTACAGGCACTTTTAGGCATGATGTGCAAAACGCCGTCATTCAGCTTGCTCGGGTTAGGCACAGAACTGCGATTCAAGTTTGCACATAGCGGCTGAAACGAATCGCAACAAGTTAATACACCACAGCTTTACAGGCACTTTTAGGCATGATGTGCAAAACGCGGTCATCCAGCTTGCTCGGGATAGGCTCAGAACAGCGATTCAAGTTTGCATGTAGCGGCTCAAACGAATCGCAACAAGTTAAAACACACACAGCTTTACAGGCACTTTTAGGCATGATGTGCAAAACGCGGTCATCCAGCTTGCTCGGCTTAGGCACAGAACTGCGATTCAAGTTTGCACATAGCGGCTAAAACGAATCGCAACAAGTTAATACACACACAGCTTTACAGGCACTTTTAGGCATGATGTGCAAAACACGGTCATCCAGCTTGCTCGGGTTAGGCTCAGAACAGCGATTCAAGTTTGCATGTAGCGGCTCAAACGAATCGCAACAAGTTAATACACACACAGCTTTACAGGCACTTTTAGGCATGATGTGCAAAACGAGGTCATCCAGCTTGCTCGGGTTAGGCACAGAACTGCGATTCAAGTTTGCACATAGCGGCTAAAACGAATCGCAACAAGTTAATACACACACAGCTTTAGAGGCACTTTTAGGCATGATGTGCAAAACGCGGTCATCCAGCTTGCTCGGGTTAGGCTCAGAACAGCGATTCAAGTTTGCATGTAGCGGCTCAAACGAATCGCAACAAGTTAATACACACACAGCTTTACAGGCACTTTTAGGCATGATGTGCAAAGCGAGGTCATCCAGCTTGCTCGGGTTAGGCACAGAACTGCGATTCAAGTTTGCACATAGCGGCTGAAACGAATCGCAACAAGTTAATACACCACAGCTTTACAGGCACATTTAGGCATGATGTGCAAAACGCGGTCATCCAGCTTGCTCGGGTTAGGCTCAGAACTGCGATTCAAGTTTGCACGTAGCGGCTCAAACGAATCGCAACAAGTTAATACACACAATGCCTTACAGGAACTTTTAGGCATGATGTGCAAAACGCGGTCATCCAGCTTGCGCGGGTTAGGCGCAGAACTTCGATTTAAGTTTGCATATAGCGGCTCAGACGAATCGCAACAAGTTGATACAACGCCTTACAGGCACTTTTAGGCATGATGTGCAAAACGGGGTCATCCAGCTTGCGAGGGTTAGGCGCAGAACTGCGATTCAAGTTCGCATATAGCTGCTAAAACGAATCGGAACACACGCCTCAGGCACTTTTAACCATGATGTGCAAATAGGCGTCACTCAAGCCTGCGCGTGTTAGGCTCAGAACTGCGATTCAAGTTTGCACATAGCGGCTAAAACGAATCGCAACAAGGTAATACACACAAAGCCTTACAGGCACTTTTAGGCTTGATGTGCAAAACGCGGTCATCCAGCTTGCGCGGTTGAGGCTCAGAACTGCGATTCAAGTTTGCACGTAGCGGCTAAAACGAATCGCAAAAAGGTAATACACACAAAGCCTTACAGGCACTTTAAGGCATGATGTGCAAAACGGGGTCTTCCAGCTTGCGCGGGTTAGGCTCAGAACTGCGATTCAAGTTTGCACGTAGCGGCTAAAACGAATCGCAACATGCAGATACAAACAAAGCCTTACACGCACTTTTAGGCATGATGTGCAAATAGGCGTCACTTAAGCTTGCGCGGGTTAGGCTCAGAACTGCGATTCAAGTTTGCACATAGCGGCTAAAACGAATCGCAACAAGTTAATACACACAAAGCCTTACAGCACTTTTAGGCTTGATGTGCAAAACGCGGTCATCCAGCTTGCTCGGGTTAGGCTCAGAAATGCGATTCAAGTTTGCACATAGCGGCTAATACGAATCGCAACAAGTTAATACACACAACGCCTTACAGGCACTTTAAGGCATGATGTGCAAAACGGGGTCTTCCAGCTTGCGCGGGTTAGGCTCAGAAGTGCGATTCAAGTTTGCACGTAGCGGCTGAAACGAATCGCAACAAGTTAATACACACACAGCTTTACAGGCACTTTTAAGCATGATGTGCAAAACGCGGTCATCCAGCTTGCTCGGGTTAGGCTCAGAACTGCGATTCAATTTGCACGTTGTGGCTAAAACGAATCGCAACATGCTATTACAAACAAAGCCTTACAAGCACTTTTAGGCATGATGTGCAAATAGGCGTCACTCAAGCTTGCGCGGGTTAGGCTCAGAACTGCGATTCAAAATTGCACATAGCGGCTAAAACGAATCGCAACAACTTAATACACACACAGCTTTACAGGCACTTTTAGGCATGATGTGTAAAACGCGGTCATCCAGCTTGCTCGGGTTAGGCTCAGAACTGCGATTCGTTTGCACATAGCGGCTAAAACGAATCGCAACAAGTTAATACACACACAGCTTTACAGGCACTTTTAAGCATGATGTGCAAAACGCGGTCATCCAGCTTGCTCGGGTTAGGCTCAGAACTGCGATTCAATTTGCACGTAGCGGCTCAAACGAATCGCAACAAGTTAATACACACAAAGCCTTACAGGCACTTTTAGGCATGATGTGCAAAACGGGGTCTTCCAGCTTGCGCGGGTTAGGCTCAGAAATGCGATTCAAGTTTGCACGTAGCGGCTCAAACGAATCGGAACAAGTTAATACACACAAGGCCTTACAGGCACTTTTAGGCATGATGTGCAAATAGGCGTCACTCAAGCTTTCGTGGGTTAGGCTCAGAACTGCGATTCAAGTTTGCACATAGCGGCTAAAACGAATCGCAACAAGTTAGTACACGCACAGCTTTACAGGCACTTTTAGACATGATGTGCAAAACGCGGTCATCCAGCTTGCTCGGGTTAGGCTCAGAACTGCGATTCAAGTTTGCACATAGCGGCTGAAACGAATCGCAACAAGTTAATACACCACAGCTTTACAGGCACTTTTAGGCATGATGTGCAAAACGGGGTCTTCCAGCTTGCGCGGGTTAGGCTCAGAAATGCGATTCAAGTTTGCACGTGGCGGCTCAAACGAATCGCAACAAGTTAATACACACAAAGCCTTACAGGCTCTTTTAGGCATGATGTGCAAAACGCGGTCATCCAGCTTGCTCGGGTTAGGCTCAGAAATGCGATTCAAGTTTACACGTAGCGGCTAAAACGAATCGGAACAAGTTAATACACACAAGGCCTTACAGGCACTTTTAGGCATGATGTGCAAAACGCGGTCATCCAGCTTGCTCGGGTTAGGCTCAGAAATGCGATTCAAGTTTGCACATAGCGGCTAATACGAATCGCAACAAGTTAATACACACAATGCCTTACAGGCACTTTTAGGCATGATGTGCAAAACGGGGTCTTCCAGCTTGCGCGGGTTAGGCTCAGAAGTGCGATTCAAGTTTGCACGTAGCGGCTCAAACGAATCGCAACAAGTTAATACACACTACGCCTTACAGGCACTTTAAGGCATGATGTGCAAAACGGGGTCTTCCAACTTGCGCGGGTTAGGCTCAGAAGTGCGATTCAAGTTTGCACGTAGTGGCTCAAACGAATCGCAACAAGTGAATACACACAAAGCCTTACAGGCACTTTTAGGCATGATGTGCAAAACGCGGTCATCCAGCTTGCTCGGATTAGGCTCAGAACTGCGATCAAGTTTGCACATAGCGGCTAGAACGAATCGGAACAAGTCAATACACACAAGGCCTTACAGGCACTTTTAGGCATGATGTGCAAAACGCGGTCATCCAGCTTGCGCGGGTTAGGCGCAGAACTTCGATTTAAGTTTGCACATAGCGGCTAAGACGAATCGCAACAAGTTAAGACACACACAGCTTTACAGGCACTTTTAGGCATGATGTGCAAAACGAGGTCATCCAGCTTGCTCGGGTTAGGCTCAGAACTGCGATTCAAGTTTGCACATAGCGGCTAGAACGAATCGGAACAAGTCAATACACACAAGGCCTTACAGGCACTTTTAGGCATGATGTGCAAAACGCGGTCATCCAGCTTGCGCGGGTTAGGCGCAGAACTTCGATTTAAGTTTGCACATAGCGGCTCAGACGAATCGCAACAAGTTGATACACACAACGCCTTACAGGCACTTTAAGGGTTGATGTGCAAAACGAGGTCATCCAGCTTGCTCGGGTTAGGCTCAGAAATGCGATTCGAGTTTGCACATAGCGGCTAAAACGAATCGCTACAAGTTAATACACACACAGCTTTACAGGCACTTTTAGGCATGATGTGCAAAACGCGGTCATCCAGCTTGCTCGGGTTAGGCTCAGAACAGCGATTCAAGTTTGCATGTAGCGGCTCAAACGAATAGCAACAAGTTAATACACACACAGCTTTACAGGCACTTTTAGGCATGATGTGCAAAACGCTGTCATCCAGCTTGCTCGGGTTAGGCTCAGAACTGCGATTCAAGTTTGCACATAGCGGCTGAAACGAATCGCAACAAGTTAATACACCACAGCTTTACAGGCACTTTTAGGCATGATGTGCAAAACGCGGTCATCAAGCTTGCTCGGGTTAGGCTCAGAACTGCGATTCAAGTTTGCACGTAGCGGCTCAAACGAATCGCAACAAGTTAATACACACAATGCCTTACAGGCACTTTTAGGCATGATGTGCAAAACGGGGTCTTCCAGCTGCGCGGGTTAGGCTCAGAAATGCGATTCAAGTTTGCACGTAGCGGCTAAAACGAATCGCAACAAGTTAATACACACAAGGCCTACAGACACTTTTAGGCATGATAGGCAAAACGCGGTCATCCAGCTTGCGCGGGTTAGGCGCAGAACTTCGATTTAAGTTTGCATATAGCGGCTCAGACGAATCGCAACAAGTTGATACACACAACGCCTTACAGGCACTTTTAGGCATGATGTGCAAAACGGGGTCATCCAGCTTGCGAGGGTTAGGCGCAGAACTGCGATTCAAGTTCGCATATAGCTGCTAAAACGAATCGGAACACACGCCTTACAGGCACTTTTAACCATGATGTGCAAATAGGCGTCACTCAAGCTTGCGCGGGTTAGGCTCAGAACTGCGATTCAAGTTTGCACATAGCGGCTAAAACGAATCGCAACAAGTTAATACACACAAAGCCTTACAGGCACTTTTAGGCTTGATGTGCAAAACGCGGTCATCCAGCTTGCGCGGGTGAGGCTCAGAACTGCGATTCAAGTTTGCACGTAGCGGCTCAAACGAATCGCAACAAGTTAATACACACAAAGCCTTACAGGCACTTTTAGGCATGATGTGCAAATAGGCGTCACTCAAGCTTTCGTGGGTTAGGCTCAGAACTGCGATTCAAGTTTGCACATAGCGGCTAAAACGAATCGCAACAAGTTAATACACACAACGCCTTACAGGCACTTTAAGGGTTGATGTGCAAAACGAGGTCATCCAGCTTGCTCGGGTTAGGCTCAGAAATGCGATTCGAGTTTGCACATAGCGGCTAAAACGAATCGCTACAAGTTATTACACACACAGCTTTACAGGCACTTTTAGGCATGATGTGCAAAACGCTGTCATCCAGCTTGCTCGGGTTAGGCTCAGAACTGCGATTCAAGTTTGCACATAGCGGCTGAAACGAATCGCAACAAGTTAATACACCACAGCTTTACAGGCTCTTTTAGGCATGATGTGCAAAACGCGGTCATCCAGCTTGCTCGGGTTAGGCTCAGAACTGCGATTCAAGTTTGCACATAGCGGCTGAAACGAATCGCAACAAGTTAATACACCACAGCTTTACAGGCTCTTTTAGGCATGATGTGCAAAACGCGGTCATCCAGCTTGCTCGGGTTAGGCTCAGAACTGCGATTCGTTTGCACATAGCGGCTAAAACGAATCGCAACAAGTTAATACACACACAGCTTTACAGGCACTTAAGCATGATGTGCAAAACGCGGTCATCCAGCTTGCTCGGGTTAGGCTCAGAACTGCGATTCAATTTGCACGTAGCGGCTCAAACGAATCGCAACAAGTTAATACACACAACGCCTTACAGGCACTTTTAGGCATGATGTGCAAAACGGGGTCTTCCAGCTTGCGCGGGTTAGGCTCAGAACTGCGATTCAATTTGCACGTAGCGGCTCAAACGAATCGGAACAAGTTAATACACACAAGGCCTTACAGGCACTTTTAGGCATGATGTGCAAATAGGCGTCACTCAAGCTTTCGTGGGTTAGGCTCAGAACTGCGATTCAAGTTTGCACATAGCGGCTAAAACGAATCGCAACAAGTTAATACACACAACGCCTTACAGGCACTTTAAGGGTTGATGTGCAAAACGAGGTCATCCAGCTTGCTCGGGTTAGGCTCAGAAATGCGATTCGAGTTTGCACATAGCGGCTAAAACGAATCGCTACAAGTTATTACACACACAGCTTTACAGGCACTTTTAGGCATGATGTGCAAAACGCTGTCATCCAGCTTGCTCGGGTTAGGCTCAGAACTGCGATTCAAGTTTGCACATAGCGGCTGAAACGAATCGCAACAAGTTAATACACCACAGCTTTACAGGCTCTTTTAGGCATGATGTGCAAAACGCGGTCATCCAGCTTGCTCGGGTTAGGCTCAGAACTGCGATTCAAGTTTGCACATAGCGGCTGAAACGAATCGCAACAAGTTAATACACCACAGCTTTACAGGCACTTTTAGGCATGATGTGCAAAACGGGGTCTTCCAGCTTGCGCGGGTTAGGCTCAGAAATGCGATTCAAGTTTGCACGTGGCGGCTCAAACGAATCGCAACAAGTTAATACACACAAAGCCTTACAGGCTCTTTTAGGCATGATGTGCAAAACGCGGTCATCCAGCTTGCTCGGGTTAGGCTCAGAAATGCGATTCAAGTTTACACGTAGCGGCTAAAACGAATCGGAACAAGTTAATACACACAAGGCCTTACAGGCACTTTTAGGCATGATGTGCAAAACGCGGTCATCCAGCTTGCTCGGGTTAGGCTCAGAAATGCGATTCAAGTTTGCACATAGCGGCTAATACGAATCGCAACAAGTTAATACACACAATGCCTTACAGGCACTTTTAGGCATGATGTGCAAAACGGGGTCTTCCAGCTTGCGCGGGTTAGGCTCAGAAGTGCGATTCAAGTTTGCACGTAGCGGCTCAAACGAATCGCAACAAGTTAATACACACTACGCCTTACAGGCACTTTAAGGCATGATGTGCAAAACGGGGTCTTCCAACTTGCGCGGGTTAGGCTCAGAAGTGCGATTCAAGTTTGCACGTAGTGGCTCAAACGAATCGCAACAAGTTAATACACACAAAGCCTTACAGGCACTTTTAGGCATGATGTGCAAAACGCGGTCATCCAGCTTGCTCGGATTAGGCTCAGAACTGCGATCAAGTTTGCACATAGCGGCTAGAACGAATCGGAACAAGTCAATACACACAAGGCCTTACAGGCACTTTTAGGCATGATGTGCAAAACGCGGTCATCCAGCTTGCGCGGGTTAGGCGCAGAACTTCGATTTAAGTTTGCACATAGCGGCTAAGACGAATCGCAACAAGTTAAGACACACACAGCTTTACAGGCACTTTTAGGCATGATGTGCAAAACGAGGTCATCCAGCTTGCTCGGTTTAGGCTCAGAACTGCGATTCAAGTTTGCACATAGCGGCTAGAACGAATCGGAACAAGTCAATACACACAAGGCCTTACAGGCACTTTTAGGCATGATGTGCAAAACGCGGTCATCCAGCTTGCGCGGGTTAGGCGCAGAACTTCGATTTAAGTTTGCACATAGCGGCTCAGACGAATCGCAACAAGTTGATACACACAACGCCTTACAGGCACTTTAAGGGTTGATGTGCAAAACGAGGTCATCCAGCTTGCTCGGGTTAGGCTCAGAAATGCGATTCGAGTTTGCACATAGCGGCTAAAACGAATCGCTACAAGTTAATACACACACAGCTTTACAGGCACTTTTAGGCATGATGTGCAAAACGCGGTCATCCAGCTTGCTCGGGTTAGGCTCAGAACAGCGATTCAAGTTTGCATGTAGCGGCTCAAACGAATAGCAACAAGTTAATACACACACAGCTTTACAGGCACTTTTAGGCATGATGTGCAAAACGCTGTCATCCAGCTTGCTCGGGTTAGGCTCAGAACTGCGATTCAAGTTTGCACATAGCGGCTAAAACGAATCGCAACAAGTTAATACACACACAGCTTTACAGGCACTTTTAAGCATGATGTGCAAAACGCGGTCATCCAGCTTGCTCGGGTTAGGCTCAGAACTGCGATTCAATTTGCACGTAGCGGCTCAAACGAATCGCAACAAGTTAATACACACAAAGCCTTACAGGCACTTTTAGGCATGATGTGCAAAACGGGGTCTTCCAGCTTGCGCGGGTTAGGCTCAGAAATGCGATTCAAGTTTGCACGTAGCGGCTCAAACGAATCGGAACAAGTTAATACACACAAGGCCTTACAGGCACTTTTAGGCATGATGTGCAAATAGGCGTCACTCAAGCTTTCGTGGGTTAGGCTCAGAACTGCGATTCAAGTTTGCACATAGCGGCTAAAACGAATCGCAACAAGTTAGTACACGCACAGCTTTACAGGCACTTTTAGACATGATGTGCAAAACGCGGTCATCCAGCTTGCTCGGGTTAGGCTCAGAACTGCGATTCAAGTTTGCACATAGCGGCTGAAACGAATCGCAACAAGTTAATACACCACAGCTTTACAGGCACTTTTAGGCATGATGTGCAAAACGGGGTCTTCCAGCTTGCGCGGGTTAGGCTCAGAAATGCGATTCAAGTTTGCACGTGGCGGCTCAAACGAATCGCAACAAGTTAATACACACAAAGCCTTACAGGCTCTTTTAGGCATGATGTGCAAAACGCGGTCATCCAGCTTGCTCGGGTTAGGCTCAGAAATGCGATTCAAGTTTACACGTAGCGGCTAAAACGAATCGGAACAAGTTAATACACACAAGGCCTTACAGGCACTTTTAGGCATGATGTGCAAAACGCGGTCATCCAGCTTGCTCGGGTTAGGCTCAGAAATGCGATTCAAGTTTGCACATAGCGGCTAATACGAATCGCAACAAGTTAATACACACAATGCCTTACAGGCACTTTTAGGCATGATGTGCAAAACGGGGTCTTCCAGCTTGCGCGGGTTAGGCTCAGAAGTGCGATTCAAGTTTGCACGTAGCGGCTCAAACGAATCGCAACAAGTTAATACACACTACGCCTTACAGGCACTTTAAGGCATGATGTGCAAAACGGGGTCTTCCAACTTGCGCGGGTTAGGCTCAGAAGTGCGATTCAAGTTTGCACGTAGTGGCTCAAACGAATCGCAACAAGTGAATACACACAAAGCCTTACAGGCACTTTTAGGCATGATGTGCAAAACGCGGTCATCCAGCTTGCTCGGATTAGGCTCAGAACTGCGATCAAGTTTGCACATAGCGGCTAGAACGAATCGGAACAAGTCAATACACACAAGGCCTTACAGGCACTTTTAGGCATGATGTGCAAAACGCGGTCATCCAGCTTGCGCGGGTTAGGCGCAGAACTTCGATTTAAGTTTGCACATAGCGGCTAAGACGAATCGCAACAAGTTAAGACACACACAGCTTTACAGGCACTTTTAGGCATGATGTGCAAAACGAGGTCATCCAGCTTGCTCGGGTTAGGCTCAGAACTGCGATTCAAGTTTGCACATAGCGGCTAGAACGAATCGGAACAAGTCAATACACACAAGGCCTTACAGGCACTTTTAGGCATGATGTGCAAAACGCGGTCATCCAGCTTGCGCGGGTTAGGCGCAGAACTTCGATTTAAGTTTGCACATAGCGGCTCAGACGAATCGCAACAAGTTGATACACACAACGCCTTACAGGCACTTTAAGGGTTGATGTGCAAAACGAGGTCATCCAGCTTGCTCGGGTTAGGCTCAGAAATGCGATTCGAGTTTGCACATAGCGGCTAAAACGAATCGCTACAAGTTAATACACACACAGCTTTACAGGCACTTTTAGGCATGATGTGCAAAACGCGGTCATCCAGCTTGCTCGGGTTAGGCTCAGAACAGCGATTCAAGTTTGCATGTAGCGGCTCAAACGAATAGCAACAAGTTAATACACACACAGCTTTACAGGCACTTTTAGGCATGATGTGCAAAACGCTGTCATCCAGCTTGCTCGGGTTAGGCTCAGAACTGCGATTCAAGTTTGCACATAGCGGCTGAAACGAATCGCAACAAGTTAATACACCACAGCTTTACAGGCACTTTTAGGCATGATGTGCAAAACGCGGTCATCAAGCTTGCTCGGGTTAGGCTCAGAACTGCGATTCAAGTTTGCACGTAGCGGCTCAAACGAATCGCAACAAGTTAATACACACAATGCCTTACAGGCACTTTTAGGCATGATGTGCAAAACGGGGTCTTCCAGCTGCGCGGGTTAGGCTCAGAAATGCGATTCAAGTTTGCACGTAGCGGCTAAAACGAATCGCAACAAGTTAATACACACAAGGCCTACAGACACTTTTAGGCATGATAGGCAAAACGCGGTCATCCAGCTTGCGCGGGTTAGGCGCAGAACTTCGATTTAAGTTTGCATATAGCGGCTCAGACGAATCGCAACAAGTTGATACACACAACGCCTTACAGGCACTTTTAGGCATGATGTGCAAAACGGGGTCATCCAGCTTGCGAGGGTTAGGCGCAGAACTGCGATTCAAGTTCGCATATAGCTGCTAAAACGAATCGGAACACACGCCTTACAGGCACTTTTAACCATGATGTGCAAATAGGCGTCACTCAAGCTTGCGCGGGTTAGGCTCAGAACTGCGATTCAAGTTTGCACATAGCGGCTAAAACGAATCGCAACAAGTTAATACACACAAAGCCTTACAGGCACTTTTAGGCTTGATGTGCAAAACGCGGTCATCCAGCTTGCGCGGGTGAGGCTCAGAACTGCGATTCAAGTTTGCACGTAGCGGCTCAAACGAATCGCAACAAGTTAATACACACAAAGCCTTACAGGCACTTTTAGGCATGATGTGCAAATAGGCGTCACTCAAGCTTTCGTGGGTTAGGCTCAGAACTGCGATTCAAGTTTGCACATAGCGGCTAAAACGAATCGCAACAAGTTAATACACACAACGCCTTACAGGCACTTTAAGGGTTGATGTGCAAAACGAGGTCATCCAGCTTGCTCGGGTTAGGCTCAGAAATGCGATTCGAGTTTGCACATAGCGGCTAAAACGAATCGCTACAAGTTATTACACACACAGCTTTACAGGCACTTTTAGGCATGATGTGCAAAACGCTGTCATCCAGCTTGCTCGGGTTAGGCTCAGAACTGCGATTCAAGTTTGCACATAGCGGCTGAAACGAATCGCAACAAGTTAATACACCACAGCTTTACAGGCTCTTTTAGGCATGATGTGCAAAACGCGGTCATCCAGCTTGCTCGGGTTAGGCTCAGAACTGCGATTCAAGTTTGCACATAGCGGCTGAAACGAATCGCAACAAGTTAATACACCACAGCTTTACAGGCTCTTTTAGGCATGATGTGCAAAACGCGGTCATCCAGCTTGCTCGGGTTAGGCTCAGAACTGCGATTCGTTTGCACATAGCGGCTAAAACGAATCGCAACAAGTTAATACACACACAGCTTTACAGGCACTTAAGCATGATGTGCAAAACGCGGTCATCCAGCTTGCTCGGGTTAGGCTCAGAACTGCGATTCAATTTGCACGTAGCGGCTCAAACGAATCGCAACAAGTTAATACACACAACGCCTTACAGGCACTTTTAGGCATGATGTGCAAAACGGGGTCTTCCAGCTTGCGCGGGTTAGGCTCAGAACTGCGATTCAATTTGCACGTAGCGGCTCAAACGAATCGGAACAAGTTAATACACACAAGGCCTTACAGGCACTTTTAGGCATGATGTGCAAATAGGCGTCACTCAAGCTTTCGTGGGTTAGGCTCAGAACTGCGATTCAAGTTTGCACATAGCGGCTAAAACGAATCGCAACAAGTTAATACACACAACGCCTTACAGGCACTTTAAGGGTTGATGTGCAAAACGAGGTCATCCAGCTTGCTCGGGTTAGGCTCAGAAATGCGATTCGAGTTTGCACATAGCGGCTAAAACGAATCGCAACAAGTTAATACACACAATGCCTTACAGGCACTTTTAGGCATGATGTGCAAAACGGGGTCTTCCAGCTTGCGCGGGTTAGGCTCAGAAGTGCGATTCAAGTTTGCACGTAGCGGCTCAAACGAATCGCAACAAGTTAATACACACTACGCCTTACAGGCACTTTAAGGCATGATGTGCAAAACGGGGTCTTCCAACTTGCGCGGGTTAGGCTCAGAAGTGCGATTCAAGTTTGCACGTAGTGGCTCAAACGAATCGCAACAAGTTAATACACACAAAGCCTTACAGGCACTTTTAGGCATGATGTGCAAAACGGGGTCTTCCAGCTTGCGCGGGTTAGGCTCAGAAATGCGATTCAAGTTTGCACGTGGCGGCTCAAACGAATCGCAACAAGTTAATACACACAAAGCCTTACAGGCTCTTTTAGGCATGATGTGCAAAACGCGGTCATCCAGCTTGCTCGGGTTAGGCTCAGAAATGCGATTCAAGTTTACACGTAGCGGCTAAAACGAATCGGAACAAGTTAATACACACAAGGCCTTACAGGCACTTTTAGGCATGATGTGCAAAACGCGGTCATCCAGCTTGCTCGGGTTAGGCTCAGAAATGCGATTCAAGTTTGCACATAGCGGCTAATACGAATCGCAACAAGTTAATACACACAATGCCTTACAGGCACTTTTAGGCATGATGTGCAAAACGGGGTCTTCCAGCTTGCGCGGGTTAGGCTCAGAAGTGCGATTCAAGTTTGCACGTAGCGGCTCAAACGAATCGCAACAAGTTAATACACACTACGCCTTACAGGCACTTTAAGGCATGATGTGCAAAACGGGGTCTTCCAACTTGCGCGGGTTAGGCTCAGAAGTGCGATTCAAGTTTGCACGTAGTGGCTCAAACGAATCGCAACAAGTTAATACACACAAAGCCTTACAGGCACTTTTAGGCATGATGTGCAAAACGCGGTCATCCAGCTTGCTCGGATTAGGCTCAGAACTGCGATCAAGTTTGCACATAGCGGCTAGAACGAATCGGAACAAGTCAATACACACAAGGCCTTACAGGCACTTTTAGGCATGATGTGCAAAACGCGGTCATCCAGCTTGCGCGGGTTAGGCGCAGAACTTCGATTTAAGTTTGCACATAGCGGCTAAGACGAATCGCAACAAGTTAAGACACACACAGCTTTACAGGCACTTTTAGGCATGATGTGCAAAACGAGGTCATCCAGCTTGCTCGGTTTAGGCTCAGAACTGCGATTCAAGTTTGCACATAGCGGCTAGAACGAATCGGAACAAGTCAATACACACAAGGCCTTACAGGCACTTTTAGGCATGATGTGCAAAACGCGGTCATCCAGCTTGCGCGGGTTAGGCGCAGAACTTCGATTTAAGTTTGCACATAGCGGCTCAGACGAATCGCAACAAGTTGATACACACAACGCCTTACAGGCACTTTAAGGGTTGATGTGCAAAACGAGGTCATCCAGCTTGCTCGGGTTAGGCTCAGAAATGCGATTCGAGTTTGCACATAGCGGCTAAAACGAATCGCTACAAGTTAATACACACACAGCTTTACAGGCACTTTTAGGCATGATGTGCAAAACGCGGTCATCCAGCTTGCTCGGGTTAGGCTCAGAACAGCGATTCAAGTTTGCATGTAGCGGCTCAAACGAATAGCAACAAGTTAATACACACACAGCTTTACAGGCACTTTTAGGCATGATGTGCAAAACGCTGTCATCCAGCTTGCTCGGGTTAGGCTCAGAACTGCGATTCAAGTTTGCACATAGCGGCTAAAACGAATCGCAACAAGTTAATACACACACAGCTTTACAGGCACTTTTAAGCATGATGTGCAAAACGCGGTCATCCAGCTTGCTCGGGTTAGGCTCAGAACTGCGATTCAATTTGCACGTAGCGGCTCAAACGAATCGCAACAAGTTAATACACACAAAGCCTTACAGGCACTTTTAGGCATGATGTGCAAAACGGGGTCTTCCAGCTTGCGCGGGTTAGGCTCAGAAATGCGATTCAAGTTTGCACGTAGCGGCTCAAACGAATCGGAACAAGTTAATACACACAAGGCCTTACAGGCACTTTTAGGCATGATGTGCAAATAGGCGTCACTCAAGCTTTCGTGGGTTAGGCTCAGAACTGCGATTCAAGTTTGCACATAGCGGCTAAAACGAATCGCAACAAGTTAGTACACGCACAGCTTTACAGGCACTTTTAGACATGATGTGCAAAACGCGGTCATCCAGCTTGCTCGGGTTAGGCTCAGAACTGCGATTCAAGTTTGCACATAGCGGCTGAAACGAATCGCAACAAGTTAATACACCACAGCTTTACAGGCACTTTTAGGCATGATGTGCAAAACGGGGTCTTCCAGCTTGCGCGGGTTAGGCTCAGAAATGCGATTCAAGTTTGCACGTGGCGGCTCAAACGAATCGCAACAAGTTAATACACACAAAGCCTTACAGGCTCTTTTAGGCATGATGTGCAAAACGCGGTCATCCAGCTTGCTCGGGTTAGGCTCAGAAATGCGATTCAAGTTTACACGTAGCGGCTAAAACGAATCGGAACAAGTTAATACACACAAGGCCTTACAGGCACTTTTAGGCATGATGTGCAAAACGCGGTCATCCAGCTTGCTCGGGTTAGGCTCAGAAATGCGATTCAAGTTTGCACATAGCGGCTAATACGAATCGCAACAAGTTAATACACACAATGCCTTACAGGCACTTTTAGGCATGATGTGCAAAACGGGGTCTTCCAGCTTGCGCGGGTTAGGCTCAGAAGTGCGATTCAAGTTTGCACGTAGCGGCTCAAACGAATCGCAACAAGTTAATACACACTACGCCTTACAGGCACTTTAAGGCATGATGTGCAAAACGGGGTCTTCCAACTTGCGCGGGTTAGGCTCAGAAGTGCGATTCAAGTTTGCACGTAGTGGCTCAAACGAATCGCAACAAGTGAATACACACAAAGCCTTACAGGCACTTTTAGGCATGATGTGCAAAACGCGGTCATCCAGCTTGCTCGGATTAGGCTCAGAACTGCGATCAAGTTTGCACATAGCGGCTAGAACGAATCGGAACAAGTCAATACACACAAGGCCTTACAGGCACTTTTAGGCATGATGTGCAAAACGCGGTCATCCAGCTTGCGCGGGTTAGGCGCAGAACTTCGATTTAAGTTTGCACATAGCGGCTAAGACGAATCGCAACAAGTTAAGACACACACAGCTTTACAGGCACTTTTAGGCATGATGTGCAAAACGAGGTCATCCAGCTTGCTCGGGTTAGGCTCAGAACTGCGATTCAAGTTTGCACATAGCGGCTAGAACGAATCGGAACAAGTCAATACACACAAGGCCTTACAGGCACTTTTAGGCATGATGTGCAAAACGCGGTCATCCAGCTTGCGCGGGTTAGGCGCAGAACTTCGATTTAAGTTTGCACATAGCGGCTCAGACGAATCGCAACAAGTTGATACACACAACGCCTTACAGGCACTTTAAGGGTTGATGTGCAAAACGAGGTCATCCAGCTTGCTCGGGTTAGGCTCAGAAATGCGATTCGAGTTTGCACATAGCGGCTAAAACGAATCGCTACAAGTTAATACACACACAGCTTTACAGGCACTTTTAGGCATGATGTGCAAAACGCGGTCATCCAGCTTGCTCGGGTTAGGCTCAGAACAGCGATTCAAGTTTGCATGTAGCGGCTCAAACGAATAGCAACAAGTTAATACACACACAGCTTTACAGGCACTTTTAGGCATGATGTGCAAAACGCTGTCATCCAGCTTGCTCGGGTTAGGCTCAGAACTGCGATTCAAGTTTGCACATAGCGGCTGAAACGAATCGCAACAAGTTAATACACCACAGCTTTACAGGCACTTTTAGGCATGATGTGCAAAACGCGGTCATCAAGCTTGCTCGGGTTAGGCTCAGAACTGCGATTCAAGTTTGCACGTAGCGGCTCAAACGAATCGCAACAAGTTAATACACACAATGCCTTACAGGCACTTTTAGGCATGATGTGCAAAACGGGGTCTTCCAGCTGCGCGGGTTAGGCTCAGAAATGCGATTCAAGTTTGCACGTAGCGGCTAAAACGAATCGCAACAAGTTAATACACACAAGGCCTACAGACACTTTTAGGCATGATAGGCAAAACGCGGTCATCCAGCTTGCGCGGGTTAGGCGCAGAACTTCGATTTAAGTTTGCATATAGCGGCTCAGACGAATCGCAACAAGTTGATACACACAACGCCTTACAGGCACTTTTAGGCATGATGTGCAAAACGGGGTCATCCAGCTTGCGAGGGTTAGGCGCAGAACTGCGATTCAAGTTCGCATATAGCTGCTAAAACGAATCGGAACACACGCCTTACAGGCACTTTTAACCATGATGTGCAAATAGGCGTCACTCAAGCTTGCGCGGGTTAGGCTCAGAACTGCGATTCAAGTTTGCACATAGCGGCTAAAACGAATCGCAACAAGTTAATACACACAAAGCCTTACAGGCACTTTTAGGCTTGATGTGCAAAACGCGGTCATCCAGCTTGCGCGGGTGAGGCTCAGAACTGCGATTCAAGTTTGCACGTAGCGGCTCAAACGAATCGCAACAAGTTAATACACACAAAGCCTTACAGGCACTTTTAGGCATGATGTGCAAATAGGCGTCACTCAAGCTTTCGTGGGTTAGGCTCAGAACTGCGATTCAAGTTTGCACATAGCGGCTAAAACGAATCGCAACAAGTTAATACACACAACGCCTTACAGGCACTTTAAGGGTTGATGTGCAAAACGAGGTCATCCAGCTTGCTCGGGTTAGGCTCAGAAATGCGATTCGAGTTTGCACATAGCGGCTAAAACGAATCGCTACAAGTTATTACACACACAGCTTTACAGGCACTTTTAGGCATGATGTGCAAAACGCTGTCATCCAGCTTGCTCGGGTTAGGCTCAGAACTGCGATTCAAGTTTGCACATAGCGGCTGAAACGAATCGCAACAAGTTAATACACCACAGCTTTACAGGCTCTTTTAGGCATGATGTGCAAAACGCGGTCATCCAGCTTGCTCGGGTTAGGCTCAGAACTGCGATTCAAGTTTGCACATAGCGGCTGAAACGAATCGCAACAAGTTAATACACCACAGCTTTACAGGCTCTTTTAGGCATGATGTGCAAAACGCGGTCATCCAGCTTGCTCGGGTTAGGCTCAGAACTGCGATTCGTTTGCACATAGCGGCTAAAACGAATCGCAACAAGTTAATACACACACAGCTTTACAGGCACTTAAGCATGATGTGCAAAACGCGGTCATCCAGCTTGCTCGGGTTAGGCTCAGAACTGCGATTCAATTTGCACGTAGCGGCTCAAACGAATCGCAACAAGTTAATACACACAACGCCTTACAGGCACTTTTAGGCATGATGTGCAAAACGGGGTCTTCCAGCTTGCGCGGGTTAGGCTCAGAACTGCGATTCAATTTGCACGTAGCGGCTCAAACGAATCGGAACAAGTTAATACACACAAGGCCTTACAGGCACTTTTAGGCATGATGTGCAAATAGGCGTCACTCAAGCTTTCGTGGGTTAGGCTCAGAACTGCGATTCAAGTTTGCACATAGCGGCTAAAACGAATCGCAACAAGTTAATACACACAACGCCTTACAGGCACTTTAAGGGTTGATGTGCAAAACGAGGTCATCCAGCTTGCTCGGGTTAGGCTCAGAAATGCGATTCGAGTTTGCACATAGCGGCTAAAACGAATCGCTACAAGTTATTACACACACAGCTTTACAGGCACTTTTAGGCATGATGTGCAAAACGCTGTCATCCAGCTTGCTCGGGTTAGGCTCAGAACTGCGATTCAAGTTTGCACATAGCGGCTGAAACGAATCGCAACAAGTTAATACACCACAGCTTTACAGGCTCTTTTAGGCATGATGTGCAAAACGCGGTCATCCAGCTTGCTCGGGTTAGGCTCAGAACTGCGATTCAAGTTTGCACATAGCGGCTGAAACGAATCGCAACAAGTTAATACACCACAGCTTTACAGGCACTTTTAGGCATGATGTGCAAAACGGGGTCTTCCAGCTTGCGCGGGTTAGGCTCAGAAATGCGATTCAAGTTTGCACGTGGCGGCTCAAACGAATCGCAACAAGTTAATACACACAAAGCCTTACAGGCTCTTTTAGGCATGATGTGCAAAACGCGGTCATCCAGCTTGCTCGGGTTAGGCTCAGAAATGCGATTCAAGTTTACACGTAGCGGCTAAAACGAATCGGAACAAGTTAATACACACAAGGCCTTACAGGCACTTTTAGGCATGATGTGCAAAACGCGGTCATCCAGCTTGCTCGGGTTAGGCTCAGAAATGCGATTCAAGTTTGCACATAGCGGCTAATACGAATCGCAACAAGTTAATACACACAATGCCTTACAGGCACTTTTAGGCATGATGTGCAAAACGGGGTCTTCCAGCTTGCGCGGGTTAGGCTCAGAAGTGCGATTCAAGTTTGCACGTAGCGGCTCAAACGAATCGCAACAAGTTAATACACACTACGCCTTACAGGCACTTTAAGGCATGATGTGCAAAACGGGGTCTTCCAACTTGCGCGGGTTAGGCTCAGAAGTGCGATTCAAGTTTGCACGTAGTGGCTCAAACGAATCGCAACAAGTTAATACACACAAAGCCTTACAGGCACTTTTAGGCATGATGTGCAAAACGCGGTCATCCAGCTTGCTCGGATTAGGCTCAGAACTGCGATCAAGTTTGCACATAGCGGCTAGAACGAATCGGAACAAGTCAATACACACAAGGCCTTACAGGCACTTTTAGGCATGATGTGCAAAACGCGGTCATCCAGCTTGCGCGGGTTAGGCGCAGAACTTCGATTTAAGTTTGCACATAGCGGCTAAGACGAATCGCAACAAGTTAAGACACACACAGCTTTACAGGCACTTTTAGGCATGATGTGCAAAACGAGGTCATCCAGCTTGCTCGGTTTAGGCTCAGAACTGCGATTCAAGTTTGCACATAGCGGCTAGAACGAATCGGAACAAGTCAATACACACAAGGCCTTACAGGCACTTTTAGGCATGATGTGAAAAACGCGGTCATCCAGCTTGCGCGGGTTAGGCGCAGAACTTCGATTTAAGTTTGCACATAGCGGCTCAGACGAATCGCAACAAGTTGATACACACAACGCCTTACAGGCACTTTAAGGGTTGATGTGCAAAACGAGGTCATCCAGCTTGCTCGGGTTAGGCTCAGAAATGCGATTCGAGTTTGCACATAGCGGCTAAAACGAATCGCTACAAGTTAATACACACACAGCTTTACAGGCACTTTTAGGCATGATGTGCAAAACGCGGTCATCCAGCTTGCTCGGGTTAGGCTCAGAACAGCGATTCAAGTTTGCATGTAGCGGCTCAAACGAATAGCAACAAGTTAATACACACACAGCTTTACAGGCACTTTTAGGCATGATGTGCAAAACGCTGTCATCCAGCTTGCTCGGGTTAGGCTCAGAACTGCGATTCAAGTTTGCACATAGCGGCTGAAACGAATCGCAACAAGTTAATACACCACAGCTTTACAGGCACTTTTAGGCATGATGTGCAAAACGCGGTCATCAAGCTTGCTCGGGTTAGGCTCAGAACTGCGATTCAAGTTTGCACGTAGCGGCTCAAACGAATCGCAACAAGTTAATACACACAATGCCTTACAGGCACTTTTAGGCATGATGTGCAAAACGGGGTCTTCCAGCTGCGCGGGTTAGGCTCAGAAATGCGATGCAAGTTTGCACGTAGCGGCTCAAACGAATCGCAACAAGTTAATACACACAAAGCCTTACAGGCTCTTTTAGGCATGATGTGCAAAACGCGGTCATCCAGCTTGCTCGGGTTAGGCTCAGAAATGCGATTCAAGTTTGCACGTAGCGGCTAAAACGAATCGGAACAAGTTAATACACACAAGGCCTACAGGCACTTTTAGGCATGATAGGCAAAACGCGGTCATCCAGCTTGCGCGGGTTAGGCGCAGAACTTCGATTTAAGTTTGCATATAGCGGCTCAGACGAATCGCAACAAGTTGATACACACAACGCCTTACAGGCACTTTTAGGCATGATGTGCAAAACGGGGTCATCCAGCTTGCGAGGGTTAGGCGCAGAACTGCGATTCAAGTTCGCATATAGCTGCTAAAACGAATCGGAACACACGCCTTACAGGCACTTTTAACCATGATGTGCAAATAGGCGTCACTCAAGCTTGCGCGGGTTAGGCTCAGAACTGCGATTCAAGTTTGCACATAGCGGCTAAAACGAATCGCAACAAGTTAATACACACAAAGCCTTACAGGCACTTTTAGGCTTGATGTGCAAAACGCGGTCATCCAGCTTGCGCGGGTGAGGCTCAGAACTGCGATTCAAGTTTGCACGTAGCGGCTCAAACGAATCGCAACAAGTTAATACACACAAAGCCTTACAGGCACTTTTAGGCATGATGTGCAAAACGCGGTCATCCAGCTTGCTCGGATTAGGCTCAGAACTGCGATTGAAGTTTGCACGTAGCGGCTAAAACGAATCGCAACATGCTAATACAAACAAAGCCTTACACGCACTTTTAGGCATGTTGTGCAAATAGGCGTCACTCAAGCTTGCGCGGGTTAGGCTCAGAACTGCGATTCAAAATTGCACATAGCGGCTAAGACGAATCGCAACAATTTAATACACACACAGCTTTACAGGCACTTTTAGGCATGATGTGCAAAACGAGGTCATCCAGCTTGCTCGGGTTAGGCTCAGAACTGCGATTCAAGTTTGCACATAGCGGCTAAAACGAATCGGAACAAGTCAATACACACAAGGCCTTACAGGCACTTTTAGGCATGATGTGCAAAACGCGGTCATCCAGCTTGCGCGGGTTAGGCGCAGAACTTCGATTTAAGTTTGCACATAGCGGCTCAGACGAATCGCAACAAGTTGATACACACAAAGCCTTACAGGAAGGTTTAGGCATGATGTGCAAATAGGCGTCACTCAAGCTTGCGCGGGTTAGGCTCAGAACTGCGATTCAAGTTTGCACATAGCGGCTAAAACGAATCGCAAAAAGGTTATACACACAAAGCCTTACAGCACTTTTAGGCTTGATGTGGAAAACGCGGTCATCCAGCTTGCTCGGGTTAGGCTCAGAAATGCGATTCAAGTTTGCACGTAGCGGCTAAAATGAATCGGAACAAGTCAATACACACAAGGCCTTACAGGCACTTTTAGGCATGATGTGCAAAACGCGGTCATCCAGCTTGCGCGGGTTAGGCGCAGAACTTCGATTTAAGTTTGCACATAGCGGCTCAGACGAATCGCAACAAGTTGATACACACAAAGCCTTACAGGCACTTTTAGGCATGATGTGCAAAACGGGGTCATCCAGCTTGCGAGGGTTAGGCGCAGAACTGCGATTCAAGTTCGCATATAGCTGCTAAAACGAATCGGAACACACGCCTTACAGGCACTTTTAACCATGATGTGCAAATAGGCGTCACTCAAGCTTGCGCGGGTTAGGCTCAGAACTGCGATTCAAGTTTGCACATAGCGGCTAAAACGAATCGCAACAAGTTAATACACACAAAGCCTTACAGCACTTTTAGGCTTGATGTGCAAAACGCGGTCATCCAGCTTGCTCGGGTTAGGCTCAGAAATGCGATTCAAGTTTGCACATAGCGGCTAATACGAATCGCAACAAGTTAATACACACAACGCCTTACAGGCACTTTAAGGCATGATGTGCAAAACGGGGTCTTCCAGCTTGCGCGGGTTAGGCTCAGAAGTGCGATTCAAGTTTGCACGTAGCGGCTCAAACGAATCGCAACAAGTTAATACACACTACGCCTTACAGGCACTTTAAGGCATGATGTGCAAAACGGGGTCTTCCAGCTTGCGCGGGTTAGGCTCAGAAGTGCGATTCAAGTTTGCACGTAGCGGCTCAAACGAATCGCAACAAGTTAATACACACAACGCCTTACAGGAACTTAGGCATGATGTGCAAAACGCTGTCATCCAGCTTGCTCGGATTAGGCTCAGAACTGCGATCAAGTTTGCACGTAGTGGCTAAAACGAATCGCAACATGCTATTACAAACAAAGCCTTACAAGCACTTTTAGGCATGATGTGCAAATAGGCGTCACTCAAGCTTGCGCGGGTTAGGCTCAGAACTGCGATTCAAAATTGCACATAGCGGCTAAAACGAATCGCAACAACTTAATACACACACAGCTTTACAGGCACTTTTAGGCATGATGTGTAAAACGCGGTCATCCAGCTTGCTCGGGTTAGGCTCAGAACTGCGATTCGTTTGCACATAGCGGCTAAAACGAATCGCAACAAGTTAATACACACACAGCTTTACAGGCACTTAAGCATGATGTGCAAAACGCGGTCATCCAGCTTGCTCGGGTTAGGCTCAGAACTGCGATTCAATTTGCACGTAGCGGCTCAAACGAATCGCAACAAGTTAATACACACAACGCCTTACAGGCACTTTTAGGCATGATGTGCAAAACGGGGTCTTCCAGCTTGCGCGGGTTAGGCTCAGAACTGCGATTCAATTTGCACGTAGCGGCTCAAACGAATCGGAACAAGTTAATACACACAAGGCCTTACAGGCACTTTTAGGCATGATGTGCAAATAGGCGTCACTCAAGCTTTCGTGGGTTAGGCTCAGAACTGCGATTCAAGTTTGCACATAGCGGCTAAAACGAATCGCAACAAGTTAATACACACAACGCCTTACAGGCACTTTAAGGGTTGATGTGCAAAACGAGGTCATCCAGCTTGCTCGGGTTAGGCTCAGAAATGCGATTCGAGTTTGCACATAGCGGCTAAAACGAATCGCTACAAGTTATTACACACACAGCTTTACAGGCACTTTTAGGCATGATGTGCAAAACGCTGTCATCCAGCTTGCTCGGGTTAGGCTCAGAACTGCGATTCAAGTTTGCACATAGCGGCTGAAACGAATCGCAACAAGTTAATACACCACAGCTTTACAGGCTCTTTTAGGCATGATGTGCAAAACGCGGTCATCCAGCTTGCTCGGGTTAGGCTCAGAACTGCGATTCAAGTTTGCACGTAGCGGCTCAAACGAATCGCAACAAGTTAATACACACAATGCCTTACAGGCACTTTTAGGCATGATGTGCAAAACGGGGTCTTCCAGCTTGCGCGGGTTAGGCTCAGAAATGCGATTCAAGTTTGCACGTGGCGGCTCAAACGAATCGCAACAAGTTAATACACACAAAGCCTTACAGGCTCTTCTAGGCATGATGTGCAAAACGCGGTCATCCAGCTTGCTCGGGTTAGGCTCAGAAATGCGATTCAAGTTTACACGTAGCGGCTAAAACGAATCGGAACAAGTTAATACACACAATGCCTTACAGGCACTTTTAGGCATGATGTGCAAAACGGGGTCTTCCAGCTTGCGCGGGTTAGGCTCAGAAGTGCGATTCAAGTTTGCACGTAGCGGCTCAAACGAATCGCAACAAGTTAATACACACTACGCCTTACAGGCACTTTAAGGCATGATGTGCAAAACGGGGTCTTCCAGCTTGCGCGGGTTAGGCTCAGAAGTGCGATTCAAGTTTGCACGTAGTGGCTCAAACGAATCGCAACAAGTTAATACACACAACGCCTTACAGGCACTTTTAGGCATGATGTGCAAAACGCGGTCATCCAGCTTGCTCGGATTAGGCTCAGAACTGCGATCAAGTTTGCACGTAGTGGCTAAAACGAATCGCAACATGCTATTACAACCAAAGCCTTACACGCACTTTTAGGCATGATGTGCAAATAGGCGTCACTCAAGCTTGCGCGGGTTAGGCTCAGAACTGCGATTCAAAATTGCACATAGCGGCTAAGACGAATCGCAACAAGTTAAGACACACACAGCTTTACTGGCACTTTTAGGCATGATGTGCAAAACGAGGTCATCCAGCTTGCTCGGGTTAGGCTCAGAACTGCGATTCAAGTTTGCACATAGCGGCTAGAACGAATCGGAACAAGTCAATACACACAAGGCCTTACAGGCACTTTTAGGCATGATGTGCAAAACGCGGTCATCCAGCTTGCGCGGGTTAGGCGCAGAACTTCGATTTAAGTTTGCACATAGCGGCTCAGACGAATCGCAACAAGTTGATACACACAACGCCTTACAGGCACTTTAAGGGTTGATGTGCAAAACGAGGTCATCCAGCTTGCTCGGGTTAGGCTCAGAAATGCGATTCGAGTTTGCACATAGCGGCTAAAACGAATCGCTACAAGTTAATACACACACAGCTTTACAGGCACTTTTAGGCATGATGTGCAAAACGCGGTCATCCAGCTTGCTCGGGTTAGGCTCAGAACAGCGATTCAAGTTTGCATGTAGCGGCTCAAACGAATAGCAACAAGTTAATACACACACAGCTTTACAGGCACTTTTAGGCATGATGTGCAAAACGCTGTCATCCAGCTTGCTCGGGTTAGGCTCAGAACTGCGATTCAAGTTTGCACATAGCGACTGAAACGAATCGCAACAAGTTAATACACCACAGCTTTACAGGCACTTTTAGGCATGATGTGCAAAACGCGGTCATCAAGCTTGCTCGGGTTAGGCTCAGAACTGCGATTCAAGTTTGCACGTAGCGGCTCAAACGAATCGCAACAAGTTAATACACACAATGCCTTACAGGCACTTTTAGGCATGATGTGCAAAACGGGGTCTTCCAGCTGCGCGGGTTAGGCTCAGAAATGCGATGCAAGTTTGCACGTAGCGGCTCAAACGAATCGCAACAAGTTAATACACACAAAGCCTTACAGGCTCTTTTAGACATGATGTGCAAAACGCGGTCATCCAGCTTGCTCGGGTTAGGCTCAGAAATGCGATTCAAGTTTGCACGTAGCGGCTAAAACGAATCGGAACAAGTTAATACACACAAGGCCTACAGGCACTTTTAGGCATGATAGGCAAAACGCGGTCATCCAGCTTGCGCGGGTTAGGCGCAGAACTTCGATTTAAGTTTGCATATAGCGGCTCAGACGAATCGCAACAAGTTGATACACACAACGCCTTACAGGCACTTTTAGGCATGATGTGCAAAACGGGGTCATCCAGCTTGCGAGGGTTAGGCGCAGAACTGCGATTCAAGTTCGCATATAGCTGCTAAAACGAATCGGAACACACGCCTTACAGGCACTTTTAACCATGATGTGCAAATAGGCGTCACTCAAGCTTGCGCGGGTTAGGCTCAGAACTGCGATTCAAGTTTGCACATAGCGGCTAAAACGAATCGCAACAATTTAATACACACAAAGCCTTACAGGCACTTTTAGGCTTGATGTGCAAAACGCGGTCATCCAGCTTGCGCGGGTGAGGCTCAGAACTGCGATTCAAGTTTGCACGTAGCGGCTAAAACGAATCGCAAAAAGGTAATACACACAAAGCCTTACAGGCACTTTAAGGCATGATGTGCAAAACGGGGTCTTCCAGCTTGCGCGGGTTACGCTCAGAAGTGCGATTCAAGTTTGCACGTAGCGGCTCAAACGAATCGCAACAAGTTAATACACACAACGCCTTACAGGCACTTTTAGGCATGATGTGCAAAACGCGGTCATCCAGCTTGCTCGGATTAGGCTCAGAACTGCGATTGAAGTTTGCACGTAGCGGCTAAAACGAATCGCAACATGCTAATACAAACAAAGCCTTACACGCACTTTTAGGCATGATGTGCAAATAGGCGTCACTCAAGCTTGCGCGGGTTAGGCTCAGAACTGCGATTCAAAATTGCACATAGCGGCTAAGACGAATCGCAACAAGTTAAGACACACACAGCTTTACAGGCACTTTTAGGCATGATGTGCAAAACGAGGTCATCCAGCTTGCTCGGGTTAGGCTCAGAACTGCGATTCAAGTTTGCACATAGCGGCTAGAACGAATCGGAACAAGTCAATACACACAAGGCCTTACAGGCACTTTTAGGCATGATGTGCAAAACGCGGTCATCCAGCTTGCGCGGGTTAGGCGCAGAACTTCGATTTAAGTTTGCACATAGCGGCTCAGACGAATCGCAACAAGTTGATACACACAAAGCCTTACAGGCACTTTTAGGCATGATGTGCAAATAGGCGTCACTCAAGCTTGCGCGGGTTAGGCTCAGAACTGCGATTCAAGTTTGCACATAGCGGCTAAGACGAATCGCAACAAGTTAAGACACACACAGCTTTACAGGCACTTTTAGGCATGATGTGCAAAACGCGGTCATCCAGCTTGCTCGGGTTAGGCACAGAACTGCGATTCAAGTTTGCACATAGCGGCTAAAACGAATCGCAACAAGTTAATACACACACAGCTTTACAGGCACTTTTAGGCATGATGTGCAAAACGCGGTCATCCAGCTTGCTCGGGTTAGGCTCAGAACAGCGATTCAAGTTTGCATGTAGCGGCTCAAACGAATCGCAACAAGTTAATACACACACAGCTTTACAGGTACTTTTAGGCATGATGTGCAAAACGAGGTCATCCAGCTTGCTCGGGTTAGGCACAGAACTGCGATTCAAGTTTGCACATAGCAGCTGAAACGAATCGCAACAAGTTAATACACCACAGCTTTACAGGCACTTTTAGGCATGATGTGCAAAACCCGGTCATCCAGCTTGCTCGGGTTAGGCTCAGAAATGCGATTCAAGTTTGCACGTAGCGGCTAAAATGAATCGGAACAAGTCAATACACACAAGGCCTTACAGGCACTTTTAGGCATGATGTGCAAAACGCGGTCATCCAGCTTGCGCGGGTTAGGCGCAGAACTTCGATTTAAGTTTGCACATAGCGGCTCAGACGAATCGCAACAAGTTGATACACACAAAGCCTTACAGGCACTTTTAGGCATGATGTGCAAAACGGGGTCATCCAGCTTGCGAGGGTTAGGCGCAGAACTGCGATTCAAGTTCGCATATAGCTGCTAAAACGAATCGGAACACACGCCTTACAGGAACTTTTAACCATGATGTGCAAATAGGCGTCACTCAAGCTTGCGCGGGTTAGGCTCAGAACTACGATTCAAGTTTGCACATAGCGGCTAAAACGAATCGCAACAAGTTAATACACACAAAGCCTTACAGCACTTTTAGGCTTGATGCGCAAAACGCGGTCATCCAGCTTGCTCGGGTTAGGCTCAGAAATGCGATTCAAGTTTGCACATAGCGGCTAATACGAATCGAAACAAGTTAATACACACAACGCCTTACAGGCACTTTAAGGCATGATGTGCAAAACGGGGTCTTCCAGCTTGCGCGGGTTAGGCTCAGAAGTGCGATTCAAGTTTGCACGTAGCGGCTCAAACGAATCGCAACAAGTTAATACACACTACGCCTTACAGGCACTTTAAGGCATGATGTGCAAAACGGGGTCTTCCAGCTTGCGCGGGTTAGGCTCAGAAGTGCGATTCAAGTTTGCACGTAGCGGCTCAAACGAACCGCAACAAGTTAATACACACAACGCCTTACAGGCACTTTTAGGCATGATGTGCAAAACGCTGTCATCCAGCTTGCTCGGATTAGGCTCAGAACTGCGATCAAGTTTGTACGTAGTGGCTAAAACGAATCGCAACATGCTATTACAAAGCCTTACAAGCACTTTTAGGCATGATGTGCAAATAGGCGTCACTCAAGCTTGCGCGGGTTAGGCTCAGAACTGCGATTCAAAATTGCACATAGCGGCTAAAACGAATCGCAACAACTTAATACACACACAGCTTTACAGGCACTTTTAGGCATGATGTGTAAAACGCGGTCATCCAGCTTGCTCGGGTTAGGCTCAGAACTGCGATTCCTTTGCACATAGCGGCTAAAACGAATCGCAACAAGTTAATACACACACAGCTTTACAGGCACTTTTAAGCATGATGTGCAAAACGCGGTCATCCAGCTTGCTCGGGTTAGGCTCAGAACTGCGATTCAATTTGCACGTAGCGGCTCAAACGAATCGCAACAAGTTAATACACACAACGCCTTACAGGCACTTTTAGGCATGATGTGCAAAACGGGGTCTTCCAGCTTGCGCGGGTTAGGCTCAGAACTGCGATTCAATTTGCACGTAGCGGCTCAAACGAATCGGAACAAGTTAATACACACAAGGCCTTACAGGCACTTTTAGGCATGATGTGCAAATAGGCGTCACTCAAGCTTTCGTGGGTTAGGCTCAGAACTGCGATTCAAGATTGCACATAGCGGCTAAAACGAATCGCAACAAGTTAATACACACAACGCCTTACAGGCACTTTAAGGGTTGATGTGCAAAACGAGGTCATCCAGCTTGCTCGGGTTAGGCTCAGAAATGCGATTCGAGTTTGCACATAGCGGCTAAAGCGAATCGCTACAAGTTATTACACACATAGCTTTACAGGCACTTTTAGGCATGATGTGCAAAACGCTGTCATCCAGCTTGCTCGGGTTAGGCTCAGAACTGCGATTCAAGTTTGCACATAGCGGCTGAAACGAATCGCAACAAGTTAATACACCACAGCTTTACAGGCTCTTTTAGGCATGATGTGCAAAACGCGGTCATCCAGCTTGCTCGGGTTAGGCTCAAAACTGCGATTCAAGTTTGCACGTAGCGGCTCAAACGAATCGCAACAAGTTAATACACACAATGCCTTACAGGCACTTTTAGGCATGATGTGCAAAACGGGGTCTTCCAGCTTGCGCGGGTTAGGCTCAGAAATGCGATTCAAGTTTGCACGTGGCGGCTCAAACGAATCGCAACAAGTTATACACACAAAGCCTTACAGGCTCTTTTAGGCATGATGTGCAAAACGCGGTCATCCAGCTTGCTCGGGTTAGGCTCAGAAATGCGATTCAAGTTTACACGTAGCGGCTAAAACGAATCGGAACAAGTTAATACACACAAGGCCTTACAGGCACTTTTAGGCATGATGTGCAAAACGTGGTCATCCAGCTTGCTCGGGTTAGGCTCAGAAATGCGATTCAAGTTTGCACGTAGCGGCTAAAACTAATCGGAACAAGTTAATACACACAAGGCCTTACAGGCACTTTTAGGCATGATGTGCAAAACGCGGTCATCCAGCTTGCGCGGGTTAGGCGCAGAACTGCGATTCAAGTTCGCATATAGCTGCTAAAACGAACCAGAACACACGCCTTACAGGCACATTTAACCATGATGTGCAAATAGGCGTCACTCAAGCTTGCGCGGGTTAGGCTCAGAACTGCAATTCAAGTTTGCACATAGCGGCTAAAACGAATCGCAACAAGTTAATACACACAAAGCCTTACAGGCACGTTAAGGCATGATGTTCAAAACGGGGTCTTCCAGCTTGCGCGGGTTAGGCTCAGAAGTGCGATTCAAGTTTGCACGTAGCGGCTCAAACGAATCGCAACAAGTTAATACACACAACGCCTTACAGGCACTTTTAGGCATGATGTGCAAAACGCGGTCATCCAGCTTGCTCGGATTAGGCTCAGAACTGCGATTCAAGTTTGCACGTAGCGGCTAAAACGAATCGCAACATGCTAATACAAACAAAGCCTTACACGCACTTTTAGGCATGATGTGCAAATAGGCGTCACTCAAGCTTGCGCGGGTTAGGCTCAGAACTGCGATTCAAATTGCACATAGCGGCTAAAACGAATCGCAACAAGTTAATACACACACAGCTTTACAGGCACTTTTAGGCATGTTGTGCAAAACGAGGTCATCCAGCTTGCTCGGGTTAGGCTCAGAACTGCGATTCAAGTTTGCACATAGCGGCTAAAACGAATCGTAACAAGTTAATACACACACAGCCTTACAGGCACTTTTAGGCATGATGTGCAAAACGCTGTCATCCAGCTTGCTCGGGTTAGGCTCAGAAATGCGATTCAAGTTTGCACATAGCGGCTAAAACGAATCGGAACAAGTTAATACACACAAGGCCTTACAGGCACTTTTAGGCATGATGTGCAAATAGGCTTCACTCAAGCTTGCGTGGGTTAGGCTCAGAACTGCGATTCAAGTTTGCACATAGCGGCTAAAAGGAATCGCAACAAGTTAATACACACAACGCCTTACAGGCACTTTAAGGCATGATGTGGAAAACGGGGTCATCCAGTTTGCGCGGGTTAGGCTCAGAAATGCGACTCATGTTTGCAGGTAGTGGCTCAAACGAATCGCAACAAGTTAATACACACAACGCCTTACAGGCACTTTAAGGCATGATGTGCAAAACGCGGTCATCCAGCTTGCTCGGGTTAGGCTCAGAACTGCGATTCAAGTTTGCACATAGCGGCTGAAACGAATCGCAACAAGTTAATACACCACAGCTTTACAGGCACTTTTAGGCATGATGTGCAAAACGCGGTCATCCAGCTTGCTCGGGTTAGGCTCAGAACTGCGATTCAAGTTTGCACGTAGCGGCTAAAACGAATCGCAACATGCTAATACAAACAAAGCCTTACACGCACTTTTAGGCATGATGTGCAAATAGGCGTCACTCAAGCTTGCGCGGGTTAGGCTCAGAACTGCGATTCAAAATTGCACATAGCGGCTAAAACGAATCGCAACAAGTTAATACACACACAGCTTTACAGGCACTTTTAGGCATGATGTGCAAAACGAGGTCATCCAGCTTGCTCGGGTTAGGCTCAGAACTGCGATTCAAGTTTGCACATAGCGGCTAAAACGAATCGCAACAAGTTAATACACACAACGCCTTACAGGCACTTTAAGGCATGATGTGCAAAACGCGGTCATCCAGCTTGCTCGGGTTAGGCTCAGAACTGCGATTCAAGTTTGCACATAGCGGCTGCAACGAATCGCAACAAGTTAATACACCACAGCTTTACAGGCACTTTTAGGCATGATGTGCAAAACGGGGTCTTCCAGCTTGCGCGGGTTAGGCTCAGAAATGCGATTCAAGTTTGCACGTAGCGGCTCAAACGAATCGCAACAAGTTAATACGCACAAAGCCTTACAGGCTCTTTTAGGCATGATGTGCAAAACGCGGTCATCCGGCTTGCTCGGGTTAGGCTCAGAAATGCGATTCAAGTTTGCACGTAGCGGCTAAAACGAATCGGAACAAGTTAATACACACAAGGCCTTACAGGCACTTTTAGGCATGATGTGCAAATAGGCTTCACTCAAGCTTGCGTGGGTTAGGCTCAGAACTGCGATTCAAGTTTGCACATAGCGGCTAAAACGAATCGCAACAAGTTGATACACACAACGCCTTACAGGCACTTTTAGGCATGGTGTGCAAAACGGGGTCACCAGCTTGCGAGGGTTAGGCGCAGAACTGCGATTCAAGTTCGCATATAGCTGCTAAAACGAATCGGAACACACGCCTTACAGGCACTTTTAACCATGATGTGCAAATAGGCGTCACTCAAGCTTGCGCGGGTTAGGCTCAGAACTACGATTCAAGTTTGCACATAGCGGCTAAAACGAATCGCAACAAGTTAATACACACAAAGCCTTACAGCACTTTTAGGCTTGATGTGCAAAACGCGGTCATCCAGCTTGCTCGGGTTAGGCTCAGAAATGCGATTCAAGTTTGCACATAGCGGCTAATACGAATCGAAACAAGTTAATACACACAACGCCTTACAGGCACTTTAAGGCATGATGTGCAAAACGGGGTCTTCCAGCTTGCGCGGGTTAGGCTCAGAAGTGCGATTCAAGTTTGCACGTAGCGGCTCAAACGAATCGCAACAAGTTAATACACACTACGCCTTACAGGCACTTTAAGGCATGATGTGCAAAACGGGGTCTTCCAGCTTGCGCGGGTTAGGCTCAGAAGTGCGATTCAAGTTTGCACGTAGCGGCTCAAACGAACCGCAACAAGTTAATACACACAACGCCTTACAGGCACTTTTAGGCATGATGTGCAAAACGCTGTCATCCAGCTTGCTCGGATTAGGCTCAGAACTGCGATCAAGTTTGTACGTAGTGGCTAAAACGAATCGCAACATGCTATTACAAAGCCTTACAAGCACTTTTAGGCATGATGTGCAAATAGGCGTCACTCAAGCTTGCGCGGGTTAGGCTCAGAACTGCGATTCAAAATTGCACATAGCGGCTAAAACGAATCGCAACAACTTAATACACACACAGCTTTACAGGCACTTTTAGGCATGATGTGTAAAACGCGGTCATCCAGCTTGCTCGGGTTAGGCTCAGAACTGCGATTCCTTTGCACATAGCGGCTAAAACGAATCGCAACAAGTTAATACACACACAGCTTTACAGGCACTTTTTAGCATGATGTGCAAAACGCGGTCATCCAGCTTGCTCGGGTTAGGCTCAGAACTGCGATTCAATTTGCACGTAGCGGCTCAAACGAATCGCAACAAGTTAATACACACAACGCCTTACAGGCACTTTTAGGCATGATGTGCAAAACGGGGTCTTCCAGCTTGCGCGGGTTAGGCTCAGAACTGCGATTCAATTTGCACGTAGCGGCTCAAACGAATCGGAACAAGTTAATACACACAAGGCCTTACAGGCACTTTTAGGCATGATGTGCAAATAGGCGTCACTCAAGCTTTCGTGGGTTAGGCTCAGAACTGCGATTCAAGATTGCACATAGCGGCTAAAACGAATCGCAACAAGTTAATACACACAACGCCTTACAGGCACTTTAAGGGTTGATGTGCAAAACGAGGTCATCCAGCTTGCTCGGGTCAGGCTCAGAAATGCGATTCGAGTTTGCACATAGCGGCTAAAGCGAATCGCTACAAGTTATTACACACATAGCTTTACAGGCACTTTTAGGCATGATGTGCAAAACGCTGTCATCCAGCTTGCTCGGGTTAGGCTCAGAACTGCGATTCAAGTTTGCACATAGCGGCTGAAACGAATCGCAACAAGTTAATACACCACAGCTTTACAGGCTCTTTTAGGCATGATGTGCAAAACGCGGTCATCCAGCTTGCTCGGGTTAGGCTCAAAACTGCGATTCAAGTTTGCACGTAGCGGCTCAAACGAATCGCAACAAGTTAATACACACAATGCCTTACAGGCACTTTTAGGCATGATGTGCAAAACGGGGTCTTCCAGCTTGCGCGGGTTAGGCTCAGAAATGCGATTCAAGTTTGCACGTGGCGGCTCAAACGAATCGCAACAAGTTAATACACACAAAGCCTTACAGGCTCTTTTAGGCATGATGTGCAAAACGCGGTCATCCAGCTTGCTCGGGTTAGGCTCAGAAATGCGATTCAAGTTTACACGTAGCGGCTAAAACGAATCGGAACAAGTTAATACACACAAGGCCTTACAGGCACTTTTAGGCATGATGTGCAAAACGTGGTCATCCAGCTTGCTCGGGTTAGGCTCAGAAATGCGATTCAAGTTTGCACGTAGCGGCTAAAACTAATCGGAACAAGTTAATACACACAAGGCCTTACAGGCACTTTTAGGCATGATGTGCAAAACGCGGTCATCCAGCTTGCGCGGGTTAGGCGCAGAACTGCGATTCAAGTTCGCATATAGCTGCTAAAACGAACCAGAACACACGCCTTACAGGCACATTTAACCATGATGTGCAAATAGGCGTCACTCAAGCTTGCGCGGGTTAGGCTCAGAACTGCAATTCAAGTTTGCACATAGCGGCTAAAACGAATCGCAACAAGTTAATACACACAAAGCCTTACAGGCACTTTAAGGCATGATGTTCAAAACGGGGTCTTCCAGCTTGCGCGGGTTAGGCTCAGAAGTGCGATTCAAGTTTGCACGTAGCGGCTCAAACGAATCGCAACAAGTTAATACACACAACGCCTTACAGGCACTTTTAGGCATGATGTGCAAAACGCGGTCATCCAGCTTGCTCGGATTAGGCTCAGAACTGCGATTCAAGTTTGCACGTAGCGGCTAAAACGAATCGCAACATGCTAATACAAACAAAGCCTTACACGCACTTTTAGGCATGATGTGCAAATAGGCGTCACTCAAGCTTGCGCGGGTTAGGCTCAGAACTGCGATTCAAAATTGCACATAGCGGCTAAAACGAATCGCAACAAGTTAATACACACACAGCTTTACAGGCACTTTTAGGCATGTTGTGCAAAACGAGGTCATCCAGCTTGCTCGGGTTAGGCTCAGAACTGCGATTCAAGTTTGCACATAGCGGCTAAAACGAATCGTAACAAGTTAATACACACACAGCCTTACAGGCACTTTTAGGCATGATGTGCAAAACGCTGTCATCCAGCTTGCTCGGGTTAGGCTCAGAAATGCGATTCAAGTTTGCACATAGCGGCTAAAACGAATCGGAACAAGTTAATACACACAAGGCCTTACAGGCACTTTTAGGCATGATGTGCAAATAGGCTTCACTCAAGCTTGCGTGGGTTAGGCTCAGAACTGCGATTCAAGTTTGCACATAGCGGCTAAAAGGAATCGCAACAAGTTAATACACACAACGCCTTACAGGCACTTTAAGGCATGATGTGGAAAACGGGGTCATCCAGTTTGCGCGGGTTAGGCTCAGAAATGCGACTCATGTTTGCAGGTAGTGGCTCAAACGAATCGCAACAAGTTAATACACACAACGCCTTACAGGCACTTTAAGGCATGATGTGCAAAACGCGGTCATCCAGCTTGCTCGGGTTAGGCTCAGAACTGCGATTCAAGTTTGCACATAGCGGCTGAAACGAATCGCAACAAGTTAATACACCACAGCTTTACAGGCACTTTTAGGCATGATGTGCAAAACGCGGTCATCCAGCTTGCTCGGGTTAGGCTCAGAACTGCGATTCAAGTTTGCACGTAGCGGCTAAAACGAATCGCAACATGCTAATACAAACAAAGCCTTACACGCACTTTTAGGCATGATGTGCAAATAGGCGTCACTCAAGCTTGCGCGGGTTAGGCTCAGAACTGCGATTCAAAATTGCACATAGCGGCTAAAACGAATCGCAACAAGTTAATACACACACAGCTTTACAGGCACTTTTAGGCATGATGTGCAAAACGAGGTCATCCAGCTTGCTCGGGTTAGGCTCAGAACTGCGATTCAAGTTTGCACATAGCGGCTAAAACGAATCGCAACAAGTTAATACACACAACGCCTTACAGGCACTTTAAGGCATGATGTGCAAAACGCGGTCATCCAGCTTGCTCGGGTTAGGCTCAGAACTGCGATTCAAGTTTGCACATAGCGGCTGAAACGAATCGCAACAAGTTAATACACCACAGCTTTACAGGCACTTTTAGGCATGATGTGCAAAACGGGGTCTTCCAGCTTGCGCGGGTTAGGCTCAGAAATGCGATTCAAGTTTGCACGTAGCGGCTCAAACGAATCGCAACAAGTTAATACGCACAAAGCCTTACAGGCTCTTTTAGGCATGATGTGCAAAACGCGGTCATCCGGCTTGCTCGGGTTAGGCTCAGAAATGCGATTCAAGTTTGCACGTAGCGGCTAAAACGAATCGGAACAAGTTAATACACACAAGGCCTTACAGGCACTTTTAGGCATGATGTGCAAATAGGCTTCACTCAAGCTTGCGTGGGTTAGGCTCAGAACTGCGATTCAAGTTTGCACATAGCGGCTAAAACGAATCGCAACAAGCTGATACACACAACGCCTTACAGGCACTTTTAGGCATGGTGTGCAAAACGGGGTCACCAGCTTGCGAGGGTTAGGCGCAGAACTGCGATTCAAGTTCGCATATAGCTGCTAAAACGAATCGGAACACACGCCTTACAGGCACTTTTAACCATGATGTGCAAATAGGCGTCACTCAAGCTTGCGCGGGTTAGGCTCAGAACTACGATTCAAGTTTGCACATAGCGGCTAAAACGAATCGCAACAAGTTAATACACTCAAAGCCTTACAGCACTTTTAGGCTTGATGTGCAAAACGCGGTCATCCAGCTTGCTCGGGTTAGGCTCAGAAATGCGATTCAAGTTTGCACATAGCGGCTAATACGAATCGAAACAAGTTAATACACACAACGCCTTACAGGCACTTTAAGGCATGATGTGCAAAACGGGGTCTTCCAGCTTGCGCGGGTTAGGCTCAGAAGTGCGATTCAAGTTTGCACGTAGCGGCTCAAACGAATCGCAACAAGTTAATACACACTACGCCTTACAGGCACTTTAAGGCATGATGTGCAAAACGGGGTCTTCCAGCTTGCGCGGGTTAGGCTCAGAAGTGCGATTCAAGTTTGCACGTAGCGGCTCAAACGAACCGCAACAAGTTAATACACACAACGCCTTACAGGCACTTTTAGGCATGATGTGCAAAACGCTGTCATCCAGCTTGCTCGGATTAGGCTCAGAACTGCGATCAAGTTTGTACGTAGTGGCTAAAACGAATCGCAACATGCTATTACAAAGCCTTACAAGCACTTTTAGGCATGATGTGCAAATAGGCGTCACTCAAGCTTGCGCGGGTTAGGCTCAGAACTGCGATTCAAAATTGCTCATAGCGGCTAAAACGAATCGCAACAACTTAATACACACACAGCTTTACAGGCACTTTTAGGCATGATGTGTAAAACGCGGTCATCCAGCTTGCTCGGGTTAGGCTCAGAACTGCGATTCCTTTGCACATAGCGGCTAAAACGAATCGCAACAAGTTAATACACACACAGCTTTACAGGCACTTTTAAGCATGATGTGCAAAACGCGGTCATCCAGCTTGCTCGGGTTAGGCTCAGAACTGCGATTCAATTTGCACGTAGCGGCTCAAACGAATCGCAACAAGTTAATACACACAACGCCTTACAGGCACTTTTAGGCATGATGTGCAAAACGGGGTCTTCCAGCTTGCGCGGGTTAGGCTCAGAACTGCGATTCAATTTGCACGTAGCGGCTCAAACGAATCGGAACAAGTTAATACACACAAGGCCTTACAGGCACTTTTAGGCATGATGTGCAAATAGGCGTCACTCAAGCTTTCGTGGGTTAGGCTCAGAACTGCGATTCAAGATTGCACATAGCGGCTAAAACGAATCGCAACAAGTTAATACACACAACGCCTTACAGGCACTTTAAGGGTTGATGTGCAAAACGAGGTCATCCAGCTTGCTCGGGTTAGGCTCAGAAATGCGATTCGAGTTTGCACATAGCGGCTAAAGCGAATCGCTACAAGTTATTACACACATAGCTTTACAGGCACTTTTAGGCATGATGTGCAAAACGCTGTCATCCAGCTTGCTCGGGTTAGGCTCAGAACTGCGATTCAAGTTTGCACATAGCGACTGAAACGAATCGCAACAAGTTAATACACCACAGCTTTACAGGCTCTTTTAGGCATGATGTGCAAAACGCGGTCATCCAGCTTGCTCGGGTTAGGCTCAAAACTGCGATTCAAGTTTGCACGTAGCGGCTCAAACGAATCGCAACAAGTTAATACACACAATGCCTTACAGGCACTTTTAGGCATGATGTGCAAAACGGGGTCTTCCAGCTTGCGCGGGTTAGGCTCAGAAATGCGATTCAAGTTTGCACGTGGCGGCTCAAACGAATCGCAACAAGTTAATACACACAAAGCCTTACAGGCTCTTTTAGGCATGATGTGCAAAACGCGGTCATCCAGCTTGCTCGGGTTAGGCTCAGAAATGCGATTCAAGTTTACACGTAGCGGCTAAAACGAATCGGAACAAGTTAATACACACAAGGCCTTACAGGCACTTTTAGGCATGATGTGCAAAACGTGGTCATCCAGCTTGCTCGGGTTAGGCTCAGAAATGCGATTCAAGTTTGCACGTAGCGGCTAAAACTAATCGGAACAAGTTAATACACACAAGGCCTTACAGGCACTTTTAGGCATGATGTGCAAAACGCGGTCATCCAGCTTGCGCGGGTTAGGCGCAGAACTGCGATTCAAGTTCGCATATAGCTGCTAAAACGAACCAGAACACACGCCTTACAGGCACATTTAACCATGATGTGCAAATAGGCGTCACTCAAGCTTGCGCGGGTTAGGCTCAGAACTGCAATTCAAGTTTGCACATAGCGGCTAAAACGAATCGCAACAAGTTAATACACACAAAGCCTTACAGGCACTTTAAGGCATGATGTTCAAAACGGGGTCTTCCAGCTTGCGCGGGTTAGGCTCATTAGTGCGATTCAAGTTTGCACGTAGCGGCTCAAACGAATCGCAACAAGTTAATACACACAACGCCTTACAGGCACTTTTAGGCATGATGTGCAAAACGCGGTCATCCAGCTTGCTCGGATTAGGCTCAGAACTGCGATTCAAGTTTGCACGTAGCGGCTAAAACGAATCGCAACATGCTAATACAAACAAAGCCTTACACGCACTTTTAGGCATGATGTGCAAATAGGCGTCACTCAAGCTTGCGCGGGTTAGGCTCAGAACTGCGATTCAAAATTGCACATAGCGGCTAAAACGAATCGCAACAAGTTAATACACACACAGCTTTACAGGCACTTTTAGGCATGTTGTGCAAAACGAGGTCATCCAGCTTGCTCGGGTTAGGCTCAGAACTGCGATTCAAGTTTGCACATAGCGGCTAAAACGAATCGTAACAAGTTAATACACACACAGCCTTACAGGCACTTTTAGGCATGATGTGCAAAACGCTGTCATCCAGCTTGCTCGGGTTAGGCTCAGAAATGCGATTCAAGTTTGCACATAGCGGCTAAAACGAATCGGAACAAGTTAATACACACAAGGCCTTACAGGCACTTTTAGGCATGATGTGCAAATAGGCTTCACTCAAGCTTGCGTGGGTTAGGCTCAGAACTGCGATTCAAGTTTGCACATAGCGGCTAAAAGGAATCGCAACAAGTTAATACACACAACGCCTTACAGGCACTTTAAGGCATGATGTGGAAAACGGGGTCATCCAGTTTGCGCGGGTTAGGCTCAGAAATGCGACTCATGTTTGCAGGTAGTGGCTCAAACGAATCGCAACAAGTTAATACACACAACGCCTTACAGGCACTTTAAAGCATGATGTGCAAAACGCGGTCATCCAGCTTGCTCGGGTTAGGCTCAGAACTGCGATTCAAGTTTGCACATAGCGGCTGAAACGAATCGCAACAAGTTAATACACCACAGCTTTACAGGCACTTTTAGGCATGATGTGCAAAACGCGGTCATCCAGCTTGCTCGGGTTAGGCTCAGAACTGCGATTCAAGTTTGCACGTAGCGGCTAAAACGAATCGCAACATGCTAATACAAACAAAGCCTTACACGCACTTTTAGGCATGATGTGCAAATAGGCGTCACTCAAGCTTGCGCGGGTTAGGCTCAGAACTGCGATTCAAAATTGCACATAGCGGCTAAAACGAATCGCAACAAGTTAATACACACACAGCTTTACAGGCACTTTTAGGCATGATGTGCAAAACGAGGTCATCCAGCTTGCTCGGGTTAGGCTCAGAACTGCGATTCAAGTTTGCACATAGCGGCTAAAACGAATCGCAACAAGTTAATACACACAACGCCTTACAGGCACTTTAAGGCATGATGTGCAAAACGCGGTCATCCAGCTTGCTCGGGTTAGGCTCAGAACTGCGATTCAAGTTTGCACATAGCGGCTGAAACGAATCGCAACAAGTTAATACACCACAGCTTTACACGCACTTTTAGGCATGATGTGCAAAACGGGGTCTTCCAGCTTGCGCGGGTTAGGCTCAGAAATGCGATTCAAGTTTGCACGTAGCGGCTCAAACGAATCGCAACAAGTTAATACGCACAAAGCCTTACAGGCTCTTTTAGGCATGATGTGCAAAACGCGGTCATCCGGCTTGCTCGGGTTAGGCTCAGAAATGCGATTCAAGTTTGCACGTAGCGGCTAAAACGAATCGGAACAAGTTAATACACACAAGGCCTTACAGGCACTTTTAGGCATGATGTGCAAATAGGCTTCACTCAAGCTTGCGTGGGTTAGGCTCAGAACTGCGATTCAAGTTTGCACATAGCGGCTAAAACGAATCGCAACAAGTTGATACACACAACGCCTTACAGGCACTTTTAGGCATGGTGTGCAAAACGGGGTCACCAGCTTGCGAGGGTTAGGCGCAGAACTGCGATTCAAGTTCCAATATAGCTGCTAAAACGAATCGGAATACACAACGCCTCTAAGGCACATTTAGGCATGATATGCAAATAGGCGTCACTCAAGCTTGTTCTGTTTAGGCTCAGAACTGCGATTCAAGTTTGCACATAGCAGCTAAAACGAATCGCAACAAGTTAATACGCACAAAAACCTTACAGGCACTTTTAGGCTTGATGTGCAAAACGCGGTCATCCAGCTTGCGCGGGTGAGGCTCAGAACTGCGATTCAAGTTTGCACGTAGCGGCTAAAACGAATCGCAACAAGTTAATACACACAAAGCCTTACAGGCACTTTAAGGCATGATGTTCAAAACGGGGTCTTCCAGCTTGCGCGGGTTAGGCTCAGAAGTGCGATTCAAGTTTGCACGTAGCGGCTCAAACGAATCGCAACAAGTTAATACACACAACGCCTTACAGGCACTTTTAGGCATGATGTGCAAAACGCTGTCATCCAGCTTGCTCGGATTAGGCTCAGAACTGCGATTCAAGTTTGCACGTAGCGGCTAAAACGAATCGCAACATGCTAATACAAACAAAGCCTTACACGCACTTTAAGGCATGATGTGCAAATAGGCGTCACTCAAGCTTGTGCGGGTTAGGCTCAGAACTGCGATTCAAAATTGCACACAGCGGCTAAAACGAATCGCAACAAGTTAATACACACACAGCTTTACAGGAACTTTTAGGCATGATGTGCAAAACGAGGTCATCCAGCTTGCTCGGGTTAGGCTCAGAACTGCGATTCAAGTTTGCACATAGCGGCTAAAACGAATCGTAACAAGTTAATACACACACAGCCTTACAGGCACTTTTAGGCATGATGTGCAAAACGCGGTCATCCAGCTTGCTCGGGTTAGGCTCAGAAATGCGATTCAAGTTTGCACATAGCGGCTAAAACGAATCGGAACAAGTTAATACACACAAGGCCTTACAGGCACTTTTAGGCATGATGTGCAAATAGGCTTCACTCAAGCTTGCGTGGGTTAGGCTCAGAACTGCGATTCAAGTTTGCACATAGCGGCTAAAACGAATCGCAACAAGTTAATACACACAACGCCTTACAGGCACTTTAAGGCATGATGTGGAAAACGGGGTCATCCAGTTTGCGCGGGTTAGGCTCAGAAATGCGATTCAAGTTTGCACGTAGCGGCTCAAACGAATCGCAACAAGTTAATACACACAACGCCTTACAGGCACTTTTCAGCATGATGTGCAAAACGGGGTCTTCCAGCTTGCGCGGGTTAGGCTCAGAAACGCGATTCAAGTTTGCACGTAGCGGCTCAAACGAATCGCAACAAGATAATACACACAACGCCTTACAGGCACTTTTAGGCATGATGTGCAAAACGCGGTCATCAAGCTTGCTCGGGTTAGGCTCAGAACTGCGATTGAAGTTTGCACGTAGCGGCTAAAACGAATCGCAACATGCTAATACAAACAAAGCCTTACACGCACTTTTAGGCATGATGTGCAAATAGGCGTCACTCAAGCTTGCGCGGGTTAGGCTCAGAACTGCGATTCAAAATTGCACATAGCGGCTAAAACGAATCGCAACAAGTTAATACACACACAGCTTTACAGGCACTTTTAGGCATGATGTGCAAAACGAGGTCATCCAGCTTGCTCGGGTTAGGCTCAGAACTGCGATTCAAGTTTGCACATAGCGGCTAAAACGAATCGTAACAAGTTAATACACACAACGCCTTACAGGCACTTTAAGGCATGATGTGGAAAACGGGGTCATCCAGTTTGCGCGGGTTAGGCTCAGAAATGCGATTCAAGTTTGCACGTAGCGGCTCAAACGAATCGCAACAAGTTAATACACACAAAGCCTTACAGGCACTTTAAGGCATGATGTTCAAAACGGGGTCTTCCAGCTTGCGCGGGTTAGGCTCAGAAGTGCGATTCAAGTTTGCACGTAGCGGCTCAAACGAATCGCAACAAGTTAATACACACAACGCCTTACAGGCACTTTTAGGCATGATGTGCAAAACGCGGTCATCCAGCTTGCTCGGATTAGGCTCAGAACTGCGATTCAAGTTTGCACGTAGCGGCTAAAACGAATCGCAACATGCTAATACAAACAAAGCCTTACACGCACTTTTAGGCATGATGTGCAAATAGGCAACACTCAAGCTTGCGCGGGTTAGGCTCAGAACTGCGATTCAAAATTGCACATAGCGGCTAAAACGAATCGCAACAAGTTAATACACGCACAGCTTTACAGGCACTTTTAGGCATGATGTGCAAAACGAGGTCATCCAGCTTGCTCGGTTTAGGCTCAGAACTGCGATTCAAGTTTGCACATAGCGGCTAAAACGAATCGTAACAAGTTAATACACACACAGCCTTACAGGCACTTTTAGGCATGATGTGCAAAACGCGGTCATCCAGCTTGCTCGGGTTAGGCTCAGAAATGCGATTCAAGTTTGCACATAGCGGCTAAAACGAATCGGAACAAGGTAATACACACAAGGCCTTACAGGCACTTTTAGGCATGATGTGCAAATAGGCTTCACTCAAGCTTGCGTGGGTTAGGCTCAGAACTGCGATTCAAGTTTGCACATAGCGGCTAAAACGAATCGCAACAAGTTAATACACACAACGCCTTACAGGCACTTTAAGGCATGATGTGGAAAACGGGGTCATCCAGTTTGCGCGGGTTAGGCTCAGAAATGCGATTCAAGTTTGCACGTAGCGGCTCAAACGAATCGCAACAAGTTAATACACACAAAGCCTTACAGGCACTTTAAGGCATGATGTTCAAAACGGGGTCTTCCAGATTGCGCGGGTTAGGCTCAGAAGTGCGATTCAAGTTTGCACGTAGCGGCTCAAACGAATCGCAACAAGTTAATACACACAACGCCTTACAGGCACTTTTAGGCATGATGTGCAAAACGCGGTCATCCAGCTTGCTCGGATTAGGCTCAGAACTGCGATTCAAGTTTGCACGTAGCGGCTAAAACGAATCGCAACATGCTAATACAAACAAAGCCTTACACGCACTTTTAGGCATGATGTGCAAATAGGCGTCACTCAAGCTTGCGCGGGTTAGGCTCAGAACTGCGATTCAAAATTGCACATAGCGGCTAAAACGAATCGCAACAAGTTAATACACACACAGCTTTACAGGCACTTTTAGGCATGATGTGCAAAACGAGGTCATCCAGCTTGCTCGGGTTAGGCTCAGAACTGCGATTCAAGTTTGCACATAGCGGCTAAAACGAATCGTAACAAGTTAATACACACACAGCCTTACAGGGACTTTTAGGCATGATGTGCAAAACGCGGTCATCCAGCTTGCTCGGGTTAGGCTCAGAAATGCGATTCAAGTTTGCACATAGCGGTTAAACGAATCGGAACAAGTTAATACACACAAGGCCTTACAGGCACTTTTAGGCATGATGTGCAAATAGGCTTCACTCAAGCTTGCGTGGGTTAGGCTCAGAACTGCGATTCAAGTTTGCACATAGCGGCTAAAACGAATCGCAACAAGTTAATACACACAACGCCTTACAGGCACTTTAAGGCATGATGTGGAAAACGGGGTCATCCAGTTTGCGCGGGTTAGGCTCAGAAATGCGACTCATGTTTGCAGGTCATAGCGTTGCAGGCTCAAACGAATCGCAACAAGTTAATACACACAACGCCTTAAGGCACTTTAAGGCATGATGTGCAAAACGCGGTCATCCAGCTTGCTCGGGTTAGGCTCAGAACTGCGATTCAAGTTTGCACATAGCGGCTGAAACGAATCGCAACAAGTTAATACACCACAGCTTTACAGGCACTTTTAGGCATGATGTGCAAAACGCGGTCATCCAGCTTGCTCAGGTTAGGCTCAGAACTGCGATTCAAGTTTGCACGTAGCGGCTCAAACGAATCGCAACAAGTTATTACGCACAATGCCTTACAGGCACATTTAGGCATGATGTGCAAAACGGGGTCTTCCAGCTTGCGCGGGTTAGGCTCAGAAATGCGATTCAAGTTTGCACGTAGCGGCTCAAACGAATCGCAACAAGTTAATACACACAAAGCCTTACAGGCTCTTTTAGGCATGATGTGCAAAACGCGGTCATCCAGCTTGCTCGGGTTAGGCTCAGAAATGCGATTCAAGTTTGCACGTAGCGGCTAAAACGAATCGGAACAAGTTAATACACACAAGGCCTTACAGGCACTTTTAGGCATGATGTGCAAAACGCGGGCATCCAGCTTGCGCGGGTTAGGCGCAGAACTTCGATTTAAGTTTGCATATAGCGGCTCAGACGAATCGCAACAAGTTGATACACACAACGCCTTACAGGCACTTTTAGGCATGGTGTGCAAAACGGGGTCACCAGCTTGCGAGGGTTAGGCGCAGAACTGCGATTCAAGTTCGCATATAGCTGCTAAAACGAATCGGAATACACAACGCCTTAAAGGCACATTTAGGCATGATATGCAAATAGGCGTCACTCAAGCTTGTTCTGTTTAGGCTCAGAACTGCGATTCAAGTTTGCACATAGCGGCTAAAACGAATCGCAACAAGTTAATACACACAAAGCCTTACAGGCACTTTTAGGCTTGATGTGCAAAACGCGGTCATCCAGCTTGCGCGGGTGAGGCTCAGAACTGCGATTCAAGTTTGCACGTAGCGGCTAAAACGAATCGCAACAAGTTAATACACACAAAGCCTTACAGGCACTTTAAGGCATGATGTTCAAAACGGGGTCTTCCAGCTTGCGCGGGTTAGGCTCAGAAGTGCGATTCAAGTTTGCACGTAGCGGCTCAAACGAATCGCAACAAGTTAATACACACAACGCCTTACAGGCACTTTTAGGCATGATGTGCAAGACGCGGTCATCCAGCTTGCTCGGATTAGGCTCAGAACTGCGATTCAAGTTTGCACGTAGCGGCTAAAACGAATCGCAACATGCTAATACAAACAAAGCCTTACACGCACTTTAAGGCATGATGTGCAAATAGGCGTCACTCAAGCTTGCGCGGGTTAGGCTCAGAACTGCGATTCAAAATTGCACATAGCGGCTGAAACGAATCGCAACAAGTTAATACACACACAGCTTTACAGGCACTTTTAGGCATGATGTGCAAAACGAGGTCATCCAGCTTGCTCGGGTTAGGCTCAGAACTGCGATTCAAGTTTGCACATAGCGGCTAAAACGAATCGTAACAAGTTAATAAACACACAGCCTTACAGGCACTTTTAGGCATGATGTGCAAAACGCGGTCATCCAGCTTGCTCGGGTTAGGCTCAGAAATGCGATTCAAGTTTGCACATAGCGGCTAAAACGAATCGGAACAAGTTAATACACACAAGGCCTTACAGGCACTTTTAGGCATGATGTGCAAATAGGCTTCACTCAAGCTTGCGTGGGTTAGGCTCAGAACTGCGATTCAAAATTGCACATAGCGGCTAAAACGAATCGCAACAAGTTAATACACACACAGCTTTACAGGCACTTTTAGGCATGATGTGCAAAACGAGGTCATCCAGCTTGCTCGGGTTAGGCTCAGAACTGCGATTCAAGTTTGCACATAGCGGCTAAAACGAATCGCAACAAGTTAATACACACAACGCCTACAGGCACTTTTAGGCTTGATGTGGAAAACGGGGTCATCCAGTTTGCGCGGGTTAGGCTCAGAAATGCGATTCAAGTTTGCACGTAGCGGCTGAAACGAATCGCAACAAGTTAATACACACAACGCCTACAGGCACTTTTAGGCTTGATGTGCAAAACGGGGTCTTCCAGCTTGCGCGGGTTAGGCTCAGAAACGCGATTCAAGTTTGCACGTAGCGGCTCAAACGAATCGCAACAAGTTAATACACACAACGCCTTACAGGCACTTTTAAGCATGATGTGCAAAACGCGCTCATCCAGGTTGCTCGGGCTAGGCTCAGAACTGCGATTCAAGTTTGCACGTACCGGCTCAAACGAATCGCAACAAGTTAATACACACAACGCCTTACAGGCACTTTTAAGCATGATGTGCAAATAGGCGTCCCTCAAGCTTGCGCGGGTTAGGCTCAGAACTGCGATTCAAGTTTGCACATAGCGGCTAAAACGAATCGAACCAAGTTAATACACACACAGCTTTACAGGCACTTTTAGGCATGATGTGCAAAACGAGGTCATCCAGCTTGCTCGGGTTAGGCTCAGAACTGCGATTCAAGTTTGCACATAGCGGCTAAAACGAATCGCAACAAGTTAATACACACAACGCCTACAGGCACTTTTAGGCTTGATGTGGAAAACGGGGTCATCCAGTTTGCGCGGGTTAGGCTCAGAAATCCGATTCAAGTTTGCACGTAGCGGCTGAAACGAATCGCAACAAGTTAATACACACAACGCCTACAGGCACTTTTAGGCTTGATGTGCAAAACGGGGTCTTCCAGCTTGCGCGGGTTAGGCTCAGAAACGCGATTCAAGTTTGCACGTAGCGGCTCAAACGAATCGCAACAAGTTAATACACACAACGCCTTACAGGCACTTTTAAGCATGATGTGCAAAACGCTGTCATCCAGGTTGCTCGGGCTAGGCTCAGAACTGCGATTCAAGTTTGCACGTAGCAGCTCAAACGAATCGCAACAAGTTAATACACACAACGCCTTACAGGCACTTTTAAGCATGATGTGCAAATAGGCGTCCCTCAAGCTTGCGCGGGTTAGGCTCAGAACTGCGATTCAAGTTTGCACATAGCGGCTAAAACGAATCGAACCAAGTTAATACACACAAAGCCTTACAGGCACTTTTAGGCATGATGTGCAAAACGCGGTCATCCAGCTTGCGCGGGTTAGGCTCAGAAATGTGACTCATGTTTGCACGTAGCGGCTCAAACGAACCGCAACAAGTTAATACACACAACGCCTTACAGGCACTTTAAGGCATGATGTGCAAAACGGGGTCTTCCAGCTTGCGCGGGTTAGGCTCAGAAATGCGATTCAAGTTGGCACGTAGCGGCTCAAACGAATCGCAACAAGATAATACACACACAGCTTTACAGGCACTTTTAGGCATGATGTGCAAAACGCGGCCATCCAGCTTGCTCGGGTTAGGCTCAGAAATGCGATTCAAGTTTGCACGTAGCGGCTAAAACGAATCGGAACAAGTTAATACACACAAGGCCTTACAGGCACTTTTAGGCATGATGTGCAAAACGCGGTCATCCAGCTTGCTCGGGTTAGGCTCAGAAATGCGATTCAAGTTTGCACGTAGCGGCTAAAACGAATCGGAACAAGTTAATACACACAAGGCCTTACAGGCACTTTTTGGCATGATGTGCAAATAGGCGTCACTCAAGCTTTCGTGGGTTAGGCTCAGAACTGCGATTCAAGTTTGCACATAGCGGCTAAAACGAATCGCAACAAGTTAATAAAAACAACGCCTTACAGGCACTTTAATGGTTGATGTGCAAAAGGAGGTCATCCAGCTTGCTCGGGTTAGGCTCAGAAATGCGATTCAAGTTTGCACATAGCGGCTAAAACGAATCGCAACAAGTTAATACACACACAACTTTACAGGCACTTTTAGGCATGATGTGCAAAACGGGGTCATCCAGCTTGCTCGGGTTAGGCTCAGAACAGCGATTCAAGTTTGCATGTAGCGGCTCAAACGAATCGCAACAAGTTAATACACACCCAGCTTTACAGGCACTTTTAGGCATGATGTGCAAAACGCAATCATCCAGCTTGCTCGGGTTAGGCTCAGAACTGCGATTCAAGTTTGCACATAGCGGCTGAAACGAATCGCAACAAGTTAATACACACAAAGCCTTACAGGCTCTTTTAGGCATGATGTGCAAAACGCGGTCATCCAGCTTGCGCGGGTTAGGCGCAGAACTTCGATTTAAGTTTGCATATAGCGGCTCAGACGAATCGCAACAAGTTGATGCACACAACGCCTTACAGGCATGATGTGCAAAACGGGGTCACCAGCTTGCTCGGGTTAGACTCAGAACTGCGATTCAAGTTTGCACATAGCGGCTAAACGAATCGCAACAAGTTAATACACACAACGCATTACAGGCACTTTTAGGCATGATGGGCAAAACGGCTTCATCCAGCTTGCGCGGGTTAGGCGCAGAACTTCGATTTAAGTTTGCACATACTGCTCAGACGAATCGCAACAAGTTGATACACACAACGCCTTACAGGCACTTTTAGGCATGATGTGCAAAACGGGGTCATCCAGCTTGCGAGGGTTAGGCGCAGAACTGCGAATCAAGTTCGCATATAGCTGCTAAAACGAATCGGAACACACGCCTTACAGGCACTTTTAACCATGATGTGCAAATAGGCGTCACTCAAGCTTGCGCGGGTTAGGCTCAGAACTGCGATTCAAGTTTGCACATAGCGGCTAAAACGAATCGCAACAAGTTAATACACACAAGGCCTTACAGGCACTTTTAGGCATGATGTGCAAAACGCGGGCATCCAGCTTGCGCGGGTTAGGCGCAGAACTTCGATTTAAGTTTGCATATAGCGGCTCAGACGAATCGCAACAAGTTGATACACACAACGCCTTACAGGCACTTTTAGGCATGGTGTGCAAAACGGGGTCACCAGCTTGCGAGGGTTAGGCGCAGAACTGCGATTCAAGTTCGCATATAGCTGCTAAAACGAATCGGAATACACAACGCCTTAAAGGAACATTTAGGCATGATATGCAAATAGGCGTCACTCAAGCTTGTTCTGTTTAGGCTCAGAACTGCGATTCAAGTTTGCACATAGCGGCTAAAACGAATCGCAACAAGTTAATACACACAAAGCCTTACAGGCACTTTTAGGCTTGATGTGCAAAACGCGGTCATCCAGCTTGCGCGGGTGAGGCTCAGAACTGCGATTCAAGTTTGCACGTAGCGGCTAAAACGAATCGCAACAAGTTAATACACACAAAGCCTTACAGGCACTTTAAGGCATGATGTTCAACACGGGGTCTTCCAGCTTGCGCGGGTTAGGCTCAGAAGTGCGATTCAAGTTTGCACGTAGCGGCTCAAACGAATCGCAACAAGTTAATACACACAACGCCTTACAGGCACTTTTAGGCATGATGTGCAAAACGCGGTCATCCAGCTTGCTCGGATTAGGCTCAGAACTGCGATTCAAGTTTGCACGTAGCGGCTAAAACGAATCGCAACATGCTAATACAAACAAAGCCTTACACGCACTTTAAGGCATGATGTGCAAATAGGCGTCACTCAAGCTTGCGCGGGTTAGGCTCAGAACCGCGATTTAAAATTGCACATAGCGGCTAAAACGAATCGCAACAAGTTAATACACACACAGCTTTACAGGCACTTTTAGGCATGATGTGCAAAACGAGGTCATCCAGCTTGCTCGGGTTAGGCTCAGAAATGCGATTCAAGTTTGCACAAAGCGGCTAAAACGAATCGTAACAAGTTAATACACACACAGCCTTACAGGCACTTTTAGGCATGATGTGCAAAACGCGGTCATCCAGCTTGCTCGGGTTAGGCTCAGAAATGCGTTTCAAGTTTGCACATAGCGGCTAAAACGAATCGCAACAAGTTAATACACACAACGCCTACAGGCACTTTTAGGCTTGATGTGGAAAACGGGGTCATCCAGTTTGCGCGGGTTAGGCTCAGAAATGCGATTCAAGTTTGCACGTAGCGGCTCAAACGAATCGCAACAAGTTAATACACACAACGCCTACAGGCACTTTTAGGCTTGATGTGCAAAACGGGGTCTTCCAGCTTGCGCGGGTTAGGCTCAGAAACGCGATTCAAGTTTGCACGTAGCGGCTCAAACGAATCGCAACAAGTTAATACACACAACGCCTTACAGGCACTTTTAAGCATGATGTGCAAAACGCGGTCATCCAGGTTGCTCGGGCTAGGCTCAGAACTGCGATTCAAGTTTGCACGTAGCGGCTCAAACGAATCGCAACAAGTTAATACACACAACGCCTTACAGGCACTTTTAAGCATGATGTGCAAATAGGCGTCCCTCAAGCTTGCGCGGGTTAGGCTCAGAACTGCGATTCAAGTTTGCACATAGCGGCTAAAACGAATCGAACCAAGTTAATACACACAAAGCCTTACAGGCACTTTTAGGCATGATGTGCAAAACGCGGTCATCCAGCTTGCGCGGGTTAGGGTTAGGCTCAGAAATGCGACACATGTTTGCACGTAGCGGCTCAAACGAATCGCAACAAGTTAATACACACAACGCCTTACAGGCACTTTTAGGCTTGATGTGCAAAACGGGGTCTTCCAGCTTGCGCGGGTTAGGCTCAGAAACGCGATTCAAGTTTGCACGTAGCGGCTCAAACGAATCGCAACAAGTTAATACACACAACGCCTTACAGGCACTTTTAGGCATGATGTGCAAAACGCGGTGATCCAGCTTGCTCGGGCTAGGCTCAGAACTGCGATTCAAGTTTGCACGTAGCGGCTCAAACGAATCGCAACAAGTTAATACACACAAAGCCTTACAGGCACTTTTAGGCATGATGTGCAAAACGCGGTCATCCAGCTTGCGCGGGTTAGGCTCAGAAATGTGACTCATGTTTGCACGTAGCGGCTCAAACGAACCGCAACAAGTTAATACACACAACGCCTTACAGGCACTTTAAGGCATGATGTGCAAAACGGGGTCTTCCAGCTTGCGCGGGTTAGGCTCAGAAATGCGATTCAAGTTGGCACGTAGCGGCTCAAACGAATCGCAACAAGATAATACAGGCACTTTAAGGCATGATGTGCAAAACGGGGTCTTCAAGCTTGCGCGGGTTAGGCTCAGAAATGCGATTCAAGTTGGCACGTAGCGGCTCAAACGAATCGCAACAAGTTAATACACACACAGCTTTACAGGCACTTTTAGGCATGATGTGCAAAACGCGGTCATCCAGCTTGCTCGGGTTAGGCTCAGAAATGCGATTCAAGTTTGCACGTAGCGGCTAAAACGAATCGGAACAAGTTAATACACACAAGGCCTTACAGGCACTTTTAGGCATGATGTGCAAAACGCGGTCATCCAGCTTGCTCGGGTTAGGCTCAGAAATGCGATTCAAGTTTGCACGTAGCGGCTAAAACGAATCGGAACAAGTTAATACACACAAGGCCTTACAGGCACTTTTTGGCATGATGTGCAAATAGGCGTCACTCAAGCTTTCGTGGGTTAGGCTCAGAACTGCGATTCAAGTTTGCACATAGCGGCTAAAACGAATCGCAACAAGTTAATAAAAACAACGCCTTACAGGCACTTTAATGGTTGATGTGCAAAAGGAGGTCATCCAGCTTGCTCGGGTTAGGCTCAGAAATGCAATTCAAGTTTGCACATAGCGGCTAAAACACACACAACTTTACAGGCACTTTTAGGCATGATGTGCAAAACGCGGTCATCCAGCTTGCTCGGGTTAGGCTCAGAACAGCGATTCAAGTTTGCATGTAGCGGCTCAAACGAATCGCAACAAGTTAATACACACAACGCCTTACAGGCACTTTTAAGCATGATGTGCAAATAGGCGTCCCTCAAGCTTGCGCGGGTTAGGCTCAGAACTGCGATTCAAGTTTGCACGTAGCGGCTAAAACGAATCGAACCAAGTTAATACAAAGCCTTACAGGCACTTTTAGGCATGATGTGCAAAACGCGGTCATCCAGCTTGCGCGGGTTAGGGTTAGGCTCAGAAATGCGTCACATGTTTGCACGTAGCGGCTCAAACGAATCGCAAAGGGTTAATACACACAACGCCTTACAGGTACTTTTAGGCTTGATGTGCAAAACGGGGTCTTCCAGCTTGCGCGGGTGAGGCTCAGAAACGCGATTCAAGTTTGCACGTAGCGGCTCAAACGAATCGCAACAAGTTAATACACACAACGCCTTACAGGCACTTTTAGGCATGATGTGCAAAACGCGGTGATCCAGCTTGCTCGGGCTAGGCTCAGAACTGCGATTCAAGTTTGCACGTAGCGGCTCAAACGAATCGCAACAAGTTAATACACACAAAGCCTTACAGGCACTTTTAGGCATGATGTGCAAAACGCGGTCATCCAGCTTGCGCGGGTTAGGCTCAGAAATGTGACTCATGTTTGCACGTAGCGGCTCAAACGAACCGCAACAAGTTAATACACACAACGCCTTACAGGCACTTTAAGGCATGATGTGCAAAACGGGGTCTTCCAGCTTGCGCGGGTTAGGCTCAGAAATGCGATTCAAGTTGGCACGTAGCGGCTCAAACGAATCGCAACAAGATAATACAGGCACTTTAAAGCATGATGTGCAAAACGGGGTCTTCCAGCTTGCGCGGGTTAGGCTCAGAAATGCGATTCAAGTTGGCACGTAGCGGCTCAAACGAATCGCAACAAGTTAATACACACACAGCTTTACAGGCACTTTTAGGCATGATGTGCAAAACGCGGTCATCCAGCTTGCTCGGGTTAGGCTCAGAAATGCGATTCAAGTTTGCACGTAGCGGCTAAAACGAATCGGAACAAGTTAATAAAAACAACGCCTTACAGGCACTTTAATGGTTGATGTGCAAAAGGAGGTCATCCAGCTTGCTCGGGTTAGGCTCAGAAATGCGATTCAAGTTTGCACATAGCGGCTAAAACGAATCGCAACAAGTTAATACACACACAACTTTACAGGCACTTTTAGGCATGATGTGCAAAACGCGGTCATCCAGCTTGCTCGGGTTAGGCTCAGAACAGCGATTCAAGTTTGCATGTAGCGGCTCAAACGAATCGCAACAAGTTAATACACACCCAGCTTTACAGGCACTTTTAGGCATGATGTGCAAAACGCGGTCATCCAGCTTGCTCGGGTTAGGCTCAGAACTGCGATTCAAGTTTGCACATAGCGGCTGAAACGAATCGCAACAAGTTAATACACACAAAGCCTTACAGGCTCTTTTAGGCATGATGTGCAAAACGCGGTCATCCAGCTTGCGCGGGTTAGGCGCAGAACTTCGATTTAAGTTTGCATATAGCGGCTCAGACGAATCGCAACAAGTTGATGCACACAACGCCTTACAGGCATGATGTGCAAAACGGGGTCACCAGCTTGCTCGGGTTAGACTCAGAACTGCGATTCAAGTTTGCACATAGCGGCTAAACGAATCGCAACAAGTTAATACACACAACGCATTACAGGCACTTTTAGGCATGATGGGCAAAACGGCTTCATCCAGCTTGCGCGGGTTAGGCGCAGAACTTCGATTTAAGTTTGCACATACTGCTCAGACGAATCGCAACAAGTTGATACACACAACGCCTTACAGGCACTTTTAGGCATGATGTGCAAAACGGGGTCATCCAGCTTGCGAGGGTTAGGCGCAGAACTGCGAATCAAGTTCGCATATAGCTGCTAAAACGAATCGGAACACACGCCTTACAGGCACTTTTAACCATGATGTGCAAATAGGCGTCACTCAAGCTTGCGCGGGTTAGGCTCAGAACTGCGATTCAAGTTTGCACATAGCGGCTAAAACGAATCGCAACAAGTTAATACACACAAGGCCTTACAGGCACTTTTAGGCATGATGTGCAAAACGCGGGCATCCAGCTTGCGCGGGTTAGGCGCAGAACTTCGATTTAAGTTTGCATATAGCGGCTCAGACGAATCGCAACAAGTTGATACACACAACGCCTTACAGGCACTTTTAGGCATGGTGTGCAAAACGGGGTCACCAGCTTGCGAGGGTTAGGCGCAGAACTGCGATTCAAGTTCGCATATAGCTGCTAAAACGAATCGGAATACACAACGCCTTAAAGGCACATTTAGGCATGATATGCAAATAGGCGTCACTCAAGCTTGCTCTGTTTAGGCTCAGAACTGCGATTCAAGTTTGCACATAGCGGCTAAAACGAATCGCAACAAGTTAATACACACAAAGCCTTACAGGCACTTTTAGGCTTGATGTGCAAAACGCGGTCATCCAGCTTGCGCGGGTGAGGCTCAGAACTGCGATTCAAGTTTGCACGTAGCGGCTAAAACGAATCGCAACAAGTTAATACACACAAAGCCTTACAGGCACTTTAAGGCATGATGTTCAAAACGGGGTCTTCCAGCTTGCGCGGGTTAGGCTCAGAAGTGCGATTCAAGTTTGCACGTAGCGGCTCAAACGAATCGCAACAAGTTAATACACACAACGCCTTACAGGCACTTTTAGGCATGATGTGCAAAACGCGGTCATCCAGCTTGCTCGGATTAGGCTCAGAACTGCGATTCAAGTTTGCACGTAGCGGCTAAAACGAATCGCAACATGCTAATACAAACAAAGCCTTACACGCACTTTAAGGCATGATGTGCAAATAGGCGTCACTCAAGCTTGCGCGGGTTAGGCTCAGAACCGCGATTCAAAATTGCACATAGCGGCTAAAACGAATCGCAACAAGTTAATACACACACAGCTTTACAGGCACTTTTAGGCATGATGTGCAAAACGAGGTCATCCAGCTTGCTCGGGTTAGGCTCAGAAATGCGATTCAAGTTTGCACAAAGCGGCTAAAACGAATCGTAACAAGTTAATACACACACAGCCTTACAGGCACTTTTAGGCATGATGTGCAAAACGCGGTCATCCAGCTTGCTCGGGTTAGGCTCAGAAAGGCGTTTCAAGTTTGCACATAGCGGCTAAAACGAATCGCAACAAGTTAATACACACAACGCCTACAGGCACTTTTAGGCTTGATGTGGAAAACGGGGTCATCCAGTTTGCGCGGGTTAGGCTCAGAAATGCGATTCAAGTTTGCACGTAGCGGCTCAAACGAATCGCAACAAGTTAATACACACAACGCCTACAGGCACTTTTAGGCTTGATGTGCAAAACGGGGTCTTCCAGCTTGCGCGGGTTAGGCTCAGAAACGCGATTCAAGTTTGCACGTAGCGGCTCAAACGAATCGCAACAAGTTAATACACACAACGCCTTACAGGCACTTTTAAGCATGATGTGCAAAACGCGGTCATCCAGGTTGCTCGGGCTAGGCTCAGAACTGCGATTCAAGTTTGCACGTAGCGGCTCAAACGAATCGCAACAAGTTAATACACACAACGCCTTACAGGCACTTTTAAGCATGATGTGCAAATAGGCGTCCCTCAAGCTTGCGCGGGTTAGGCTCAGAACTGCGATTCAAGTTTGCACATAGCGGCTAAAACGAATCGAACCAAGTTAATACACACAAAGCCTTACAGGCACTTTTAGGCATGATGTGCAAAACGCGGTCATCCAGCTTGCGCGGGTTAGGGTTAGGCTCAGAAATGCGACACATGTTTGCACGTAGCGGCTCAAACGAATCGCAACAAGTTAATACACACAACGCCTTACAGGCACTTTTAGGCTTGATGTGCAAAACGGGGTCTTCCAGCTTGCGCGGGTTAGGCTCAGAAACGCGATTCAAGTTTGCACGTAGCGGCTCAAACGAATCGCAACAAGTTAATACACACAACGCCTTACAGGCACTTTTAGGCATGATGTGCAAAACGCGGTGATCCAGCTTGCTCGGGCTAGGCTCAGAACTGCGATTCAAGTTTGCACGTAGCGGCTCAAACGAATCGCAACAAGTTAATACACACAAAGCCTTACAGGCACTTTTAGGCATGATGTGCAAAACGCGGTCATCCAGCTTGCGCGGGTTAGGCTCAGAAATGTGACTCATGTTTGCACGTAGCGGCTCAAACGAACCGCAACAAGTTAATACACACAACGCCTTACAGGCACTTTAAGGCATGATGTGCAAAACGGGGTCTTCCAGCTTGCGCGGGTTAGGCTCAGAAATGCGATTCAAGTTGGCACGTAGCGGCTCAAACGAATCGCAACAAGTTAATACACACACAGCTTTACAGGCACTTTTAGGCATGATGTGCAAAACGCGGTCATCCAGCTTGCTCGGGTTAGGCTCAGAAATGCGATTCAAGTTTGCACGTAGCGGCTAAAACGAATCGGAACAAGTTAATACACACAAGGCCTTACAGGCACTTTTAGGCATGATGTGCAAAACGCGGTCATCCAGCTTGCTCGGGTTAGGCTCAGAAATGCGATTCAAGTTTGCACGTAGCGGCTAAAACGAATCGGAACAAGTTAATACACACAAGGCCTTACAGGCACTTTTTGGCATGATGTGCAAATAGGCGTCACTCAAGCTTTCGTGGGTTAGGCTCAGAACTGCGATTCAAGTTTGCACATAGCGGCTAAAACGAATCGCAACAAGTTAATAAAAACAACGCCTTACAGGCACTTTAATGGTTGATGTGCAAAAGGAGGTCATCCAGCTTGCTCGGGTTAGGCTCAGAAATGCGATTCAAGTTTGCACATAGCGGCTAAAACACACACAACTTTACAGGCACTTTTAGGCATGATGTGCAAAACGCGGTCATCCAGCTTGCTCGGGTTAGGCTCAGAACAGCGATTCAAGTTTGCATGTAGCGGCTCAAACGAATCGCAACAAGTTAATACACACAACGCCTTACAGGCACTTTTAAGCATGATGTGCAAATAGGCGTCCCTCAAGCTTGCGCGGGTTAGGCTCAGAACTGCGATTCAAGTTTGCACATAGCGGCTAAAACGAATCGAACCAAGTTAATACACACAAAGCCTTACAGGCACTTTTAGGCATGATGTGCAAAACGCGGTCATCCAGCTTGCGCGGGTTAGGGTTAGGCTCAGAAATGCGTCACATGTTTGCACGTAGCGGCTCAAACGAATCGCAAAGGGTTAATACACACAACGCCTTACAGGTACTTTTAGGCTTGATGTGCAAAACGGGGTCTTCCAGCTTGCGCGGGTGAGGCTCAGAAACGCGATTCAAGTTTGCACGTAGCGGCTCAAACGAATCGCAACAAGTTAATACACACAACGCCTTACAGGCACTTTTAGGCATGATGTGCAAAACGCGGTGATCCAGCTTGCTCGGGCTAGGCTCAGAACTGCGATTCAAGTTTGCACGTAGCGGCTCAAACGAATCGCAACAAGTTAATACACACAAAGCCTTACAGGCACTTTTAGGCATGATGTGCAAAACGCGGTCATCCAGCTTGCGCGGGTTAGGCTCAGAAATGTGACTCATGTTTGCACGTAGCGGCTCAAACGAACCGCAACAAGTTAATACACACAACGCCTTACAGGCACTTTAAGGCATGATGTGCAAAACGGGGTCTTCCAGCTTGCGCGGGTTAGGCTCAGAAATGCGATTCAAGTTGGCACGTAGCGGCTCAAACGAATCGCAACAAGATAATACAGGCACTTTAAAGCATGATGTGCAAAACGGGGTCTTCCAGCTTGCGCGGGTTAGGCTCAGAAATGCGATTCAAGTTGGCACGTAGCGGCTCAAACGAATCGCAACAAGTTAATACACACACAGCTTTACAGGCACTTTTAGGCATGATGTGCAAAACGCGGTCATCCAACTTGCTCGGGTTAGGCTCAGAAATGCGATTCAAGTTTGCACGTAGCGGCTAAAACGAATCGGAACAAGTTAATACACACAAGGCCTTACAGGCACTTTTAGGCATGATGTGCAAAACGCGGTCATCCAGCTTGCTCGGGTTAGGCTCAGAAATGCGATTCAAGTTTGCACGTAGCGGCTAAAACGAATCGGAACAAGTTAATAAAAACAATGCCTTACAGGCACTTTAATGGTTGATGTGCAAAAGGAGGTCATCCAGCTTGCTCGGGTTAGGCTCAGAAATGCGATTCAAGTTTGCACATAGCGGCTAAAACGAATCGCAACAAGTTAATACACACACAACTTTACAGGCACTTTTATGCATGATGTGCAAAACGCGGTCATCCAGCTTGCTCGGGTTAGGCTCAGAACAGCGATTCAAGTTTGCATGTAGCGGCTCAAACGAATCGCAACAAGTTAATACACACCCAGCTTTACAGGCACTTTTTGGCATGATGTGCAAAACGCGGTCATCCAGCTTGCTCGGGTTAGGCTCAGAACTGCGATTCAAGTTTGCACATAGCGGCTGAAACGAATCGCAACAAGTTAATACACACAAAGCCTTACAGGCTCTTTTAGGCATGATGTGCAAAACGCGGTCATCCAGCTTGCGCGGGTTAGGCTCAGAACTTCGATTTAAGTTTGCATATAGCGGCTCAGACGAATCGCAACAAGTTGATGCACACAACGCCTTACAGGCATGATGTGCAAAACGGGGTCACCAGCTTGCTCGGGTTAGACTCAGAACTGCGATTCAAGTTTGCACATAGCGGCTAAACGAATCGCAACAAGTTAATACACACAACGCATTACAGGCACTTTTAGGCATGATGGGCAAAACGGCTTCATCCAGCTTGCGCGGGTTAGGCTCAGAACTTCGATTTAAGTTTGCACATACTGCTCAGACGAATCGCAACAAGTTGATACACACAACGCCTTACAGGCACTTTTAGGCATGATGTGCAAAACGGGGTCATCCAGCTTGCGAGGGTTAGGCGCAGAACTGCGAATCAAGTTCGCATATAGCTGCTAAAACGAATCGGAACACACGCCTTACAGGCACTTTTAACCATGATGTGCAAATAGGCGTCACTCAAGCTTGCGCGGGTTAGGCTCAGAACTGCGATTCAAGTTTGCACATAGCGGCTAAAACGAATCGCAACAAGTTAATACACACAAGGCCTTACAGGCACTTTTAGGCATGATGTGCAAAACGCGGGCATCCAGCTTGCGCGGGTTAGGCGCAGAACTTCGATTTAAGTTTGCATATAGCGGCTCAGACGAATCGCAACAAGTTGATACACACAACGCCTTACAGGCACTTTTAGGCATGGTGTGCAAAACGGGGTCACCAGCTTGCGAGGGTTAGGCGCAGAACTGCGATTCAAGTTCGCATATAGCTGCTAAAACGAATCGGAATACACAACGCCTTAAAGGCACATTTAGGCATGATATGCAAATAGGCGTCACTCAAGCTTGTTCTGTTTAGGCTCAGAACTGCGATTCAAGTTTGCACATAGCGGCTAAAACGAATCGCAACAAGTTAATACACACAAAGCCTTACAGGCACTTTTAGGCTTGATGTGCAAAACGCGGTCATCCAGCTTGCGCGGGTGAGGCTCAGAACTGCGATTCAAGTTTGCACGTAGCGGCTAAAACGAATCGCAACAAGTTAATACACACAAAGCCTTACAGGCACTTTAAGGCATGATGTTCAAAACGGGGTCTTCCAGCTTGCGCGGGTTAGGCTCAGAAGTGCGATTCAAGTTTGCACGTAGCGGCTCAAACGAATCGCAACAAGTTAATACACACAACGCCTTACAGGCACTTTTAGGCATGATGTGCAAAACGCGGTCATCCAGCTTGCTCGGATTAGGCTCAGAACTGCGATTCAAGTTTGCACGTAGCGGCTAAAACGAATCGCAACATGCTAATACAAACAAAGCCTTACACGCACTTTAAGGCATGATGTGCAAATAGGCGTCACTCAAGCTTGCGCGGGTTAGGCTCAGAACCGCGATTCAAAATCGCACATAGCGGCTAAAACGAATCGCAACAAGTTAATACACACACAGCTTTACAGGCACTTTTAGGCATGATGTGCAAAACGCGGTCATCCAGCTTGCTCGGGTTAGGCTCAGAAATGCGATTCAAGTTTGCACATAGCGGCTAAAACGAATCGCAACAAGTTAATACACACAACGCCTACAGGCACTTTAAGCTTGATGTGGAAAACGGGGTCATCCAGTTTGCGCGGGTTAGGCTCAGAAATGCGATTCAAGTTTGCACGTAGCGGCTCAAACGAATCGCAACAAGTTAATACACACAACGCCTACAGGCACTTTTAGGCTTGATGTGCAAAACGGGGTCTTCCAGCTTGCGCGGGTTAGGCTCAGAAACGCGATTCAAGTTTGCACGTAGCGGCTCAAACGAATCGCAACAAGTTAATACACACAACGCCTTACAGGCACTTTTAAGCATGATGTGCAAAACGCGGTCATCCAGGTTGCTCGGGCTAGGCTCAGAACTGCGATTCAAGTTTGCACGTAGCGGCTCAAACGAATCGCAACAAGTTAATACACACAACGCCTTACAGGCACTTTTAAGCATGATGTGCAAATAGGCGTCCCTCAAGCTTGCGCGGGTTAGGCTCAGAACTGCGATTCAAGTTTGCACATAGCGGCTAAAACGAATCGAACCAAGTTAATACACACAAAGCCTTACAGGCACTTTTAGGCATGATGTGCAAAACGCGGTCATCCAGCTTGCGCGGGTTAGGGTTAGGCTCAGAAATGCGACACATGTTTGCACGTAGCGGCTCAAACGAATCGCAACAAGTTAATACACACAACGCCTTACAGGCACTTTTAGGCTTGATGTGCAAAACGGGGTCTTCCAGCTTGCGCGGGTTAGGCTCAGAAACGCGATTCAAGTTTGCACGTAGCGGCTCAAACGAATCGCAACAAGTTAATACACACAACGCCTTACAGGCACGTTTAGGCATGATGTGCAAAACGCGGTGATCCAGCTTGCTCGGGCTAGGCTCAGAACTGCGATTCAAGTTTGCACGTAGCGGCTCAAACGAATCGCAACAAGTTAATACACACAAAGCCTTACAGGCACTTTTAGGCTTGATGTGCAAAACGCGGTCATCCAGCTTGCGCGGGTGAGGCTCAGAACTGCGATTCAAGTTTGCACGTAGCGGCTAAAACGAATCGCAACAAGTTAATACACACAAAGCCTTACAGGCACTTTAAGGCATGATGTTCAAAACGGGGTCTTCCAGCTTGCGCGGGTTAGGCTCAGAAGTGCGATTCAAGTTTGCACGTAGCGGCTCAAACGAATCGCAACAAGTTAATACACACAACGCCTTACAGGCACTTTTAGGCATGATGTGCAAAACGCGGTCATCCAGCTTGCTCGGATTAGGCTCAGAACTGCGATTCAAGTTTGCACGTAGCGGCTAAAACGAATCGCAACATGCTAATACAAACAAAGCCTTACACGCACTTTAAGGCATGATGTGCAAATAGGCGTCACTCAAGCTTGCGCGGGTTAGGCTCAGAACCGCGATTCAAAATCGCACATAGCGGCTAAAACGAATCGCAACAAGTTAATACACACACAGCTTTACAGGCACTTTTAGGCATGATGTGCAAAACGCGGTCATCCAGCTTGCTCGGGTTAGGCTCAGAAATGCGATTCAAGTTTGCACATAGCGGCTAAAACGAATCGCAACAAGTTAATACACACAACGCCTACAGGCACTTTAAGCTTGATGTGGAAAACGGGGTAATCCAGTTTGCGCGGGTTAGGCTCAGAAATGCGATTCAAGTTTGCACGTAGCGGCTCAAACGAATCGCAACAAGTTAATACACACAACGCCTACAGGCACTTTTAGGCTTGATGTGCAAAACGGGGTCTTCCAGCTTGCGCGGGTTAGGCTCAGAAACGCGATTCAAGTTTGCACGTAGCGGCTCAAACGAATCGCAACAAGTTAATACACACAACGCCTTACAGGCACTTTTAAGCATGATGTGCAAAACGCGGTCATCCAGGTTGCTCGGGCTAGGCTCAGAACTGCGATTCAAGTTTGCACGTAGCGGCTCAAACGAATCGCAACAAGTTAATACACACAACGCCTTACAGGCACTTTTAAGCATGATGTGCAAATAGGCGTCCCTCAAGCTTGCGCGGGTTAGGCTCAGAACTGCGATTCAAGTTTGCACATAGCGGCTAAAACGAATCGAACCAAGTTAATACACACAAAGCCTTACAGGCACTTTTAGGCATGATGTGCAAAACGCGGTCATCCAGCTTGCGCGGGTTAGGGTTAGGCTCAGAAATGCGACACATGTTTGCACGTAGCGGCTCAAACGAATCGCAACAAGTTAATACACACAACGCCTTACAGGCACTTTTAGGCTTGATGTGCAAAACGGGGTCTTCCAGCTTGCGCGGGTTAGGCTCAGAAACGCGATTCAAGTTTGCACGTAGCGGCTCAAACGAATCGCAACAAGTTAATACACACAACGCCTTACAGGCACGTTTAGGCATGATGTGCAAAACGCGGTGATCCAGCTTGCTCGGGCTAGGCTCAGAACTGCGATTCAAGTTTGCACGTAGCGGCTCAAACGAATCGCAACAAGTTAATACACACAAAGCCTTACAGGCACTTTTAGGCATGATGTGCAAAACGCGGTCATCCAGCTTGCGCGGGTTAGGCTCAGAAATGTGACTCATGTTTGCACGTAGCGGCTCAAACGAACCGCAACAAGTTAATACACACAACGCCTTACAGGCACTTTAAGGCATGATGTGCAAAACGGGGTCTTCCAGCTTGCGCGGGTTAGGCTCAGAAATGCGATTCAAGTTGGCACGCAGCGGCTCAAACGAATCGCAACAAGATAATACAGGCACTTTAAGGCATGATGTGCAAAACGGGGTCTTCCAGCTTGCGCGGGTTAGGCTCAGAAATGCGATTCAAGTTGGCACGTAGCGGCTCAAACGAATCGCAACAAGTTAATACACACACAGCTTTACAGGCACTTTTAGGCATGATGTGCAAAACGCGGTCATCCAGCTTGCTCGGGTTAGGCTCAGAAATGCGATTCAAGTTTGCACGTAGCGGCTAAAACGAATCGGAACAAGTTAATACACACAAGGTCTTACAGGCACTTTTAGGCATGATGTGCAAAACGCGGTCATCCAGCTTGCTCGGGTTAGGCTCAGAAATGCGATTCAAGTTTGCACGTAGCGGCTAAAACGAATCGGAACAAGTTAATACACACAAGGCCTTACAGGCACTTTTTGGCATGATGTGCAAATAGGCGTCACTCAAGCTTTCGTGCGTTAGGCTCAGAACTGCGATTCAAGTTTGCACATAGCGGCTAAAACGAATCGCAACAAGTTAATAAAAACAACGCCTTACAGGCACTTTAATGGTTGATGTGCAAAAGGAGGTCATCCAGCTTGCTCGGGTTAGGCTCAGAAATGCGATTCAAGTTTGCACATAGCGGCTAAAACGAATCGCAACAAGTTAATACACACACAACTTTACAGGCACTTTTAGGCATGATGTGCAAAACGCGGTCATCCAGCTTGCTCGGGTTAGGCTCAGAACAGCGATTCAAGTTTGCATGTAGCGGCTCAAACGAATCGCAACAAGTTAATACACACAACGCCTTACAGGCACTTTTAAGCATGATGTGCAAATAGGCGTCCCTCAAGCTTGCGCGGGTTAGGCTCAGAACTGCGATTCAAGTTTGCACATAGCGGCTAAAACGAATCGAACCAAGTTAATACACACAAAGCCTTACAGGCACTTTTAGGCATGATGTGCAAAACGCGGTCATTCAGCTTGCGCGGGTTAGGGTTAGGCTCAGAAATGCGTCACATGTTTGCACGTAGCGGCTCAAACGAATCGCAAAGGGTTAATACACACAACGCCTTACAGGCACTTTTAGGCATGATGTGCAAAACGCGGTGATCCAGCTTGCTCGGGCTAGGCTCAGAACTGCGATTCAAGTTTGCACGTAGCGGCTCAAACGAATCGCAACAAGTTAATACACACAAAGCCTTACAGGCACTTTTAGGCATGATGTGCAAAACGCGGTGATCCAGCTTGCTCGGGCTAGGCTCAGAAATGCGTCACATGTTTGCACGTAGCGGCTCAAACGAATCGCAAAGGGTTAATACACACAACGCCTTACAGGCACTTTTAGGCATGATGTGCAAAACGCGGTGATCCAGCTTGCTCGGGCTAGGCTCAGAACTGCGATTCAAGTTTGCACGTAGCGGCTCAAACGAATCGCAACAAGTTAATACACACAACGCCTTACAGGCACTTTTAGGCATGATGTGCAAAACGCGGTGATCCAGCTTGCTCGGGCTAGGCTCAGAACTGCGATTCAAGTTTGCACGTAGCGGCTCAAACGAATCGCAACAAGTTAATACACACAAAGCCTTACAGGCACTTTTAGGCATGATGTGCAAAACGCGGTCATCCAGCTTGCGCGGGTTAGGCTCAGAAATGTGACTCATGTTTGCACGTAGCGGCTCAAACGAACCGCAACAAGTTAATACACACAACGCCTTACAGGCACTTTAAGGCATGATGTGCAAAACGGGGTCTTCCAGCTTGCGCGGGTTAGGCTCAGAAATGCGATTCAAGTTGGCACGTAGCGGCTCAAACGAATCGCAACAAGATAATACAGGCACTTTAAGGCATGATGTGCAAAACGGGGTCTTCCAGCTTGCTCGGGTTAGGCTCAGAACTGCGATTCAAGTTTGCACATAGCGGCTGAAACGAATCGCAACAAGTTAATACACACAAAGCCTTACAGGCTCTTTTAGGCATGATGTGCAAAACGCGGTCATCCAGCTTGCGCGGGTTAGGCGCAGAACTTCGATTTAAGTTTGCATATAGCGGCTCAGACGAATCGCAACAAGTTGATGCACACAACGCCTTACAGGCATGATGTGCAAAACGGGGTCACCAGCTTGCTCGGGTTAGACTCAGAACTGCGATTCAAGTTCGCACATAGCGGCTAAACGAATCGCAACAATACACACAACGCATTACAGGCACTTTTAGGCATGATGGGCAAAACGGCTTCATCCAGCTTGCGCGGGTTAGGCGCAGAACTTCGATTTAAGTTTGCACATACTGCTCAGACGAATCGCAACAAGTTGATACACACAACGCCTTACAGGCACTTTTAGGCATGATGTGCAAAACGGGGTCATCCAGCTTGCGAGGGTTAGGCGCAGAACTGCGAATCAAGTTCGCATATAGCTGCTAAAACGAATCGGAACACACGCCTTACAGGCACTTTTAACCATGATGTGCAAATAGGCGTCACTCAAGCTTGCGCGGGTTAGGCTCAGAACTGCGATTCAAGTTTGCACATAGCGGCTAAAACGAATCGCAACAAGTTAATACACACAAAGCCTTACAGGCACTTTTAGGCTTGATGTGCAAAACGCGGTCATCCAGCTTGCGCGGGTGAGGATCAGAACTGCGATTCAAGTTTGCACGTAGCGGCTAAAACGAATCGCAATAAGTTAATACACACAAAGCCTTACGGGCACTTTAAGGCATGATGTGCAAAACGGGGTCTTCCAGCTTGCGCGGGTTAGGCTCAGAAGTGCGATTCAAGTTTGCACGTAGCGGCTCAAACGAATCGCAACAAGTTAATACACACAACGCCTTACAGGCACTTTTAGGCATGATGTGCAAAACGCGGTCATCCAGCTTGCTCGGATTAGGCTCAGAATTGCGATTCAAGTTTGCACGTAGCGGCTAAAACGAATCGCAACATGCTAATACAAACAGAGCCTTACACGCACTTTTAGGCATTATGTGCAAATAGGCGTCACTCAAGCTTTCGTGGGTTAGGCTCAGAACTGCGATTCAAGTTTGCACATAGCGGCTAAAACGAATCGCAACAAGTTAATACACACAACGCCTTACAGGCACTTTAAGGGTTGATGTGCAAAACGAGGTCATCCAGCTTGCTCGGGTTAGGCTCAGAAATGCGATTCGAGTTTGCACATAGCGGCTAAAACGAATCGCAACAAGTTAATACACACACAGCTTTACAGGCACTTTTAGGCATGATGTGCAAAACGCTGTCATCCAGCTTGCTCGGGTTAGGCTCAGAAATGCGATTCAAGTTTACACGTAGCGGCTAAAACGAATCGGAACAAGTTAATACACACAAGGCCTTACAGGCACTTTTAGGCTTGATGTGCAAAACGGGGTCTTCCAGCTTGCGCGGGTTAGGCTCAGAAACGCGATTCAAGTTTGCACGTAGCGGCTCAAACGAATCGCAACAAGTTAATACACACAACGCCTTACAGGCACTTTTAGGCATGATGTGCAAAACGCGGTCATCCAGCTTGCTCGGGCTAGGCTCAGAACTGCGATTCAAGTTTGCACGTAGCGGCTCAAACGAATCGCAACAAGTTAATACACACAACGCCTTACAGGCACTTTTAAGCATGATGTGCAAATAGGCGTCCCTCAAGCTTGCGCGGGTTAGGCTCAAAACTGCGATTCAAGTTTGCACATAGCGGCTAAAACGAATCGAACCAATACACACAACGCCTTACAGGCACTTTAAGGCATGATGTGCAAAACGGGGTCTTCCAGCTTGCGCGGGTTAGGCTCAGAAATGCGATTCAAGTTGGCACGTAGCGGCTCAAACGAATCGCAACAAGATAATACAGGCACTTTAAGGCATGATGTGCAAAACGGGGTCTTCCAGCTTGCGCGGGTTAGGCTCAGAAATGCGATTCAAGTTGGCACGTAGCGGCTCAAACGAATCGCAACAAGTTAATACACACACAGCTTTACAGGCACTTTTAGGCATGATGTGCAAAACGCGGTCATCCAGCTTGCTCGGGTTAGGCTCAGAAATGCGATTCAAGTTTGCACGTAGCGGCTAAAACGAATCGAAACAAGTTAATACACACAAGGCCTTACAGGCACTTTTAGGCATGATGTGCAAAACGCGGTCATCCAGCTTGCTCGGGTTAGGCTCAGAAATGCGATTCAAGTATGCACGTAGCGGCTAAAACGGTTCGGAACAAGTTAATACACACAAGGCCTTACAGGCACTTTTTGGCATGATGTGCAAATAGGCGTCACTCAAGCTTTCGTGGGTTAGGCTCAGAACTGCGATTCAAGTTTGCACATAGCGGCTAAAACGAATCGCAACAAGTTAATAAAAACAACGCCTTACAGGCACTTTAATGGTTGATGTGCAAAACGAGGTCATCCAGCTTGCTCGGGTTAGGCTCAGAAATGCGATTCAAGTTTGCACATAGCGGCTAAAACGAATCGCAATAAGTTAATACACACAAAGCCTTACAGGCACTTTAAGGCATGATGTGCAAAACGGGGTCTTCCAGTTTGCGCGGGTTAGGCTCAGAAGTGCGATTCAAGTTTGCACGTAGCGGCTCAAACGAATCGCAACAAGTTAATACACACAACGCCTTACAGGCACTTTTAGGCATGATGTGCAAAACGCGGTCATCCAGCTTGCTCGGATTAGGCTCAGAATTGCGATTCAAGTTTGCACGTAGCGGCTAAAACGAATCGCAACATGCTAATACAAACAGAGCCTTACACGCACTTTTAGGCATGATGTGCAAATAGGCGTCACTCAAGCTTTCGTGGGTTAGGCTCAGAACTGCGATTCAAGTTTGCACATAGCGGCTAAAACGAATCGCAACAAGTTAATACACACAACGCCTTACAGGCACTTTAAGGGTTGATGTGCAAAACGAGGTCATCCAGCTTGCTCGGGTTAGGCTCAGAAATGCGATTCGAGTTTGCACATAGCGGCTAAAACGAATCGCTACAAGTTAATACACACACAGCTTTACAGGCACTTTTAGGCATGATGTGCAAAACGCGGTCATCCAGCTTGCTCGGGTTAGGCTCAGAACAGCGATTCAAGTTTGTATGTAGCGGCTCAAACGAATCGCAACAAGTTAATACACACACAGCTTTACAGGCACTTTTAGGCATGATGTGCAAAACGCTGTCATCCAGCTTGCTCGGGTTAGGCTCAGAACTGCGATTCAAGTTTGCACATAGCGGCTGAAACGAATCGGAACAAGTTAATACACACAAGGCCTTACAGGCACTTTTAGGCTTGATGTGCAAAACGGGGTCTTCCAGCTTGCGCGGGTTAGGCTCAGAAACGCGATTCAAGTTTGCACGTAGCGGCTCAAACGAATCGCAACAAGTTAATACACACAACGCCTTACAGGCACTTTTAAGCATGATGTGCAAATAGTCCCTCAAGCTTGCGCGGGTTAGGCTCAGAACTGCGATTCAAGTTTGCACATAGCGGCTAAAACGAATCGAACCAAGTTAATACACACAAAGCCTTACAGGCACTTTTAGGCATGATGTGCAAAACGCGGTCATCCAGCTTGCGCGGGTTAGGGTTAGGCTCAGAAATGCGTCACATGTTTGCACGTAGCGGCTCAAACGAATCGCCAAGGGTTAATACACACAACGCCTTACAGGCACTTTTAGGCTTGATGTGCAAAACGGGGTCTTCCAGCTTGCGCGGGTGAGGCTCAGAAACGCGATTCAAGTTTGCACGTAGCGGCTCAAACGAATCGCAACAAGTTAATACACACAACGCCTTACAGGCACTTTTAGGCATGATGTGCAAAACGCGGTGATCCAGCTTGCTCGGGCTAGGCTCAGAACTGCGATTCAAGTTTGCACGTAGCGGCTCAAACGAATCGCAACAAGTTAATACACACAAAGCCTTACAGGCACTTTTAGGCATGATGTGCAAAACGCGGTCATCCAGCTTGCGCGGGTTAGGCTCAGAAATGTGACTCATGTTTGCACGTAGCGGCTCAAACGAACCGCAACAAGTTAATACACACAACGCCTTACAGGCACTTTAAGGCATGATGTGCAAAACGGGGTCTTCCAGCTTGCGCGGGTTAGGCTCAGAAATGCTATTCAAGTTGGCACGTAGCGGCTCAAACGAATCGCAACAAGATAATACGGGCACTTTAAGGCATGATGTGCAAAACGGGGTCTTCCAGCTTGCGCGGGTTAGGCTCAGAAATGCGATTCAAGTTGGCACGTAGCGGCTCAAACGAATCGCAACAAGATAATACGGGCACTTTAAGGCATGATGTGCAAAACGGGGTCATCCAGCTTGCTCGGGTTAGGCTCAGAAATGCGATTCAAGTTTGCACGTAGCGGCTAAAACGAATCGAAACAAGTTAATACACACAAGGCCTTACAGGCACTTTTAGGCATGATGTGCAAAACGCGGTCATCCAGCTTGCTCGGGTTAGGCTCAGAAATGCGATTCAAGTATGCACGTAGCGGCTAAAACGGTTCGGAACAAGTTAATACACACAAGGCCTTACAGGCACTTTTTGGCATGATGTGCAAATAGGCGTCACTCAAGCTTTCGTGGGTTAGGCTCAGAACTGCGATTCAAGTTTGCACATAGCGGCTAAAACGAATCGCAACAAGTTAATAAAAACAACGCCTTACAGGCACTTTAATGGTTGATGTGCAAAACGAGGTCATCCAGCTTGCTCGGGTTAGGCTCAGAAATGCGATTCAAGTTTGCACATAGCGGCTAAAACGAATCGCAATAAGTTAATACACACAAAGCCTTACAGGCACTTTAAGGCATGATGTGCAAAACGGGGTCTTCCAGTTTGCGCGGGTTAGGCTCAGAAGTGCGATTCAAGTTTGCACGTAGCGGCTCAAACGAATCGCAACAAGTTAATACACACAACGCCTTACAGGCACTTTTAGGCATGATGTGCAAAACGCGGTCATCCAGCTTGCTCGGATTAGGCTCAGAATTGCGATTCAAGTTTGCACGTAGCGGCTAAAACGAATCGCAACATGCTAATACAAACAGAGCCTTACACGCACTTTTAGGCATGATGTGCAAATAGGCGTCACTCAAGCTTTCGTGGGTTAGGCTCAGAACTGCGATTCAAGTTTGCACATAGCGGCTAAAACGAATCGCAACAAGTTAATACACACAACGCCTTACAGGCACTTTAAGGGTTGATGTGCAAAACGAGGTCATCCAGCTTGCTCGGGTTAGGCTCAGAAATGCGATTCGAGTTTGCACATAGCGGCTAAAACGAATCGCTACAAGTTAATACACACACAGCTTTACAGGCACTTTTAGGCATGATGTGCAAAACGCGGTCATCCAGCTTGCTCGGGTTAGGCTCAGAAATGCGATTCAAGTTTGCACGTAGCGGCTAAAACGAATCGGAACAAGTTAATACACACAAGGCCTTACAGGCACTTTTAGGCATGATGTGCAAAACGCGGTCATCCAGCTTGCTCGGGTTAGGCTCAGAAATGCGATTCAAGTTTGCACGTAGCGGCTAAAACGAATCGGAACAAGTTAATAAAAACAACGCCTTACAGGCACTTTAATGGTTGATGTGCAAAAGGAGGTCATCCAGCTTGCTCGGGTTAGGCTCAGAAATGCGATTCAAGTTTGCACATAGCGGCTAAAACGAATCGCAACAAGTTAATACACACACAACTTTACAGGCACTTTTAGGCATGATGTGCAAAACGCGGTCATCCAGCTTGCTCGGGTTAGGCTCAGAACAGCGATTCAAGTTTGCATGTAGCGGCTCAAACGAATCGCAACAAGTTAATACACACCCAGCTTTACAGGCACTTTTAGGCATGATGTGCAAAACGCGGTCATCCAGCTTGCTCGGGTTAGGCTCAGAACTGCGATTCAAGTTTGCACATAGCGGCTGAAACGAATCGCAACAAGTTAATACACACAAAGCCTTACAGGCTCTTTTAGGCATGATGTGCAAAACGCGGTCATCCAGCTTGCTCGGGTTAGGCTCAGAAATGCGATTCAAGTTTACACGTAGCGGCTAAAACGAATCGGAACAAGTTAATACACACAAGGCCTTACAGGCACTTTTAGGCTTGATGTGCAAAACGGGGTCTTCCAGCTTGCGCGGGTTAGGCTCAGAAACGCGATTCAAGTTTGCACGTAGCGGCTCAAACGAATCGCAACAAGTTAATACACACAACGCCTTACAGGCACTTTTAAGCATGATGTGCAAATAGTCCCTCAAGCTTGCGCGGGTTAGGCTCAGAACTGCGATTCAAGTTTGCACATAGCGGCTAAAACGAATCGAACCAAGTTAATACACACATAGCCTTACAGGCACTTTTAGGCATGATGTGCAAAACGCGGTCATCCAGCTTGCGCGGGTTAGGGTTAGGCTCAGAAATGCGTCACATGTTTGCACGTAGCGGCTCAAACGAATCGCCAAGGGTTAATACACACAACGCCTTACAGGCACTTTTAGGCTTGATGTGCAAAACGGGGTCTTCCAGCTTGCGCGGGTGAGGCTCAGAAACGCGATTCAAGTTTGCACGTAGCGGCTCAAACGAATCGCAACAAGTTAATACACACAACGCCTTACAGGCACTTTTAGGCATGATGTGCAAAACGCGGTGATCCAGCTTGCTCGGGCTAGGCTCAGAACTGCGATTCAAGTTTGCACGTAGCGGCTCAAACGAATCGCAACAAGTTAATACACACAAAGCCTTACAGGCACTTTTAGGCATGATGTGCAAAACGCGGTCATCCAGCTTGCGCGGGTTAGGCTCAGAAATGTGACTCATGTTTGCACGTAGCGGCTCAAACGAACCGCAACAAGTTAATACACACAACGCCTTACAGGCACTTTAAGGCATGATGTGCAAAACGGGGTCTTCCAGCTTGCGCGGGTTAGGCTCAGAAATGCGATTCAAGTTGGCACGTAGCGGCTCAAACGAATCGCAACAAGATAATACGGGCACTTTAAGGCATGATGTGCAAAACGGGGTCTTCCAGCTTGCGCGGGTTAGGCTCAGAAATGCGATTCAAGTTGGCACGTAGCGGCTCAAACGAATCGCAACAAGATAATACGGGCACTTTAAGGCATGATGTGCAAAACGGGGTCTTCCAGCTTGCGCGGGTTACGCTCAGAAATGCGATTCAAGTTGGCACGTAGCGGCTCAAACGAATCGGAACAAGTTAATAAAAACAACGCCTTACAGGCACTTTAATGGTTGATGTGCAAAAGGAGGTCATCCAGCTTGCTCGGGTTAGGCTCAGAAATGCGATTCAAGTTTGCACATAGCGGCTAAAACGAATCGCAACAAGTTAATACACACACTTTACAGGCACTTTTAGGCATGATGTGCAAAACGCGGTCATCCAGCTTGCTCGGGTTAGGCTCAGAACAGCGATTCAAGTTTGCATGTAGCGGCTCAAACGAATCGCAACAAGTTAATACACACCCAGCTTTACAGGCACTTTTAGGCATGATGTGCAAAACGCGGTCATCCAGCTTGCTCGGGTTAGGCTCAGAACTGCGATTCAAGTTTGCACATAGCGGCTGAAACGAATCGCAACAAGTTAATACACACAAAGCCTTACAGGCTATTTTAGGCATGATGTGCAAAACGCGGTCATCCAGCTTGCGCGGGTTAGGCGCAGAACTTCGATTTATGTTTGCATATAGCGGCTCAGACGAATCGCAACAAGTTGATGCACACAACGCCTTACAGGCATGATGTGCAAAACGGGGTCACCAGCTTGCTCGGGTTAGACTCAGAACTGCGATTCAAGTTCGCACATAGCGGCTAAACGAATCGCAACAAGTTAATACACACAACGCATTACAGGCACTTTTAGGCATGATGGGCAAAACGGCTTCATCCAGCTTGCGCGGGTTAGGCGCAGAACTTCGATTTAAGTTTGCACATACTGCTCAGACGAATCGCAACAAGTTGATACACACAACGCCTTACAGGCACTTTTAGGCATGATGTGCAAAACGGGGTCATCCAGCTTGCGATGGTTAGGCGCAGAACTGCGAATCAAGTTCGCATATAGCTGCTAAAACGAATCGGAACACACGCCTTACAGGCACTTTTAACCATGATGTGCAAATAGGCGTCACTCAAGCTTGCGCGGGTTAGGCTCAGAACTGCGATTCAAGTTTGCACATAGCGGCTAAAACGAATCGCAACAAGTTAATACACACAAAGCCTTACAGGCACTTTTAGGCTTGATGTGCAAAACGCGGTCATCCAGCTTGCGCGGGTGAGGATCAGAACTGCGATTCAAGTTTGCACGTAGCGGCTAAAACGAATCGCAATAAGTTAATACACACAAAGCCTTACAGGCACTTTAAGGCATGATGTGCAAAACGGGGTCTTCCAGCTTGCGCGGGTTAGGCTCAGAAGTGCGATTCAAGTTTGCACGTAGCGGCTCAAACGAATCGCAACAAGTTAATACACACAACGCCTTACAGGCACTTTTAGGCATGATGTGCAAAACGCGGTCATCCAGTTTGCTCGGATTAGGCTCAGAATTGCGATTCAAGTTTGCACGTAGCGGCTAAAACGAATCGCAACATGCTAATACAAACAGAGCCTTACACGCACTTTTAGGCATGATGTGCAAATAGGCGTCACTCAAGCTTTCGTGGGTTAGGCTCAGAACTGCGATTCAAGTTTGCACATAGCGGCTAAAACGAATCGCAACAAGTTAATACACACAACGCCTTACAGGCACTTTAAGGGTTGATGTGCAAAACGAGGTCATCCAGCTTGCTCGGGTTAGGCTCAGAAATGCGATTCGAGTTTGCACATAGCGGCTAAAACGAATCGCTACAAGTTAATACACACACAGCTTTACAGGCACTTTTAGGCATGATGTGCAAAACGCGGTCATCCAGCTTGCTCGGGTTAGGCTCAGAACAGCGATTCAAGTTTGCATGTAGCGGCTCAAACGAATCGCAACAAGTTAATACACACACAGCTTTACGGGCACTTTTAGGCATGATGTGCAAAACGCTGTCACCCAGCTTGCTCGGGTTAGGCTCAGAACTGCGATTCAAGTTTGCACATAGCGGCTGAAACGAATCGCAACAAGTTAATACACCACAGCTTTACAGGCACTTTTAGGCATGATGTGCAAAACGCGGTCATCCAGCTTGCTCGGGTTAGGCTCAGAAATGCGATTCAAGTTTACACGTAGCGGCTAAAACGAATCGGAACAAGTTAATACACACAAGGCCTTACAGGCACTTTTAGGCTTGATGTGCAAAACGGGGTCTTCCAGCTTGCGCGGGTTAGGCTCAGAAACGCGATTCAAGTTTGCACGTAGCGGCTCAAACGAATCGCAACAAGTTAATACACACAACGCCTTACAGGCACTTTTAAGCATGATGTGCAAATAGGCGTCCCTCAAGCTTGCGCGGGTTAGGCTCAGAACTGCGATTCAAGTTTGCACATAGCGGCTAAAACGAATCGAACCAATACACACAACGCCTTACAGGCACTTTAAGGCATGATGTGCAAAACGGGGTCTTCCAGCTTGCGCGGGTTAGGCTCAGAAATGCGATTCAAGTTGGCACGTAGCGGCTCAAACGAATCGCAACAAGATAATACAGGCACTTTAAGGCATGATGTGCAAAACGGGGTCTTCCAGCTTGCGCGGGTTAGGCTCAGAAATGCGATTCAAGTTGGCACGTAGCGGCTCAAACGAATCGCAACAAGTTAATACACACACAGCTTTACAGGCACTTTTAGGCATGATGTGCAAAACGCGGTCATCCAGCTTGCTCGGGTTAGGCTCAGAAATGCGATTCAAGTTTGCACGTAGCGGCTAAAACGGTTCGGAACAAGTTAATACTGCCGCATAGAAGACGACGCAAAAGATGACGACAAGCGCGAGCCTGGAAGTGAAAGAAGCTTGAACACAAGACTTGTTCTGGTCGACCATTCAAACCATCTATCGCTAGGTTCTCCTTGGTCTTCTACCGAGACGTGACACTGGTGGAGCGCGCTGGGGTATGCATAGGACTCCTTCCGGCAGTCCACAGCGGATCCCAAACATCGACACGCCTGTCCATCGTGCTAGCCGCCGCCTTCTAGGCCTAGCGCCGGAGTACAGTCATCTGCCGAACGACTCCTCAAACGCCCAAGTTCCTAAGACCTCTCAAGCCATGGCACATACCAATCCTACACCGGTGACTCTACAGAACACCAAGGTGCCAGAGTGCTTTCACGGGGAAGCGTTTGAAGATGTGGAAGACTGGCTCGACCAGTTTGAGCGAGTGTCAAAGATCAACCAGTGGAGCGCGGACCAGAAGCTTTGTAATGTTTATTTTGCCCTTCAGGATAATGCTAGAACGTGGTTTGAAAACCATGAGGCCAGCTTATCCACATGGGATGACTTCCGCTGCCAGCTGGTCGACACTTTCGCGAGAACTGACCGACGGGACAATGCGCTGCGCCTGCTTGAAGTGCGCATCCAGAAGCCAAATGAGAGCGTGGCTATGTTTGCGGAAGACATGGCTCGCCTTTTTCGCCGTGCCGACCCTGATATGAGTGAACCAAAGAAGCTACGGCATCTCATGCATGGCGTCAAAGAACAGGTGTTTGCCGGCTTGGTCCGCAACCCCCCTAAAACCGTGAGTGAGTTCGTTAAGGACGCTACGGCTATCGAACGAGCCCTCCAAGACCGGTGCCGCCAGTACAACCGACCGGTCAACTGTGCCCCGACGACTGCGGCGGCGCTGACTGCAACAGATACGACCACTCTTCGAGACATCATTAGAGGCATTGTCCTTGAGGAGCTGCAGCGAATTACGACTACGAAGGCTCAGTCGTCAGGGGCCCTCATGGAAACAGTGAGGAATGAAATTCGATACGCCCTATCACCGTCTACACCATGCAACGAGTCTCATCCAGTCTACAACGCGGCACCCCTTTCCGAACCATACCACGCTCCAAAACCGATCAGCTGCACCGCCAACATTCCTGCAGCTTACCTCGAGCCGCAGCCCGAGAGCTATGCTGCGGTCCTTCGTCGCCCACCTCCAGACCACGCCCCACCGAGCTCACCGAACCGTCAGGAGATTCGGTTCCTCCAGGGGCCTCAGTGGGCGCCTCCCAGGCGCTCTCAACTGCGCCGAACTGACAGGTGGCGCAGTTATGACAGCCGACCACTTTGTTTCTACTGCGGACAACCTGGCCATGTGTATCGGTACTGCCGCCACCGCGAAGAGGGGCAGTCCTTTCCGCTTGCTTCTGCTCGCCGCCGCTTCGACACTAATTCTGCCCAAATCGACGACGACCCTCCGGTCAGCAGGGAAACCGAAACCCCGGGTTTCCGCCGCCGCTCCTCCCCATCGCCACAGCGTTATTCGCCGACACGTCGCAACACTACTGGCGTTAGCGGACGGCGGTCTCCTAGCCCTCACCGGGGAAACTAAGAGCTGCAACCTCGCGAGGGGAGGTTGCAACCAGTCTAAAAGTGTCGAAACCCTCACCACCGCCGCAATTGCCGACAACCCGGGCTTCTGACGCCGCCGCTAACATTGACATTTCCGCACTACCGCCGAAAATGCCGTACCAGATGATCAGCCATGACGACGAAGCTGACAGCGCCGACCTTGCCGCGCTTCCGCTGCAAATGCCGAAAGGGACGATCAACCCAGATAATTTTGTTAGCGCTGACCTCGCCGTTTCTATTGATGGGCTGGCGGTACATGCTCTGGTGGATACCGGGGCAGATTTTTCAATTATTAGCCAGAAACTGGCCGACACCCTGCGCAAAGTAAAAACTGAATGGACTGGGCCAGTAATAAGAAGTGCTGGGGGTCAGCTACTGGCACCGACAGGGAAATGCACTGCCCGGATAGGAATAGGAAACGCGGTGTTTGTTGGCAGCTTCGTTATTCTCCCTGACTGCTGCAAAGACCTCATCTTGGGCATGGACTTTCTGCGTCTTCATGGGGCTGTAATCAGCATCCGTGACAGCATCGTTGCCTTCACCAATAACCATGAAGACCTTGGTTATGCGCAAGTACCACTATTGCCCTTACGCGTCGCCAATGAGACGGTGACATTACCTCCGAGATCATGTTCTCTTGTTGAAGTGAAATGCGACGTGGCGCATACAGGCGATGGCGTCGCCGAACGGGCAGTTACCCTGGTACTCAGCCGAGGTGTTTCTATAGCTCGAGGGCTGGTCAACTTGACCAATGGGCATACCGAACTGCTGCTGACAAACTTCAGCGACGAGCGTCAGCAAATTCCGAAAGGCACAACTGTGGCCTTTTTCGACAGCCTCCCAAATGCGCAGCACTGTTGCTTACTGCAACAGAGAGGATCAGTGTGCAAGACACCCGTAACCATCGTTGATGTGAGCCCAAATCTGTCTTCTTCAGAGCGGGACCGCCTTTTGGATCTCATAGATCAATTTCGAGACTGTTTTGCTTCAGAATCGCGGATCGGCCAAACGCCTTTGACAAAACATCGAATTATCACGGATGACTCGATTCGCCCGATTCGACAAAATCCTTACCGTGTGGCTCCGAAAGAACGTGAAGCCATTCAGCGCCAGGTGGCCGAAATGCTTAGAGACGACGTTATCCAGCCGTCACAGAGTCCCTGGGCTTCCCCCGTGGTACTTGTTAAAAAGAAAGACGGCAGCTTACGATTTTGCATAGACTATCGCAAGCTCAACCAAGTGACCAAAAAAGACGTGTACCCTCTCCCTCGCATCGACGACTCCTTAGATCGCCTACGAAATGCACGTTACTTCTCGTCGATGGACTTGAAAAGTGGATATTGGCAAATCGAAGTGGATGAGAGGGATCGGGAGAAGACAGCATTCATCACTCCCGACGGATTGTATGAGTTTAAAGTCCTTCCGTTCGGTTTATGCTCGGCGCCAGCAACATTTCAGAGACTGATGGACACTGTGCTTTCGGGACTTAAGTGGCAAACATGCTTGGTGTATCTTGACGACGTGATAGTGTTTTCGGCTACATTTGAAGAGCATCTACTCCGTTTGCTAGCTGTGTTTCAGGCCATACAATCTGCGGGCCTCACATTAAAACCCGAGAAGTGCCACTTCGGTTACGAGGAGCTGCAGTTCTTAGGCCACGTCGTCAGCCAAGAAGGTGTTCGGCCGGATCCTGAAAAGCTCTCCGCAGTCGCCAAGTTCCCAACACCTACGGACAAAAAGACATTGCGGCGCTTCTTGGGTCTTTGCGCCTATTACCGTCGGTTTATTGCTGGCTTTTCACGAATAGCCTGGCCATTAACTTCACTGACTCGTGACAACGCAGTCTTTCGCTGGGGTGAAGACCAGCAACAAGCTTTCAATGAGCTGAGGAGGCGTCTACAGACACCACCTGTCCTGGCGCACTTTGATGACGACGCCCCTACACTGCTTCATACGGATGCCAGCAACGTGGGCTTAGGTGCTGTGTTAGTACAGCGCCAGGATGGTGTGAAAAAGGTAATTGCTTACGCCAGCAGGACCCTATCTAAAGCAGAAGCGAACTACTCGGCAACCGAAAAAGAATGTCTTGCAGTGGTATGGGCGGTTATGAAATTCCGCCCTTATTTGTACGCTCGCCCCTTTCAAGTCGTCAGCGACCATCACTCTCTCTGTTGGCTGACGAACTTAAAGGACCCTTCAGGGAGACTCGCGCGTTGGAGCCTTCGATTACAAGAATTTGACATGGCAGTTATTTACAAATCTGGAAAGAAGCACACAGATGCAGATTGCCTTTCGCGAGCGCCGGTCGAACCTTCCACTATGACCGATGAAGACACTGCGTTTTTAGGTGTCATAGATGACGCAACGCTTTCCCAACAGCAGCGAGAGGATCAGGAATTGCTCCCTCTTATTGATTTCTTGGAGAAGCGAACTACGGTTGTGCCGAAGATTTTCGCCCGAGTAATCTCTTCATTTTTTATTCGCAACAACGTCCTTTACAAGAAGAACTTCCGTCCTGGGGGAAACAGTTTTCTGCTCGTCGTCCCATCGGTTCTCCGCACTGAAGTTTTGCAAGCGTGCCACGACGAGCCAACCGCCGGTCACCTAGGCTACACCCGCACGTTGGCTAGAGTACAGCACGGATACTACTGGCCAAAACTGCCGGCGACAGTGAAACGCTATGTACGTACGTGCATTGACTGCCAGCGCCGTAAATCACCCCCTGTAAAACCAGCTGGCCTACTCCACCCTCTTCAAGTGCCAGCGACACCTTTTAAGCAAATTGGCATGGACCTCCTGGGACCATTTCCGACGTCTACAGCCGGGAATAAATGGATAATTGTCGCCACTGATTATCTGACCCGCTACGCGGAGACCAAGGCTCTGCCAAGGGGTACCGCCGCCGAAGCAGCTAGGTTCTTCGTTGAGAACATTGTCCTGAGGCATGGCGCTCCGGCACTTATTATAACTGACCGAGGAACTACATTTACGGCCGAACTTTTGGACATCGTTCTTCGCCTCAGTGGTACCAGTCACCGTAAAACTACTGCCTATCACCCTCAAACCAATGGGTTGACGGAACGCCTCAATAAGACCCTCGCAGACATGCTTTGCATGTACGTCGACGTAAACCACAAGAATTGGGACGAAATACTTCCCTACGTTACGTTCGCCTACAATACGGCCCGCCAAGACACCACTCGCATGACACCATTCAGCCTCCTTCACGGGCGACCAGTAACAACTATGCTGGATGCAATGTTGCTCCCGAATGCCGACACCGATGATCTCGACCAGGACGCCGAGGAATTCGCTCAGCGTGCAGAGGAAGCTCGCCAACTAGCTCGTGTGCAGATTCAAAATCAGCAGGAGCACGATGCACAACGCTACAATCAGAGACACCGGCATGTAATGTACGAACCTGGCGACAAAGTGTGGGTCTGGACACCTATTCGCCGCCGCGGACTCTCCGAAAAACTATTGCGACGATACTTTGGACCCTATGTTGTTCAGCGACGTTTAACCGACGTCACTTATGAGGTGATGCCAGACGGGGTGTCGACATCAAAGCGACGCCAGCACCAAGCTGACGTCGTCCACGTCGTGCGTATGAAGCCATACCACTCAGTCTGACCTTAACCTCCTACTTCCTTTTGTTCTCATCGGGACGATGCTTCCTAAGGAGGGAGGCAAATGCCGCATAGAAGACGACGCAAAAGATGACGACAAGCGCGAGCCTGGAAGTGAAAGAAGCTTGAACACAAGACTTGTTCTGGTCGACCATTCAAACCATCTATCGCTAGGTTCTCCTTGGTCTTCTACCGAGACGTGACAATACACACAAGGCCTTACAGGCACTTTTTGGCATGATGTGCAAATAGGCGTCACTCAAGCTTTCGTGGGTTAGGCTCAGAACTGCGATTCAAGTTTGCACATAGCGGCTAAAACGAATCGCAACAAGTTAATAAAAACAACGCCTTACAGGCACTTTAATGGTTGATGTGCAAAACGAGGTCATCCAGCTTGCTCGGGTTAGGCTCAGAAATGCGATTCAAGTTTGCACATAGCGGCTAAAACGAATCGCAATAAGTTAATACACACAAAGCCTTACAGGCACTTTAAGGCATGATGTGCAAAACGGGGTCTTCCAGCTTGCGCGGGTTAGGCTCAGAAGTGCGATTCAAGTTTGCACGTAGCGGCTCAAACGAATCGCAACAAGTTAATACACACAACGCCTTACAGGCACTTTTAGGCATGATGTGCAAAACGCGGTCATCCAGCTTGCTCGGATTAGGCTCAGAATTGCGATTCAAGTTTGCACGTAGCGGCTAAAACGAATCGCAACATGCTAATACAAACAGAGCCTTACACGCACTTTTAGGCATGATGTGCAAATAGGCGTCACTCAAGCTTTCGTGGGTTAGGCTCAGAACTGCGATTCAAGTTTGCACATAGCGGCTAAAACGAATCGCAACAAGTTAATACACACAACGCCTTACAGGCACTTTAAGGGTTGATGTGCAAAACGAGGTCATCCAGCTTGCTCGGGTTAGGCTCAGAAATGCGATTCGAGTTTGCACATAGCGGCTAAAACGAATCGCTACAAGTTAATACACACACAGCTTTACAGGCACTTTTAGGCATGATGTGCAAAACGCGGTCATCCAGCTTGCTCGGGTTAGGCTCAGAACAGCGATTCAAGTTTGTATGTAGCGGCTCAAACGAATCGCAACAAGTTAATACACACACAGCTTTACAGGCACTTTTAGGCATGATGTGCAAAACGCTGTCATCCAGCTTGCTCGGGTTAGGCTCAGAACTGCGATTCAAGTTTGCACATAGCGGCTGAAACGAATCGCAACAAGTTAATACACCACAGCTTTACAGGCACTTTTAGGCATGATGTGCAAAACGCGGTCATCCAGCTTGCTCGGGTTAGGCTCAAATGCGATTCAAGTTTACACGTAGCGGCTAAAACGAATCGGAACAAGTTAATACACACAAGGCCTTACAGGCACTTTTAGGCTTGATGTGCAAAACGGGGTCTTCCAGCTTGCGCGGGTTAGGCTCAGAAACGCGATTCAAGTTTGCACGTAGCGGCTCAAACGAATCGCAACAAGTTAATACACACAACGCCTTACAGGCACTTTTAGGCATGATGTGCAAAACGCGGTCATCCAGCTTGCTCGTGCTAGGCTCAGAACTGCGATTCAAGTTTGCACGTAGCGGCTCAAACGAATCGCAACAAGTTAATACACACAACGCCTTACAGGCACTTTTAAGCATGATGTGCAAATAGGCGTCCCTCAAGCTTGCGCGGGTTAGGCTCAGAACTGCGATTCAAGTTTGCACATAGCGGCTAAAACGAATCGAACCAATACACACAACGCCTTACAGGCACTTTAAGGCATGATGTGCAAAACGGGGTCTTCCAGCTTGCGCGGGTTAGGCTCAGAAATGCGATTCAAGTTGGCACGTAGCGGCTCAAACGAATCGCAACAAGATAATACAGGCACTTTAAGGCATGATGTGCAAAACGGGGTCTTCCAGCTTGCGCGGGTTAGGCTCAGAAATGCGATTCAAGTTGGCACGTAGCGGCTCAAACGAATCGCAACAAGTTAATACACACACAGCTTTACAGGCACTTTTAGGCATGATGTGCAAAACGCGGTCATCCAGCTTGCTCGGGTTAGGCTCAGAAATGCGATTCAAGTTTGCACGTAGCGGCTAAAACGATTCGGAACAAGTTAATACACACAAGGCCTTACAGGCACTTTTTGGCATGATGTGCAAATAGGCGTCACTCAAGCTTTCGTGGGTTAGGCTCAGAACTGCGATTCAAGTTTGCACATAGCGGCTAAAACGAATCGCAACAAGTTAATAAAAACAATGCCTTACAGGCACTTAATGGTTGATGTGCAAAACGAGGTCATCCAGCTTGCTCGGGTTAGGCTCAGAAATGCGATTCAAGTTTGCACATAGCGGCTAAAACGAATCGCAACAAGTTAATACACACACACTTTACAGGCACTTTTAGGCATGATGTGCAAAACGCGGTCATCCAGCTTGCTCGGGTTAGGCTCAGAACAGCGATTCAAGTTTGCATGTAGCGGCTCAAACGAATCGCAACAAGTTAATACACACCCAGCTTTACAGGCACTTTTAGGCATGATGTGCAAAACGCGGTCATCCAGCTTGCTCGGGTTAGGCTCAGAACTGCGATTCAAGTTTGCACATAGCGGCTGAAACGAATCGCAACAAGTTAATACACACAAAGCCTTACAGGCTCTTTTAGGCATGATGTGCAAAACGCGGTCATCCAGCTTGCGCGGGTTAGGCGCAGAACTTCGATTTAAGTTTGCATATAGCGGCTCATACGAATCGCAACAAGTTGATGCACACAACGCCTTACAGGCATGATGTGCAAAACGGGGTCACCAGCTTGCTCGGGTTAGACTCAGAGCTGCGATTCAAGTTTGCACATAGCGGCTAAACGAATCGCAACAAGTTAATACACACAACGCCTTACAGGCACTTTTAGGCATGATGGGCAAAACGGCTTCATCCAGCTTGCGCGGGTTAGGCGCAGAACTTCGATTTAAGTTTGCACATACTGCTCAGACGAATCGCAACAAGTTGATACACACAACGCCTTACAGGCACTTTTAGGCATGATGTGCAAAACGGGGTCATCCAGCTTGCGAGGGTTAGGCGCAGAACTGCGAATCAAGTTCGCATATAGCTGCTAAAACGAATCGGAACACACGCCTTACAGGCACTTTTAACCATGATGTGCAAATAGGCGTCACTCAAGCTTGCGCGGGTTAGGCTCAGAACTGCGATTCAAGTTTGCACATAGCGGCTAAAACGAATCGCAACAAGTTAATACACACAAAGCCTTACAGGCACTTTTAGGCTTGATGTGCAAAACGCGGTCATCCAGCTTGCGCGGGTGAGGATCAGAACTGCGATTCAAGTTTGCACGTAGCGGCTAAAACGAATCGCAATAAGTTAATACACACAAAGCCTTACAGGCACTTTAAGGCATGATGTGCAAAACGGGGTCTTCCAGCTTGCGAGGGTTAGGCTCAGAAGTGCGATTCAAGTTTGCACGTAGCGGCTCAAACGAATCGCAACAAGTTAATACACACAACGCCTTACAGGCACTTTTAGGCATGATGTGCAAAACGCGGTCATCCAGCTTGCTCGGATTAGGCTCAGAATTGCGATTCAAGTTTGCACGTAGCGGCTAAAACGAATCGCAACATGCTAATACAAACAAAGCCTTACACGCACTTTTAGGCATGATGTGCAAATAGGCGTCACTCAAGCTTTCGTGGGTTAGGCTCAGAACTGCGATTCAAGTTTGCACATAGCGGCTAAAACGAATCGCAACAAGTTAATACACACAACGCCTTACAGGCACTTTAAGGGTTGATGTGCAAAACGAGGTCATCCAGCTTGCTCGGGTTAGGCTCAGAAATGCGATTCGAGTTTGCACATAGCGGCTAAAACGAATCGCTACAAGTTAATACACACACAGCTTTACAGGCACTTTTAGGCATGATGTGCAAAACGCGGTCATCCAGCTTGCTCGGGTTAGGCTCAGAACAGCGATTCAAGTTTGCATGTAGCGGCTCAAACGAATCGCAACAAGTTAATACACACACAGCTTTACAGGCACTTTTAGGCATGATGTGCAAAACGCTGTCATCCAGCTTGCTCGGGTTAGGCTCAGAACTGCGATTCAAGTTTGCACATAGCGGCTGAAACGAATCGCAACAAGTTAATACACCACAGCTTTACAGGCACTTTTAGGCATGATGTGCAAAACGCGGTCATCCAGCTTGCTCGGGTTAGGCTCAGAAATGCGATTCAAGTTTACACGTAGCGGCTAAAACGAATCGGAACAAGTTAATACACACAAGGCCTTACAGGCACTTTTAGGCTTGATGTGCAAAACGCGGTCATCCAGCTTGCGCGGGTGAGGATCAGAACTGCGATTCAAGTTTGCACGTAGCGGCTAAAACGAATCGCAATAAGTTAATACACACAAAGCCTTACAGGCACTTTAAGGCATGATGTGAAAAACGGGGTCTTCCAGCTTGCGCTGGTTAGGCTCAGAAATGCGATTCAAGTTTGCACGTAGCGGCTCAAACGAATCGCAACAAGTTAATACACACAAGGCCTTACAGGCACTTTTAGGCTTGATGTGCAAAACGCGGTCATCCAGCTTGTGCGGGTGAGGATCAGAACAGCGATTCAAGTTTGCACGTAGCGGCTCAAACGAATCGCAACAAGTTAATACACACAATGCCTTACAGGCACTTTTAGGCATGATGTGCAAAACGGGGTCTTCCAGCTTGCGCGGGTTAGGCTCAGAAATGCGATTCAAGTTTGCACGTAGCGGCTCAAACGAATCGCAACAAGTTAATACACACAAAGCCTTACAGGCTCTTTTAGGCATGATGTGCAAAACGCGGTCATCCAGCTTGCGCGGGTGAGGATCAGAACAGCGATTCAAGTTTGCACGTAGCGGCTCAAACGAATCGCAACAAGTTAATACACACAATGCCTTACAGGCACTTTTAGGCATGATGTGCAAAACGGGGTCTTCCAGCTTGCGCGGGTTAGGCTCAGAAATGCGATTCAAGTTTGCACGTAGCGGCTCAAACGAATCGCAACAAGTTAATACACACAAAGCCTTACAGGCTCTTTTAGGCATGATGTGCAAAACGCGGTCATCCAGCTTGCTCGGGTTAGGCTCAGAAATGCGATTCAAGTTTACACGTAGCGGCTAAAACGAATCGGAACAAGTTAATACACACAAGGCCTTACAGGCACTTTTAGGCTTGATGTGCAAAACGCGGTCATCCAGCTTGCGCGGGTGAGGATCAGAACTGCGATTCAAGTTTGCACGTAGCGGCTAAAACGAATCGCAATAAGTTAATACACACAAAGCCTTACAGGCACTTTAAGGCATGATGTGCAAAACGGGGTCTTCCAGCTTGCGCGGGTTAGGCTCAGAAGTGCGATTCAAGTTTGCACGTAGCGGCTCAAACGAATCGCAACAAGTTAATACACACAACGCCTTACAGGCACTTTTAGGCATGATGTGCAAAACGCGGTCATCCAGCTTGCTCGGATTAGGCTCAGAATTGCGATTCAAGTTTGCACGTAGCGGCTAAAACGAATCGCAACATGCTAATACAAACAAAGCCTTACACGCACTTTTAGGCATGATGTGCAAATAGGCGTCACTCAAGCTTTCGTGGGTTAGGCTCAGAACTGCGATTCAAGTTTGCACATAGCGGCTAAAACGAATCGCAACAAGTTAATACACACACAGCTTTACACGCACTTTTAGGCATGATGTGCAAAACGCGGTCATCCAGCTTGCTCGGGTTAGGCTCAGAACAGCGATTCAAGTTTGTATGTAGCGGCTCAAACGAATCGCAACAAGTTAATACACACACAGCTTTACAGGCACTTTTAGGCATGATGTGCAAAACGCTGTCATCCAGCTTGCTCGGGTTAGGCTCAGAACTGCGATTCAAGTTTGCACATAGCGGCTGACACGAATCGCAACAAGTTAATACACCACAGCTTTACAGGCACTTTTAGGCATGATGTGCAAAACGCGGTCATCCAGCTTGCTCGGGTTAGGCTCAGAAATGCGATTCAAGTTTACACGTAGCGGCTAAAACGAATCGGAACAAGTTAATACACACAAGGCCTTACAGGCACTTTTAGGCTTGATGTGCAAAACGGGGTCTTCCAGCTTGCGCGGGTTAGGCTCAGAAACGCGATTCAAGTTTGCACGTAGCGGCTCAAACGAATCGCAACAAGTTAATACACACAACGCCTTACAGGCACTTTTAGGCATGATGTGCAAAACGCGGTCATCCAGCTTGCTCGTGCTAGGCTCAGAACTGCGATTCAAGTTTGCACGTAGCGGCTCAAACGAATCGCAACAAGTTAATACACACAACGCCTTACAGGCACTTTTAAGCATGATGTGCAAATAGGCGTCCCTCAAGCTTGCGCGGGTTAGGCTCAGAACTGCGATTCAAGTTTGCACATAGCGGCTAAAACGAATCGAACCAATACACACAACGCCTTACAGGCACTTTAAGGCATGATGTGCAAAACGGGGTCTTCCAGCTTGCGCGGGTTAGGCTCAGAAATGCGATTCAAGTTGGCACGTAGCGGCTCAAACGAATCGCAACAAGATAATACAGGCACTTTAAGGCATGATGTGCAAAACGCGGTCATCCAGCTTGCTCGGGTTAGGCTCAGAAATGCGATTCAAGTTTGCACGTAGCGGCTAAAACGATTCGGAACAAGTTAATACACACAAGGCCTTACAGGCACTTTTTGGCATGATGTGCAAATAGGCGTCACTCAAGCTTTCGTGGGTTAGGCTCAGAACTGCGATTCAAGTTTGCACATAGCGGCTAAAACGAATCGCAACAAGTTAATAAAAACAACGCCTTACAGGCACTTAATGGTTGATGTGCAAAACGAGGTCATCCAGCTTGCTCGGGTTAGGCTCAGAAATGCGATTCAAGTTTGCACATAGCGGCTAAAACGAATCGCAACAAGTTAATACACACACACTTTACAGGCACTTTTAGGCATGATGTGCAAAACGCGGTCATCCAGCTTGCTCGGGTTAGGCTCAGAACAGCGATTCAAGTTTGCATGTAGCGGCTCAAACGAATCGCAACAAGTTAATACACTCCCAGCTTTACAGGCACTTTTAGGCATGATGTGCAAAACGCGGTCATCCAGCTTGCTCGGGTTAGGCTCAGAACTGCGATTCAAGTTTGCACATAGCGGCTGAAACGAATCGCAACAAGTTAATACACACAAAGCCTTACAGGCTCTTTTAGGCATGATGTGCAAAACGCGGTCATCCAGCTTGCGCGGGTTAGGCGCAGAACTTCGATTTAAGTTTGCATATAGCGGCTCATACGAATCGCAACAAGTTGATGCACACAACGCCTTACAGGCATGATGTGCAAAACGGGGTCACCAGCTTGCTCGGGTTAGACTCAGAGCTGCGATTCAAGTTTGCACATAGCGGCTAAACGAATCGCAACAAGTTAATACACACAACGCCTTACAGGCACTTTTAGGCATGATGGGCAAAACGGCTTCATCCAGCTTGCGCGGGTTAGGCGCAGAACTTCGATTTAAGTTTGCACATACTGCTCAGACGAATCGCAACATGTTGATACACACAACGCCTTACAGGCACTTTTAGGCATGATGTGCAAAACGGGGTCATCCAGCTTGCGAGGGTTAGGCGCAGAACTGCGAATCAAGTTCGCATATAGCTGCTAAAACGAATCGGAACACACGCCTTACAGGCACTTTTAACCATGATGTGCAAATAGGCGTCACTCAAGCTTGCGCGGGTTAGGCTCAGAACTGCGATTCAAGTTTGCACATAGCGGCTAAAACGAATCGCAACAAGTTAATACACACAAAGCCTTACAGGCACTTTTAGGCTTGATGTGCAAAACGCGGTCATCCAGCTTGCGCGGGTGAGGATCAGAACTGCGATTCAAGTTTGCACGTAGCGGCTAAAACGAATCGCAATAAGCTAATACACACAAAGCCTTACAGGCACTTTAAGGCATGATGTGCAAAACGGGGTCTTCCAGCTTGCGAGGGTTAGGCTCAGAAGTGCGATTCAAGTTTGCACGTAGCGGCTCAAACGAATCGCAACAAGTTAATACACACAACGCCTTACAGGCACTTTTAGGCATGATGTGCAAAACGCGGTCATCCAGCTTGCTCGGATTAGGCTCAGAATTGCGATTCAAGTTTGCACGTAGCGGCTAAAACGAATCGCAACATGCTAATACAAACAAAGCCTTACACGCACTTTTAGGCATGATGTGCAAATAGGCGTCACTCAAGCTTTCGTGGGTTAGGCTCAGAACTGCGATTCAAGTTTGCACATAGCGGCTAAAACGAATCGCAACAAGTTAATACACACAACGCCTTACAGGCACTTTAAGGGTTGATGTGCAAAACGAGGTCATCCAGCTTGCTCGGGTTAGGCTCAGAAATGCGATTCGAGTTTGCACATAGCGGCTAAAACGAATCGCTACAAGTTAATACACACACAGCTTTACAGGCACTTTTAGGCATGATGTGCAAAACGCGGTCATCCAGCTTGCTCGGGTTAGGCTCAGAACAGCGATTCAAGTTTGCATGTAGCGGCTCAAACGAATCGCAACAAGTTAATACACACACAGCTTTACAGGCACTTTTAGGCATGATGTGCAAAACGCTGTCATCCAGCTTGCTCGGGTTAGGCTCAGAACTGCGATTCAAGTTTGCACATAGCGGCTGAAACGAATCGCAACAAGTTAATACACCACAGCTTTACAGGCACTTTTAGGCATGATGTGCAAAACGCGGTCATCCAGCTTGCTCGGGTTAGGCTCAGAAATGCGATTCAAGTTTACACGTAGCGGCTAAAACGAATCGGAACAAGTTAATACACACAAGGCCTTACAGGCACTTTTAGGCTTGATGTGCAAAACGCGGTCATCCAGCTTGCGCGGGTGAGGATCAGAACTGCGATTCAAGTTTGCACGTAGCGGCTAAAACGAATCGCAATAAGTTAATACACACAAAGCCTTACAGGCACTTTAAGGCATGATGTGCAAAACGGGGTCTTCCAGCTTGCGCTGGTTAGGCTCAGAAATGCGATTCAAGTTTGCACGTAGCGGCTCAAACGAATCGCAACAAGTTAATACACACAAGGCCTTACAGGCACTTTTAGGCTTGATGTGCAAAACGCGGTCATCCAGCTTGTGCGGGTGAGGATCAGAACAGCGATTCAAGTTTGCACGTAGCGGCTCAAACGAATCGCAACAAGTTAATACACACAATGCCTTACAGGCACTTTTAGGCATGATGTGCAAAACGGGGTCTTCCAGCTTGCGCGGGTTAGGCTCAGAAATGCGATTCAAGTTTGCACGTAGCGGCTCAAACGAATCGCAACAAGTTAATACACACAAAGCCTTACAGGCTCTTTTAGGCATGATGTGCAAAACGCGGTCATCCAGCTTGCGCGGGTGAGGATCAGAACAGCGATTCAAGTTTGCACGTAGCGGCTCAAACGAATCGCAACAAGTTAATACACACAATGCCTTACAGGCACTTTTAGGCATGATGTGCAAAACGGGGTCTTCCAGCTTGCGCGGGTTAGGCTCAGAAATGCGATTCAAGTTTGCACGTAGCGGCTCAAACGAATCGCAACAAGTTAATACACACAAAGCCTTACAGGCTCTTTTAGGCATGATGTGCAAAACGCGGTCATCCAGCTTGCTCGGGTTAGGCTCAGAAATGCGATTCAAGTTTACACGTAGCGGCTAAAACGAATCGGAACAAGTTAATACACACAAGGCCTTACAGGCACTTTTAGGCTTGATGTGCAAAACGCGGTCATCCAGCTTGCGCGGGTGAGGATCAGAACTGCGATTCAAGTTTGCACGTAGCGGCTAAAACGAATCGCAATAAGTTAATACACACAAAGCCTTACAGGCACTTTAAGGCATGATGTGCAAAACGGGGTCTTCCAGCTTGCGCGGGTTAGGCTCAGAAGTGCGATTCAAGTTTGCACGTAGCGGCTCAAACGAATCGCAACAAGTTAATACACACAACGCCTTACAGGCACTTTTAGGCATGATGTGCAAAACGCGGTCATCCAGCTTGCTCGGATTAGGCTCAGAATTGCGATTCAAGTTTGCACGTAGCGGCTAAAACGAATCGCAACATGCTAATACAAACAAAGCCTTACACGCACTTTTAGGCATGATGTGCAAATAGGCGTCACTCAAGCTTTCGTGGGTTAGGCTCAGAACTGCGATTCAAGTTTGCACATAGCGGCTAAAACGAATCGCAACAAGTTAATACACACAACGCCTTACAGGCACTTTAAGGGTTGATGTGCAAAACGAGGTCATCCAGCTTGCTCGGGTTAGGCTCAGAAATGCGATTCGAGTTTGCACATAGCGGCTAAAACGAATCGCTACAAGTTAATACACACACAGCTTTACAGGCACTTTTAGGCATGATGTGCAAAACGCGGTCATCCAGCTTGCTCGGGTTAGGCTCAGAACAGCGATTCAAGTTTGCATGTAGCGGCTCAAACGAATCGCAACAAGTTAATACACACACAGCTTTACAGGCACTTTTAGGCATGATGTGCAAAACGCTGTCATCCAGCTTGCTCGGGTTAGGCTCAGAACTGCGATTCAAGTTTGCACATAGCGGCTGAAACGAATCGCAACAAGTTAATACACCACAGCTTTACAGGCACTTTTAGGCATGATGTGCAAAACGCGGTCATCCAGCTTGCTCGGGTTAGGCTCAGAAATGCGATTCAAGTTTACACGTAGCGGCTAAAACGAATCGGAACAAGTTAATACACACAAGGCCTTACAGGCACTTTTAGGCTTGATGTGCAAAACGCGGTCATCCAGCTTGCGCGGGTGAGGATCAGAACTGCGATTCAAGTTTGCACGTAGCGGCTAAAACGAATCGCAATAAGTTAATACACACAAAGCCTTACAGGCACTTTAAGGCATGATGTGCAAAACGGGGTCTTCCAGCTTGCGCTGGTTAGGCTCAGAAATGCGATTCAAGTTTGCACGTAGCGGCTCAAACGAATCGCAACAAGTTAATACACACAAGGCCTTACAGGCACTTTTAGGCTTGATGTGCAAAACGCGGTCATCCAGCTTGCGCGGGTGAGGATCAGAACAGCGATTCAAGTTTGCACGTAGCGGCTCAAACGAATCGCAACAAGTTAATACACACAATGCCTTACAGGCACTTTTAGGCATGATGTGCAAAACGGGGTCTTCCAGCTTGCGCGGGTTAGGCTCAGAAATGCGATTCAAGTTTGCACGTAGCGGCTCAAACGAATCGCAACAAGTTAATACACACAAAGCCTTACAGGCTCTTTTAGGCATGATGTGCAAAACGCGGTCATCCAGCTTGCGCGGGTGAGGATCAGAACAGCGATTCAAGTTTGCACGTAGCGGCTCAAACGAATCGCAACAAGTTAATACACACAATGCCTTACAGGCACTTTTAGGCATGATGTGCACAACGGGGTCTTCCAGCTTGCGCGGGTTAGGCTCAGAAATGCGATTCAAGTTTGCACGTAGCGGCTCAAACGAATCGCAACAAGTTAATACACACAAAGCCTTACAGGCTCTTTTAGGCATGATGTGCAAAACGCGGTCATCCAGCTTGCTCGGGTTAGGCTCAGAAATGCGATTCAAGTTTACACGTAGCGGCTAAAACGAATCGGAACAAGTTAATACACACAAGGCCTTACAGGCACTTTTAGGCTTGATGTGCAAAACGCGGTCATCCAGCTTGCGCGGGTGAGGATCAGAACTGCGATTCAAGTTTGCACGTAGCGGCTAAAACGAATCGCAATAAGTTAATACACACAAAGCCTTACAGGCACTTTAAGGCATGATGTGCAAAACGGGGTCTTCCAGCTTGCGCGGGTTAGGCTCAGAAGTGCGATTCAAGTTTGCACGTAGCGGCTCAAACGAATCGCAACAAGTTAATACACACAACGCCTTACAGGCACTTTTAGGCATGATGTGCAAAACGCGGTCATCCAGCTTGTTCGGATTAGGCTCAGAATTGCGATTCAAGTTTGCACGTAGCGGCTAAAACGAATCGCAACATGCTAATACAAACAAAGCCTTACACGCAGTTTTAGGCATGATGTGCAAATAGGCGTCACTCAAGCTTTCGTGGGTTAGGCTCAGAACTGCGATTCAAGTTTGCACATAGCTGCTAAAACGAATCGCAACAAGTTAATACACACAACGCCTTACAGGCACTTTAAGGGTTGATGTGCAAAACGAGGTCATCCAGCTTGCTCGGGTTAGGCTCAGAAATGCGATTCGAGTTTGCACATAGCGGCTAAAACGAATCGCTACAAGTTAATACACACACAGCTTTACAGGCACTTTTAGGCATGATGTGCAAAACGCGGTCATCCAGCTTGCTCGGGTTAGGCTCAGAACAGCGATTCAAGTTTGCATGTAGCGGCTCAAACGAATCGCAACAAGTTAATACACACACAGCTTTACAGGCACTTTTAGGCATGATGTGCAAAACGCTGTCATCCAGCTTGCTCGGGTTAGGCTCAGAACTGCGATTCAAGTTTGCACGTAGCGGCTAAAACGAATCGCAACAAGTTAATACACACAACGTCTTACAGGCACTTTTAAGCATGATGTGCAAATAGGCGTCACTCAAGCTTGCGCGGGTTAGGCTCAGAAATGCGACACATGTTTGCACGTAGAGGCTCAAACGAATCGCAACAAGTTAATACACACAATGCCTTACAGGCACTTTTAAGCTTGATGTGCAAAACGGGGTCTTCCCGCTTGCGCGGGTTAGGCTCAGAAACGCGATTCAAGTTTGCACGTAGCGGCTCAAACGAATCGCAACAAGTTAATACACACAACGCCTTACAGGCACTTTTAGGCATGATGTGCAAAACGCGGTCATCCAGCTTGCTCGGGCTAGGCTCAGAACTGCGATTCAAGTTTGCACGTAGCGGCTCAAACGAATCGCAACAAGTTAATACACACAACGCCTTACAGGCACTTTTAAGCATGATGTGCAAATAGGCGTCCCTCAAGCTTGCGCGGGTTAGGCTCAGAACTGCGATTCAAGTTTGCACATAGCGGCTAAAACGAATCGAACCAATACACACAACGCCTTACAGGCACTTTAAGGCATGATGTGCAAAACGGGGTCTTCCAGCTTGCGCGGGTTAGGCTCAGAAATGCGATTCAAGTTGGCACGTAGCGGCTCAAACGAATCGCAACAAGATAATACAGGCACTTTAAGGCATGATGTGCAAAACGGGGTCTTCCAGCTTGCGCGGGTTAGGCTCAGAAATGCGATTCAAGTTGCCACGTAGCGGCTCAAACGAATCGCAACAAGTTAATACACACACAGCTTTACAGGCACTTTTAGGCATGATGTGCAAAACGCGGTCATCCAGCTTGCTCGGGTTAGGCTCAGAAATGCGATTCAAGTTTGCACGTAGCGGCTAAAACGAATCGGAACAAGTTAATACACACAAGGCCTTACAGGCACTTTTAGGCATGATGTGCAAAACGCGGTCATCCAGCTTGCTCGGGTTAGGCTCAGAAATGCGATTCAAGTTTGCACATAGCGGCTAAAACGATTCGGAACAAGTTAATACACACAAGGCCTTACAGGCACTTTTTGGCATGATGTGCAAATAGGCGTCACTCAAGCTTTCGTGGGTTAGGCTCAGAACTGCGATTCAAGTTTGCACATAGCGGCTAAAACGAATCGCAACAAGTTAATAAAAACAACGCCTTACAGGCACTTTAATGGTTGATGTGCAAAACGAGGTCATCCAGCTTGCTCGGGTTAGGCTCAGAAATGCGATTCAAGTTTGCACATAGCGGCTAAAACGAATCGCAACAAGTTTATACACACACACAACTTTACAGGCACTTTTAGGCATGATGTGCAAAACGCTGTCATCCAGCTTGCTCGGGTTAGGCTCAGAACTGCGATTCAAGTTTGCACATAGCGGCTGAAACGAATCGCAACAAGTTAATACACACAAAGCCTTACAGGCTCTTTTAGGCATGATGTGCAAAACGCGGTCATCCAGCTTGCGCGGGTTAGGCGCAGAACTTCGATTTAAGTTTGCATATAGCGGCTCATACGAATCGCAACAAGTTGATGCACACAACGCCTTACAGGCATGATGTGCAAAACGGGGTCACCAGCTTGCTCGGGTTAGACTCAGAACTGCGATTCAAGTTTGCACATAGCGGCTAAACGAATCGCAACAAGTTAATACACACAACGCCTTACAGGCACTTTTAGGCATGATGGGCAAAACGGCTTCATCCAGCTTGCGCGGGTTAGGCGCAGAACTTCGATTTAAGTTTGCACATAGCGGCTCAGACGAATCGCAACAAGTTGATACACACAACGCCTTACAGGCACTTTTAGGCATGATGTGCAAATAGGCGTCACTCAAGCTTGCGGGGGCTAGGCCAGAACTGCGATTCAAGTTTGCACATAGCGGCTAAAACGAATCGCAACAAGTTAATACACACAAAGCCTTACAGGCACTTTTAGGCTTGATGTGCAAAACGCGGTCATCCAGCTTGCGCGGGTGAGGATCAGAACTGCGATTCAAGTTTGCACGTAGCGGCTAAAACGAATCGCAATAAGTTAATACACACAAAGCCTTACAGGCACTTTAAGGCATGATGTGCAAAACGGGGTCTTCCAGCTTGCGCGGGTTAGGCTCAGAAGTGCGATTCAAGTTTGCACGTAGCGGCTCAAACGAATCGCAACAAGTTAATACACACAACGCCTTACAGGCACTTTTAGGCATGATGTGCAAAACGCGGTCATCCAGCTTGCTCGGATTAGGCTCAGAATTGCGATTCAAGTTTGCACGTAGCGGCTAAAACGAATCGCAACATGCTAATACAAACAAAGCCTTGCACGCACTTTTAGGCAGTATGTGCAAATAGGCGTCACTCAAGCTTTCGTGGGTTACGCTCAGAACTGCGATTCAAGTTTGCACATAGCGGCTAAAACGAATCGCAACAAGTTAATACACACACAGCTTTACAGGCACTTTTAGGCATGATGTGCAAAACGCGGTCATCCAGCTTGCTCGGGTTAGGCTCAGAACAGCGATTCAAGTTTGCGCTTAGCGGCTCAAACGAATCGCAACAAGTTAATACACACACAGCTTTACAGGCACTTTTAGGCATGATGTGCAAAACGCTGTCATCCAGCTTGCTCGGGTTAGGCTCAGAACTGCGATTCAAGTTTGCACATAGCGGCTGAAACGAATCGCAACAAGTTAATACACCACAGCTTTACAGGCACTTTTAGGCATGATGTGCAAAACGCGGTCATCCAGCTTGCTCGGGTTAGGCTCAGAAATGCGATTCAAGTTTACACGTAGCGGCTAAAACGAATCGGAACAAGTTAATACACACAAGGCCTTACAGGCACTTTTAGGCATGATGTGCAAAACGCGGTCATCCAGCTTGCTCGGATTAGGCTCAGAATTGCGATTCAAGTTTGCACGTAGCGGCTAAAACGAATCGCAACATGCTAATACAAACAAAGCTTTGCACGCACTTTTAGGCATGATGTGCAAATAGGCGTCACTCAAGCTTTCGTGGGTTACACTCAGAACTGCGATTCAAGTTTGCACATAGCGGCTAAAACGAATCGCAACAAGTTAATACACACAACGCCTTACAGGCACTTTAAGGGTTGATGTGCAAAACGAGGTCATCCAGCTTGCTCGGGTTAGGCTCAGAAATGCGATTCGAGTTTGCACATAGCGGCTAAAACGAATCGCTACAAGTTAATACACACACAGCTTTACAGGCACTTTTAGGCATGATGTGCAAAACGCGGTCATCCAGCTTGCTCGGGTTAGGCTCAGAACAGCGATTCAAGTTTGCATGTAGCGGCTCAAACGAATCGCAACAAGTTAATACACACACAGCTTTACAGGCACTATTAGGCATGATGTGCAAAACGCTGTCATCCAGCTTGCTCGGGTTAGGCTCAGAACTGCGATTCAAGTTTGCACATAGCGGCTGAAACGAATCGCAACAAGTTAATACACCACAGCTTTACAGGCACTTTTAGGCATGATGTGCAAAACGCGGTCATCCAGCTTGCTCGGGTTAGGCTCAGAAATGCGATTCAAGTTTACACGTAGCGGCTAAAACGAATCGGAACAAGTTAATACACACAAGGCCTTACAGGCACTTTTAGGCTTGATGTGCAAAACGCGGTCATCCAGCTTGCGCGGGTGAGGATCAGAATTGCGATTCAAGTTTGCACGTAGCGGCTAAAACGAATCGCAATAAGTTAATACACACAAAGCCTTACAGGCACTTTAAGGCATGATGTGCAAAACGGGGTCTTCCAGCTTGCGCTGGTTAGGCTCAGAAATGCGATTCAAGTTTGCACGTAGCGGCTCAAACGAATCGCAACAAGTTAATACACACAAGGCCTTACAGGCACTTTTAGGCTTGATGTGCAAAACGCGGTCATCCAGCTTGCGCGGGTGAGGATCAGAAGAGCGATTCAAGTTTGCACGTAGCGGCTCAAACGAATCGCAACAAGTTAATACACACAATGCCTTACAGGCACTTTTAGGCATGATGTGCAAAACGGGGTCTTCCAGCTTGCGCGGGTGAGGATCAGAAGAGCGATTCAAGTTTGCACGTAGCGGCTCAAACGAATCGCAACAAGTTAATACACACAATGCCTTACAGGCACTTTTAGGCATGATGTGCAAAACGGGGTCTTCCAGCTTGCGCGGGTTAGGCTCAGAAACGCGATTCAAGTTTGCACGTAGCGGCTAAAACGAATACACACAAGGCCTTACAGGCACTTTTAGGCTTGATGTGCAAAACGCGGTCGTCCAGCTTGCGCGGGTGAGGATCAGAACTGCGATTCAAGTTTGCACGTAGCGGCTAAAACGAATCGCAATAAGTTAATACACACAAAGCCTTACAGGTACTTTAAGGCATGATGTGCAACACGGGGTCTTCCAGCTTGCGCGGGTTAGGCTCAGAAGTGCGATTCAAGTTTGCACGTAGCGGCTCAAACGAATCGCAACAAGTTAATACACACAACGCCTTACAGGCACTTTTAGGCATGATGTGCAAAACGCGGTCGTCCAGCTTGCGCGGGTGAGGATCAGAACTGCGATTCAAGTTTGCACGTAGCGGCTAAAACGAATCGCAATAAGTTAATACACACAAAGCCTTACAGGTACTTTAAGGCATGATGTGCAACACGGGGTCTTCCAGCTTGCGCGGATTAGGCTCAGAATTGCGATTCAAGTTTGCACGTAGCGGCTAAAACGAATCGCAACATGCTAATACAAACAAAGCCTTACACGCACTTTTAGGCATGATGTGCAAATAGGCGTCACTCAAGCTTTCGTGGGTTAGGCTCAGAACTGCGATTCAAGTTTGCACATAGCGGCTAAAACGAATCGCAACAAGTTAATACACGCAACGCCTTACAGGCACTTTAAGGGTTGATGTGCAAAACGAGGTCATCCAGCTTGCTCGGGTTAGGCTCAGAAATGCGATTCGAGTTTGCACATAGCGGCTAAAACGAATCGCTACAAGTTAATACACACACAGCTTTACAGGCACTTTTAGGCATGATGTGCAAAACGCTGTCATCCAGCTTGCTCGGGTTAGGCTCAGAACAGCGATTCAAGTTTGCATGTAGCGGCTCAAACGAATCGCAACAAGTTAATACACACACAGCTTTACAGGCACTTTTAGGCATGATGTGCAAAACGCTGTCATCCAGCTTGCTCGGGTTAGGCTCAGAACTGCGATTCAAGTTTGCACGTAGCGGCTAAAACGAATCGCAACAAGTTAATACACACAACGTCTTACAGGCACTTTTAAGCATGATGTGCAAATAGGCGTCACTCAAGCTTGCGCGGGTTAGGCTCAGAAATGCGACACATGTTTGCACGTAGCGGCTCAAACGAATCGCAACAAGTTAATACACACAACGCCTTACAGGCACTTTTAGGCTTGATGTGCAAAACGGGGTCTTCCAGCTTGCGCGGGTTAGGCTCAGAAACGCGATTCAAGTTTGCACGTAGCGGCTCAAACGAATCGCAACAAGTTAATACACACAACGCCTTACAGGCACTTTTAGGCATGATGTGCAAATAGGCGTCCCTCAAGCTTGCGCGGGTTAGGCTCAGAACAGCGATTCAAGTTTGCACATAGCGGCTAAAACGAATCGAACCAAGTTAATACACACAAAGCCTTACAGGCACTTTTAGGCTTGATGTGCAAAACGCGGTCATCCAGCTTGCGCGGGTGAGGATCAGAAGAGCGATTCAAGTTTGCACATAGCGGCTGAAACGAATCGCAACAAGTTAATACACCACAGCTTTACAGGCACTTTTAGGCATGATGTGCAAAACGCGGTCATCCAGCTTGCTCGGGTTAGGCTCAGAAATGCGATTCAAGTTTACACGTAGCGGCTAAAACGAATCGGAACAAGTTAATACGCACAAGGCCTTACAGGCACTTTTAGGCTTGATGTGCAAAACGAGGTCATCCATCTTGCGCGGGTGAGGATCAGAACTGCGATTCAAGTTTGCACGTAGCGGCAAAAACGAATCGCAATAAGTTAATACACACAAAGCCTTACAGGCACTTTAAGGCATGATGTTCAAAACGGGGTCTTCCAGCTTGCGCTGGTTAAGCTCAGAAATGCGATTCAAGTTTGCACGTAGCGGCTCAAACGAATCGCAACAAGTTAATACACACAAGGCCTTACAGGCACTTTTAGGCTTGATGTGCAAAACGCGGTCATCCAGCTTGCGCGGGTGAGGATCAGAAGAGCGATTCAAGTTTGCACGTAGCGGCTAAAACGAATCGCAATAAGTTAATACACACAAAGCCTTACAGGCACTTTAAGGCATGATGTGCAAAACGGGGTCTTCCAGCTTGCGCGGGTTAGGCTCAGAAGTGCGATTCAAGTTTGCACGTAGCGGCTCAAACGAATCGCAACAAGTTAATACACACAACGCCTTACAGGCACTTTTAGGCATGATGTACAAAACGCGGTCATCCAGCTTGCTCGGATTAGGCTCAGAATTGCGATTCAAGTTTGCACGTAGCGGCTAAAACGAATCGCAACATGCTAATACAAACAAAGCCTTGCACGCACTTTTAGGCATGATGTGCAAATAGGCGTCACTCAAGCTTTCGTGGGTTACGCTCAGAACTGCGATTCAAGTTTGCACATAGCGGCTAAAACGAATCGCAACAAGTTAATACACACAACGCCTTACAGGCACTTTAAGGGTTGATGTGCAAAACGAGGTCATCCAGCTTGCTCGTGTTAGGCTCAGAAATGCGATTCGAGTTTGCACATAGCGGCTAAAACGAATCGCTACAAGTTAATACACACACAGCTTTACAGGCACTTTTAGGCATGATGTGCAAAACGCGGTCATCCAGCTTGCTCGGGTTAGGCTCAGAACAGCGATTCAAGTTTGCATGTAGCGGCTCAAACGAATCGCAACAAGTTAATACACACACATCTTTACAGGCACTTTTAGGCATGATGTGCAAAACGCTGTCATCCAGCTTGCTCGGGTTAGGCTCAGAACTGCGATTCAAGTTTGCACATAGCGGCTGAAACGAATCGCAACAAGTTAATACACCACAGCTTTACAGGCACTTTTAGGCATGATGTGCAAAACGCGGTCATCCAGCTTGCTCGGGTTAGGCTCAGAAATGCGATTCAAGTTTACACGTAGCGGCTAAAACGAATCGGAACAAGTTAATACACACAAGGCCTTACAGGCACTTTTAGGCTTGATGTGCAAAACGCGGTCATCCAGCTTGCGCGGGTGAGGATCAGAACTGCGATTCAAGTTTGCACGTAGCGGCTAAAACGAATCGCAATAAGTTAATACACACAAAGCCTTACAGGCACTTTAAGGCATGATGTGCAAAACGGGGTCTTCCAGCTTGCGCTGGTTAGGCTCAGAAATGCGATTCAAGTTTGCACGTAGCGGCTCAAACGAATCGCAACAAGTTAATACACACAAGGCCTTACAGGCACTTTTAGGCTTGATGTGCAAAACGCGGTCATCCAGCTTGCGCGGGTGAGGATCAGAAGAGCGATTCAAGTTTGCACGTAGCGGCTAAAACGAATCGCAATAAGTTAATACACACAAAGCCTTACAGGCACTTTAAGGCATGATGTGCAAAACGGGGTCTTCCAGCTTGCGCGGGTTAGGCTCAGAAGTGCGATACAAGTTTGCACGTAGCGGCTCGAACGAATCGCAACAAGTTAATACACACAACGCCTTACAGGCACTTTTAGGCATGATGTGCAAAACGCGGTCATCCAGCTTGCTCGGATTAGGCTCAGAATTGCGATTCAAGTTTGCACGTAGCGGCTAAAACGAATCGCAACATGCTAATACAAACAAAGCTTTGCACGCACTTTTAGGCATGATGTGCAAATAGGCGTCACTCAAGCTTTCGTGGGTTACACTAATAACTGCGATTCAAGTTTGCACATAGCGGCTAAAACGAATCGCAACAAGTTAATACACACAACGCCTTACAGGCACTTTAAGGGTTGATGTGCAAAACGAGGTCATCCAGCTTGCTCGGGTTAGGCTCAGAAATGCGATTCGAGTTTGCACATAGCGGCTAAAACGAATCGCTACAAGTTAATACACACACAGCTTTACAGGCACTTTTAGGCATGATGTGCAAAACGCGGTCATCCAGCTTGCTCGGGTTAGGCTCAGAACAGCGATTCAAGTTTGCATGTAGCGGCTCAAACGAATCGCAACAAGTTAATACACACACAGCTTTACAGGCACTATTAGGCATGATGTGCAAAACGCTGTCATCCAGCTTGCTCGGGTTAGGCTCAGAACTGCGATTCAAGTTTGCACATAGCGGCTGAAACGAATCGCAACAAGTTAATACACCACAGCTTTACAGGCACTTTTAGGCATGATGTGCAAAACGCGGTCATCCAGCTTGCTCGGGTTAGGCTCAGAAATGCGATTCAAGTTTACACGTAGCGGCTAAAACGAATCGGAACAAGTTAATACACACAAGGCCTTACAGGCACGTTTAGGCTTGATGTGCAAAACGCGGTCATCCAGCTTGCGCGGGTGAGGATCAGAACTGCGATTCAAGTTTGCACGTAGCGGCTAAAACGAATCGCAATAAGTTAATACACACAAAGCCTTACAGGCACTTTAAGGCATGATGTGCAAAACGGGGTCTTCCAGCTTGCGCTGGTTAGGCTCAGAAATGCGATTCAAGTTTGCACGTAGCGGCTCAAACGAATCGCAACAAGTTAATACACACAAGGCCTTACAGGCACTTTTAGGCTTGATGTGCAAAACGCCGTCATCCAGCTTGCGCGGGTGAGGATCAGAAGAGCGATTCAAGTTTGCACGTAGCGGCTCAAACGAATCGCAACAAGTTAATACACACAATGCCTTACAGGCACTTTTAGGCATGATGTGCAAAACGGGGTCTTCCAGCTTGCGCGGGTTAGGCTCAGAAACGCGATTCAAGTTTGCACGTAGCGGCTAAAACGAATACACACAAGGCCTTACAGGCACTTTTAGGCTTGATGTGCAAAACGCGGTCGTCCAGCTTGCGCGGGTGAGGATCAGAACTGCGATTCAAGTTTGCACGTAGCGGCTAAAACGAATCGCAATAAGTTAATACACACAAAGCCTTACAGGCACTTTAAGGCATGATGTGCAACACGGGGTCTTCCAGCTTGCGCGGGTTAGGCTCAGAAGTGCGATTCAAGTTTGCACGTAGCGGCTCAAACGAATCGCAACAAGTTAATACACACAACGCCTTACAGGCACTTTTAGGCATGATGTGCAAAACGCGGTCATCCAGCTTGCTCGGATTAGGCTCAGAATTGCGATTCAAGTTTGCACGTAGCGGCTAAAACGAATCGCAACATGCTAATACAAACAAAGCCTTACACGCACTTTTAGGCATGATGTGCAAATAGGCGTCACTCAAGCTTTCGTGGGTTAGGCTCAGAACTGCGATTCAAGTTTGCACATAGCGGCTAAAACGAATCGCAACAAGTTAATACACACAACGCCTTACAGGCACTTTAAGGGTTGATGTGCAAAACGAGGTCATCCAGCTTGCTCGGGTTAGGCTCAGAAATGCGATTCGAGTTTGCACATAGCGGCTAAAACGAATCGCTACAAGTTAATACACACACAGCTTTACAGGCACTTTTAGGCATGATGTGCAAAACGCTGTCATCCAGCTTGCTCGGGTTAGGCTCAGAACAGCGATTCAAGTTTGCATGTAGCGGCTCAAACGAATCGCAACAAGTTAATACACACACAGCTTTACAGGCACTTTTAGGCATGATGTGCAAAACGCTGTCATCCAGCTTGCTCGAGTTAGGCTCAGAGCTGCGATTCAAGTTTGCACGTAGCGGCTAAAACGAATCGCAACAAGTTAATACACACAACGTCTTACAGGCACTTTTAAGCATGATGTGCAAATAGGCGTCACTCAAGCTTGCGCGGGTTAGGCTCAGAAATGCGACACATGTTTGCACGTAGCGGCTCAAACGAATCGCAACAAGTTAATACACACAACGCCTTACAGGCACTTTTAGGCTTGATGTGCAAAACGGGGTCTTCCAGCTTGCGCGGGTTAGGCTCAGAAACGCGATTCAAGTTTGCACGTAGCGGCTCAAACGAATCGCAACAAGTTAATACACACAACGCCTTACAGGCACTTTTAGGCATGATGTGCAAATAGGCGTCCCTCAAGCTTGCGCGGGTTAGGCTCAGAACAGCGATTCAAGTTTGCACATAGCGGCTAAAACGAATCGAACCAAGTTAATACACACAAAGCCTTACAGGCACTTTTAGGCATGATGTGCAAAACGCTGTCATCCAGCTTACGCGGGTTAGGCTCAGAAATGTGACTCATGTTTGCACGTAGCGGCTCAAACGAACCGCAACAAGTTAATACACACAACGCCTTACAGGCACTTTAAGGCATGATGTGCAAAACGGGGTCTTCCAGCTTGCGCGGGTTAGGCTCAGAAATGCGATTCAATTTGGCACGTAGCGGCTCAAACGAATCGCAACAAGTTAATACACACACAGCTTTACAAGCACTTTTAGGCATGATGTGCAAAACGCGGTCATCCAGCTTGCTCGGGATAGGCTCAGAAATGCGATTCAAGTTTGCACGTAGCGGCTAAAACGAATCGGAACAAGTTAATACACACAAGGCCTTACAGGCACTTTTAGGCATGATGTGCAAAACGCGGTCATCCAGCTTGCTCGGGTTAGGCTCAGAAATGCGATACCAGTTTGCACGTAGCGGCTAAAACGAATCGGAACAAGTTAATACACACAAGGCCTTACAGGCACTTTTTGGCATGATGTGCAAATAGGCGTCACTCAAGCTTTCGTGGGTTAGGCTCAGAACTGCGATTCAAGTTTGCACATAGCGGCTAAAACGAATCGCAACAAGTTAATAAAAACAACGCCTTACAGGCTCTTTTAGGCATGATGTGCAAAACGCGGTCATCCAGCTTGCGCGGGTTAGGCGCAGAACTTCGATTTAAGTTTGCATATAGCGGCTCAGACGAATCGCAACAAGTTGATGCACACAACGCCTTACAGGCATGATGTGCAAAACGGTGTCACCAGCTTGCTCGGGTTAGACTCAGAACTGCGATTCAAGTTTGCACATAGAGGCTAAACGAATCGCAACAAGTTAATACACACAACGCCTTACAGGCACTTTTAGGCATGATGGGCAAAACGGCTTCATCCAGCTTGCGCGGGTTAGGCGCAGAACTTCGATTTAAGTTTGCACATAGCGGCTCAGACGAATCGCAACAAGTTGATACACACAACGCCTTACAGGCACTTTTAGGCTTGATGTGCAAAACGCGGTCATCCAGCTTGCGCGGGTGAGGATCAGAACTGCGATTCAAGTTTGCACGTAGCGGCTAAAACGAATCGCAATAAGTTAATACACACAAAGCCTTACAGGCACTTTAAGGCATGATGTGCAAAACGGGGTCTTCCAGCTTGCGCGGGTTAGGCTCAGAAGTGCGATTCAAGTTTGCACGTAGCGGCTCAAACGAATCGCAACAAGTTAATACACACAACGCCTTACAGGCACTTTTAGGCATGATGTGCAAAACGCGGTCATCCAGCTTGCTCGGATTAGGCTCAGAATTGCGATTCAAGTTTGCACGTAGCGGCTAAAACGAATCGCAACATGCTAATACAAACAAAGCCTTACACGCACTTTGAGGCATGATGTGCAAATAGGCGTCACTCAAGCTTTCGTGGGTTAGGCTCAGAACTGCGATTCAAGTTTGCACATAGCGGCTAAAACGAATCGCAACAAGTTAATACACACAACGCCTTACAGGCACTTTAAGGGTTGATGTGCAAAACGAGGTCATCCAGCTTGCTCGGGTTAGGCTCAGAAATGCGATTCGAGTTTGCACATAGCGGCTAAAACGAATCGCTACAAGTTAATACACACACAGCTTTACAGGCACTTTTAGGCATGATGTGCAAAACGCGGTCATCCAGCTTGCTCGGGTTAGGCTCAGAACAGCGATTCAAGTTTGCATGTAGCGGCTCAAATGAATCGCAACAAGTTAATACACACACAGCTTTACAGGCACTTTTAGGCATGATGTGCAAAACGCTGTCAATCAGCTTGCTCGGGTTAAGCTCAGAACTGCGATTCAAGTTTGCACATAGCGGCTGAAACGAATCGCAACAAGTTAATACACCACAGCTTTACAGGCACTTTTAGGCATGACGTGCAAAACGCGGTCATCCACCTTGCTCGGGTTAGGCTCAGAACTGCGATTCAAGTTTGCACGTAGCGGCTCAAACGAATCGCAACAAGTTAATACACACAATGCCTTACAGGCACTTTTAGGCATGATGTGCAAAACGGGGTCTTCCAGCTTGCGCGGGTTAGGCTCAGAAATGCGATTCAAGTTTGCACGTAGCGGCTCAAACGAATCGCAACAAGTTAATACACACAAAGCCTTACAGGCTCTTTTAGGCATGATGTGCAAAACGCGGTCATCCAGCTTGCTCGGGTTAGGCTCAGAAATGCGATTCAAGTTTACACATAGCGGCTAAAACGAATCGGAACAAGTTAATACACACAAGGCCTTACAGGCACTTTTAGGCTTGATGTGCAAAACGCGGTCATCCAGCTTGCGCGGGTGAGGATCAGAACTGCGATTCAAGTTAGCACGTAGCGGCTAAAACGAATCGCAATAAGTTAATACACACAAAGCCTTACAGGCACTTTAAGGCATGATGTGCAAAACGGGGTCTTCCAGCTTGCGCGGGTTAGGCTCAGAAGTGCGATTCAAGTTTGCACGTAGCGGCTCAAACGAATCGCAACAAGTTAATACACACAAGGCCTTATTAGGCATGATGTGCAAATAGGCGTCACTCAAGCTTGCGTGGGTTAGGCTCAGAACTACGATTCAAGTTTGCACATAGCGGCTAAAACGAATCGCAACAAGTTAATACGCACAACGCCTTACAGGCACTTTAAGGCATGATGTGCAAAACGGGGTCATCCAGCTTGCTCGGGTTAGGCTGAGAAATGCGATTCAAGTTTGCACATAGCGGCTAAAACGAATCGCAACAAGTTAATACACACTCAGCTTTACAGGCACTTTTAGGCATGATGTGCAAAACGCGGTCATCCAGCTTGCCCGGGTTAGGCTCAGAACTGCGATTCAAGTTTGCACGTAGCGGCTCAAACGAATCGCAACAAGTTAATACACACACAGCTTTACAGGCACTTTTAGGCATGATGTGCAAAACGCGGTCGTCCAGCTTGCGCGGGTTAGGCTCAGAACTGCGATTCAAGTTTGCACAGGGCGGCTAATACGATGCGCAACAAGTTAATACACACAACGCCTTACAGGCACTTTAAGGCATGATGTGCAAAACGGGGTCTTCCAGCTTGCGCGGGTTAGGCTCAGAAGTGCGATTCAAGTTTGCACGTAGCGGCTAAAACGAATCGCAACATGCTAATACAAAGCCTTAAACGCACTTTTAGGCATGATGTGCAAATAGGCGTCACTCAAGCTTGCGCGGGTTAGGCTCAGAACTGCGATTCAAAATTGCACATAGCGGCTAAACCGAATCGCAACAAGTTATTACACACACAGCTTTACAGGCACTTTTAGGCATGATGTGCAAAACACGGTCATCCAGCTTGCTCGGGTTAGGCTCAGAACTGCGATTCAAGTTTGCACATAGCGGCTAAAACGAATCGCAACAAGTTAATACACACACAGCTTTACAGGCACTTTTAGGCATGATGTGCAAAACGCGGTCATCCAGCTTGCTCGGGTTAGGCTCAGAACTGCGATTCAAGTTTGCACGTAGCGGCTCAATCGAATCGCAACAAGTTAATACACACAAAGCCTTACAGGCACTTTTAGGCTTGATGTGCAAAACGGGGTCTTCCAGCTTGCGCGGGTTAGGCTCAGAAATGCGATTCAAGCTTGCACGTAGCGGCTCAAACGAATGGCAACAAGTTAATACACACAACGCCTTACAGGCACTTTAAGGCATGATGTGCAAAACGGGGTCATCCAGTTTGCGCTGGTTAGGCTCAGAAATGCGACTCATGTTTGCACATAGCGGCTAAAACTAATCGCACCAAGGTAATACACACAAAGCCTTACAGGCACTTTTAGGCATGATGTGCAAAACGGGGTCTTCCAGCTTGCGCGGGTTAGGCTCAGAAATGCGATTCAAGTTGGCACGTAGCGGCTCAAACGAATCGCAACAAGTTAATACACACAAGGCCTTACAGGCACTTTTAGGCATGATGTGCAAAACGCTGTCATCCAGCTTGCGCGGGTTAGGCTCGGAACTGCGATGCAAGTTTGCACATAGCGGCTAAAACGAATCGCACCAAGGTAATACACACAAAGCCTTACAGGCACTTGTAGGCATGATGTGCAAAACGCGGTCATCCAGCTTGCGCGGGTTAGGCTCAGAAATGCGATTCAAGTTTGCACGTAGGGGGTAAAACGAATCTCAACAAGTTTATACACACAAAGCCTTACAGGCACTTTTAGGCTTGATGTGCAAAACGCGGTCATCCAGCTTGCGCGGGTGAGGCTCAGCACTGCGATTCAAGTTCGCACATAGAGGCTAAAACGAATCGCAACACGTTAATAAACACAAAGCCTTACAGGCACTTTTAGGCATGATGTGCCAAACGCGGCCATCCAGCTTGCGCGAGTTGGGCTCAGAACTGCGATTCAAGTTTGCATGTAGCGGCTCAAACGAATCGCAACAAGTTAATACACACACAGCTTTACAGGCACTATTAGGCATGATGTGCAAAACGCTGTCATCCAGCTTGCTCGGGTTAGGCTCAGAACTGCGATTCAAGTTTGCACATAGCGGCTGAAACGAATCGCAACAAGTTAATACACCACAGCTTTACAGGCACTTTTAGGCATGATGTGCAAAACGCGGTCATCCAGCTTGCTCGGGTTAGGCTCAGAAATGCGATTCAAGTTTACACGTAGCGGCTAAAACGAATCGGAACAAGTTAATACACACAAGGCCTTACAGGCACTTTTAGGCTTGATGTGCAAAACGCGGTCATCCAGCTTGCGCGGGTGAGGATCAGAACTGCGATTCAAGTTTGCACGTAGCGGCTAAAACGAATCGCAATAAGTTAATACACACAAAGCCTTACAGGCACTTTAAGGCATGATGTGCAAAACGGGGTCTTCCAGCTTGCGCTGGTTAGGCTCAGAAATGCGATTCAAGTTTGCACGTAGCGGCTCAAACGAATCGCAACAAGTTAATACACACAAGGCCTTACAGGCACTTTTAGGCTTGATGTGCAAAACGCGGTCATCCAGCTTGCGCGGGTGAGGATCAGAAGAGCGATTCAAGTTTGCACGTAGCGGCTCAAACGAATCGCAACAAGTTAATACACACAATGCCTTACAGGCACTTTTAGGCATGATGTGCAAAACGGGGTCTTCCAGCTTGCGCGGGTTAGGCTCAGAAACGCGATTCAAGTTTGCACGTAGCGGCTAAAACGAATACACACAAGGCCTTACAGGCACTTTAAGGCATGATGTGCAACACGGGGTCTTCCAGCTTGCGCGGGTTAGGCTCAGAAGTGCGATTCAAGTTTGCACGTAGCGGCTCAAACGAATCGCAACAAGTTAATACACACAACGCCTTACAGGCACTTTTAGGCATGATGTGCAAAACGCGGTCATCCAGCTTGCTCGGATTAGGCTCAGAATTGCGATTCAAGTTTGCACGTAGCGGCTAAAACGAATCGCAACATGCTAATACAAACAAAGCCTTACACGCACTTTTAGGCATGATGTGCAAATAGGCGTCACTCAAGCTTTTGTGGGTTAGGCTCAGAACTGCGATTCAAGTTTGCACATAGCGGCTAAAACGAATCGCAACAAGTTAATACACGCAACGCCTTACAGGCACTTTAAGGGTTGATGTGCAAAACGAGGTCATCCAGCTTGCTCGGGTTAGGCTCAGAAATGCGATTCGAGTTTGCACATAGCGGCTAAAACGAATCGCTACAAGTTAATACACACACAGCTTTACAGGCACTTTTAGGCATGATGTGCAAAACGCTGTCATCCAGCTTGCTCGGGTTAGGCTCAGAACAGCGATTCAAGTTTGCATGTAGCGGCTCAAACGAATCGCAACAAGTTAATACACACACAGCTTTACAGGCACTTTTAGGCATGATGTGCAAAACGCTGTCATCCAGCTTGCTCGGGTTAGGCTCAGAACTGCGATTCAAGTTTGCACGTAGCGGCTAAAACGAATCGCAACAAGTTAAAACACACAACGTCTTACAGGCACTTTTAAGCATGATGTGCAAATAGGCGTCACTCAAGCTTGCGCGGGTTAGGCTCAGAAATGCGACACATGTTTGCACGTAGCGGCTCAAACGAATCGCAACAAGTTAATACACACAACGCCTTACAGGCACTTTTAGGCTTGATGTGCAAAACGGGGTCTTCCAGCTTGCGCGGGTTAGGCTCAGAAACGCGATTCAAGTTTGCACGTAGCGGCTCAAACGAATCGCAACAAGTTAATACACACAACGCCTTACAGGCACTTTTAGGCATGATGTGCAAATAGGCGTCCCTCAAGCTTGCGCGGGTTAGGCTCAGAACAGCGATTCAAGTTTGCACATAGCGGCTAAAACGAATCGAACCAAGTTAATACACACAAAGCCTTACAGGCACTTTTAGGCTTGATGTGCAAAACGCGGTCATCCAGCTTGCGCGGGTGAGGATCAGAAGAGCGATTCAAGTTTGCACATAGCGGCTGAAACGAATCGCAACAAGTTAATACACCACAGCTTTACAGGCACTTTTAGGCATGATGTGCAAAACGCGGTCATCCAGCTTGCTCGGGTTAGGCTCAGAAATGCGATTCAAGTTTACACGTAGCGGCTAAAACGAATCGGAACAAGTTAATACGCACAAGGCCTTACAGGCACTTTTAGGCTTGATGTGCAAAACGAGGTCATCCAGCTTGCGCGGGTGAGGATCAGAACTGCGATTCAAATTTGCACGTAGCGGCAAAAACGAATCGCAATAAGTTAATACACACAAAGCCTTACAGGCACTTTAAGGCATGATGTTCAAAACGGGGTCTTCCAGCTTGCGCTGGTTAGGCTCAGAAATGCGATTCAAGTTTGCACGTAGCGGCTCAAACGAATCGCAACAAGTTAATACACACAAGGCCTTACAGGCACTTTTAGGCTTGATGTGCAAAACGCGGTCATCCAGCTTGCGCGGGTGAGGATCAGAAGTGCGATTCAAGTTTGCACGTAGCGGCTCAAACGAATCGCAACAAGTTAATACACACAACGCCTTACAGGCACTTTTAGGCATGATGTACAAAACGCGGTCATCCAGCTTGCTCGGATTAGGCTCAGAATTGCGATTCAAGTTTGCACGTAGCGGCTAAAACGAATCGCAACATGCTAATACAAACAAAGCCTTGCACGCACTTTTAGGCATGATGTGCAAATAGGCGTCACTCAAGCTTTCGTGGGTTACGCTCAGAACTGCGATTCAAGTTTGCACATAGCGGCTAAAACGAATCGCAACAAGTTAATACACACAACGCCTTACAGGCACTTTAAGGGTTGATGTGCAAAACGAGGTCATCCAGCTTGCTCGTGTTAGGCTCAGAAATGCGATTCGAGTTTGCACATAGCGGCTAAAACGAATCGCTACAAGTTAATACACACACAGCTTTACAGGCACTTTTAGGCATGATGTGCAAAACGCGGTCATCCAGCTTGCTCGGGTTAGGCTCAGAACAGCGATTCAAGTTTGCATGTAGCGGCTCAAACGAATCGCAACAAGTTAATACACACACATCTTTACAGGCACTTTTAGGCATGATGTGCAAAACGCTGTCATCCAGCTTGCTCGGGTTAGGCTCAGAACTGCGATTCAAGTTTGCACATAGCGGCTGAAACGAATCGCAACAAGTTAATACACCACAGCTTTACAGGCACTTTTAGGCATGATGTGCAAAACGCGGTCATCCAGCTTGCTCGGGTTAGGCTCAGAAATGCGATTCAAGTTTACACGTAGCGGCTAAAACGAATCGGAACAAGTTAATACACACAAGGCCTTACAGGCACTTTTAGGCTTGATGTGCAAAACGCGGTCATCCAGCTTGCGCGGGTGAGGATCAGAACTGCGATTCAAGTTTGCACGTAGCGGCTAAAACGAATCGCAATAAGTTAATACACACAAAGCCTTACAGGCACTTTAAGGCATGATGTGCAAAACGGGGTCTTCCAGCTTGCGCTGGTTAGGCTCAGAAATGCGATTCAAGTTTGCACGTAGCGGCTCAAACGAATCGCAACAAGTTAATACACACAAGGCCTTACAGGCACTTTTAGGCTTGATGTGCAAAACGCGGTCATCCAGCTTGCGCGGGTGAGGATCAGAAGAGCGATTCAAGTTTGCACGTAGCGGCTAAAACGAATCGCAATAAGTTAATACACACAAAGCCTTACAGGCACTTTAAGGCATGATGTGCAAAACGGGGTCTTCCAGCTTGCGCGGGTTAGGCTCAGAAGTGCGATACAAGTTTGCACGTAGCGGCTCGAACGAATCGCAACAAGTTAATACACACAACGCCTTACAGGCACTTTTAGGCATGATGTGCAAAACGCGGTCATCCAGCTTGCTCGGATTAGGCTCAGAATTGCGATTCAAGTTTGCACGTAGCGGCTAAAACGAATCGCAACATGCTAATACAAACAAAGCTTTGCACGCACTTTTAGGCATGATGTGCAAATAGGCGTCACTCAAGCTTTCGTGGGTTACACTAATAACTGCGATTCAAGTTTGCACATAGCGGCTAAAACGAATCGCAACAAGTTAATACACACAACGCCTTACAGGCACTTTAAGGGTTGATGTGCAAAACGAGGTCATCCAGCTTGCTCGGGTTAGGCTCAGAAATGCGATTCGAGTTTGCACATAGCGGCTAAAACGAATCGCTACAAGTTAATACACACACAGCTTTACAGGCACTTTTAGGCATGATGTGCAAAACGCGGTCATCCAGCTTGCTCGGGTTAGGCTCAGAACAGCGATTCAAGTTTGCATGTAGCGGCTCAAACGAATCGCAACAAGTTAATACACACACAGCTTTACAGGCACTATTAGGCATGATGTGCAAAACGCTGTCATCCAGCTTGCTCGGGTTAGGCTCAGAACTGCGATTCAAGTTTGCACATAGCGGCTGAAACGAATCGCAACAAGTTAATACACCACAGCTTTACAGGCACTTTTAGGCATGATGTGCAAAACGCGGTCATCCAGCTTGCTCGGGTTAGGCTCAGAAATGCGATTCAAGTTTACACGTAGCGGCTAAAACGAATCGGAACAAGTTAATACACACAAGGCCTTACAGGCACTTTTAGGCTTGATGTGCAAAACGCGGTCATCCAGCTTGCGCGGGTGAGGATCAGAACTACGATTCAAGTTTGCACGTAGCGGCTAAAACGAATCGCAATAAGTTAATACACACAAAGCCTTACAGGCACTTTAAGGCATGATGTGCAAAACGGGGTCTTCCAGCTTGCGCTGGTTAGGCTCAGAAATGGGATTCAAGTTTGCACGTAGCGGCTCAAACGAATCGCAACAAGTTAATACACACAAGGCCTTACAGGCACTTTTAGGCTTGATGTGCAAAACGCGGTCATCCAGCTTGCGCGGGTGAGGATCAGAAGAGCGATTCAAGTTTGCACGTAGCGGCTCAAACGAATCGCAACAAGTTAATACACACAATGCCTTACAGGCACTTTTAGGCATGATGTGCAAAACGGGGTCTTCCAGCTTGCGCGGGTTAGGCTCAGAAACGCGATTAGAGTTTGCACGTAGCGGCTAAAACGAATACACACAAGGCCTTACAGGCACTTTTAGGCTTGATGTGCAAAACGCGGTCGTCCAGCTTGCGCGGGTGAGCATCAGAACTGCGATTCAAGTTTGCACGTAGCGGCTAAAACGAATCGCAATAAGTTAATACACACAAAGCCTTACAGGCACTTTAAGGCATGATGTGCAACACGGGGTCTTCCAGCTTGCGCGGGTTAGGCTCAGAAGTGCGATTCAAGTTTGCACGTAGCGGCTCAAACGAATCGCAACAAGTTAATACACACAACGCCTTACAGGCACTTTTAGGCATGATGTGCAAAACGCGGTCATCCAGCTTGCTCGGATTAGGCTCAGAATTGCGATTCAAGTTTGCACGTAGCGGCTAAAACGAATCGCAACATGCTAATACAAACAAAGCCTTACACGCACTTTTAGGCATGATGTGCAAATAGGCGTCACTCAAGCTTTCGTGGGTTAGGCTCAGAACTGCGATTCAAGTTTGCACATAGCGGCTAAAACGAATCGCAACAAGTTAATACACACAACGCCTTACAGGCACTTTAAGGGTTGATGTGCAAAACGAGGTCATCCAGCTTGCTCGGGTTAGGCTCAGAAATGCGATTCGAGTTTGCACATAGCGGCTAAAACGAATCGCTACAAGTTAATACACACACAGCTTTACAGGCACTTTTAGGCATGATGTGCAAAACGCTGTCATCCAGCTTGCTCGGGTTAGGCTCAGAACAGCGATTCAAGTTTGCATGTAGCGGCTCAAACGAATCGCAACAAGTTAATACACACACAGCTTTACAGGCACTTTTAGGCATGATGTGCAAAACGCTGTCATCCAGCTTGCTCGGGTTAGGCTCAGAGCTGCGATTCAAGTTTGCACGTAGCGGCTAAAACGAATCGCAACAAGTTAATACACACAACGTCTTACAGGCACTTTTAAGCATGATGTGCAAATAGGCGTCACTCAAGCTTGCGCGGGTTAGGCTCAGAAATGCGACACATGTTTGCACGTAGCGGCTCAAACGAATCGCAACAAGTTAATACACACAACGCCTTACAGGCACTTTTAGGCTTGATGTGCAAAACGGGGTCTTCCAGCTTGCGCGGGTTAGGCTCAGAAACGCGATTCAAGTTTGCACGTAGCGGCTCAAACGAATCGCAACAAGTTAATACACACAACGCCTTACAGGCACTTTTAGGCATGATGTGCAAATAGGCGTCCCTCAAGCTTGCGCGGGTTAGGCTCAGAACAGCGATTCAAGTTTGCACATAGCGGCTAAAACGAATCGAACCAAGTTAATACACACAAAGCCTTACAGGCACTTTTAGGCATGATGTGCAAAACGCTGTCATCCAGCTTACGCGGGTTAGGCTCAGAAATGTGACTCATGTTTGCACGTAGCGGCTCAAACGAACCGCAACAAGTTAATACACACAACGCCTTACAGGCACTTTAAGGCATGATGTGCAAAACGGGGTCTTCCAGCTTGGGCGGGTTAGGCTCAGAAATGCGATTCAATTTGGCACGTAGCGGCTCAAACGAATCGCAACAAGTTAATACACACACAGCTTTACAGGCACTTTTAGGCATGATGTGCAAAACGCGGTCATCCAGCTTGCTCGGGATAGGCTCAGAAATGCGATTCAAGTTTGCACGTAGCGGCTAAAACGAATCGGAACAAGTTAATACACACAAGGCCTTACAGGCACTTTTAGGCATGATGTGCAAAACGCGGTCATCCAGCTTGCTCGGGTTAGGCTCAGAAATGCGATACAAGTTTGCACGTAGCGGCTAAAACGAATCGGAACAAGTTAATACACACAAGGCCTTACAGGCACTTTTTGGCATGATGTGCAAATAGGCGTCACTCAAGCTTTCGTGGGTTAGGCTCAGAACTGCGATTCAAGTTTGCACATAGCGGCTAAAACGAATCGCAACAAGTTAATAAAAACAACGCCTTACAGGCACTTTAATGGTTGATGTGCAAAACGAGGTCATCCAGCTTGCTCGGGTTAGGCTCAGAAATGCGATTCAAGTTTGCACATAGCGGCTAAAACGAATCGCAACAAGTTAATACACACACAACTTTACAGGCACTTTTAGGCATGATGTGCAAAACGCGGTCATCCAGCTTGCTCGGGTTAGGCTCAGAACAGCGATTCAAGTTTGCATGTAGCGGCTCAAACGAATCGCAACAAGTTAATACACACCCAGCTTTACAGGCACTTTTAGGCATGATGTGCGAAACGCGGTCATCCAGCTTGCTCGGGTTAGGCTCAGAACTGCGATTCAAGTTTGCACATAGCGGCTGAAACGAATCGCAACAAGTTAATACACACAAAGCCTTACAGGCTCTTTTAGGCATGATGTGCAAAACGCGGTCATCCAGCTTGCGCGGGTTAGGCGCAGAACTTCGATTTAAGTTTGCATATAGCGGCTCAGACGAATCGCAACAAGTTGATGCACACAACGCCTTACAGGCATGATGTGCAAAACGGGGTCACCAGCTTGCTCGGGTTAGACTCAGAACTGCGATTCAAGTTTGCACATAGCGGCTAAACGAATCGCAACAAGTTAATACACACAACGCCTTACAGGCACTTTTAGGCATGATGGGCAAAACGGCTTCATCCAGCTTGCGCGGGTTAGGCGCAGAACTTCGATTTAAGTTTGCACATAGCGGCTCAGACGAATCGCAACAAGTTGATACACACAACGCCTTACAGGCACTTTTAGGCTTGATGTGCAAAACGCGGTCATCCAGCTTGCGCGGGTGAGGATCAGAACTGCGATTCAAGTTTGCACGTAGCGGCTAAAACGAACCGCAATAAGTTAATACACACAAAGCCTTACAGGCACTTTAAGGCATGATGTGCAAAACGGGGTCTTCCAGCTTGCGCGGGTTAGGCTCAGAAGTGCGATTCAAGTTTGCACGTAGCGGCTCAAACGAATCGCAACAAGTTAATACACACAACGCCTTACAGGCACTTTTAGGCATGATGTGCAAAACGCGGTCATCCAGCTTGCTCGGATTAGGCTCAGAATTGCGATTCAAGTTTGCACGTAGCGGCTAAAACGAATCGCAACATGCTAATACAAACAAAGCCTTACACGCACTTTGAGGCATGATGTGCAAATAGGCGTCACTCAAGCTTTCGTGGGTTAGGCTCAGAACTGCGATTCAAGTTTGCACATAGCGGCTAAAACGAATCGCAACAAGTTAATACACACAACGCCTTACAGGCACTTTAAGGGTTGATGTGCAAAACGAGGTCATCCAGCTTGCTCGGGTTAGGCTCAGAAATGCGATTCGAGTTTGCACATAGCGGCTAAAACGAATCGCTACAAGTTAATACACACACAGCTTTACAGGCACTTTTAGGCATGATGTGCAAAACGCGGTCATCCAGCTTGCTCGGGTTAGGCTCAGAACAGCGATTCAAGTTTGCATGTAGCGGCTCAAATGAATCGCAACAAGTTAATACACACACAGCTTTACAGGCACTTTTAGGCATGATGTGCAAAACGCTGTCATTCAGCTTGCTCGGGTTAGGCTCAGAACTGCGATTCAAGTTTGCACATAGCGGCTGAAACGAATCGCAACAAGTTAATACACCACAGCTTTACAGGCACTTTTAGGCATGACGTGCAAAACGCGGTCATCCACCTTGCTCGGGTTAGGCTCAGAACTGCGATTCAAGTTTGCACGTAGCGGCTCAAACGAATCGCAACAAGTTAATACACACAATGCCTTACAGGCACTTTTAGGCATGATGTGCAAAACGGGGTCTTCCAGCTTGCGCGGGTTAGGCTCAGAAATGCGATTCAAGTTTGCACGTAGCGGCTCAAACGAATCGCAACAAGTTAATACACACAAAGCCTTACAGGCTCTTTTAGGCATGATGTGCAAAACGCGGTCATCCAGCTTGCTCGGGTTAGGCTCAGAAATGCGATTCAAGTTTACACGTAGCGGCTGAAACGAATCGCAACAAGTTAATACACCACAGCTTTACAGGCACTTTTAGGCATGATGTGCAAAACGCGGTCATCCAGCTTGCTCGGGTTAGGCTCAGAAATGCGATTCAAGTTTACACGTAGCGGCTAAAACGAATCGGAACAAGTTAATACACACAAGGCCTTACAGGCACTTTTAGGCTTGATGTGCAAAACGCGGTCATCCAGCTTGCGCGGGTGAGGATCAGAACTGCGATTCAAGTTTGCACGTAGCGGCTAAAACGAATCGCAATAAGTTAATACACACAAAGCCTTACAGGCACTTTAAGGCATGATGTGCAAAACGGGGTCTTCCAGCTTGCGCTGGTTAGGCTCAGAAATGCGATTCAAGTTTGCACGTAGCGGCTCAAACGAATCGCAACAAGTTAATACACACAAGGCCTTACAGGCACTTTTAGGCTTGATGTGCAAAACGCGGTCATCCAGCTTGCGCGGGTGAGGATCAGAAGAGCGATTCAAGTTTGCACGTAGCGGCTCAAACGAATCGCAACAAGTTAATACACACAATGCCTTACAGGCACTTTTAGGCATGATGTGCAAAACGGGGTCTTCCAGCTTGCGCGGGTTAGGCTCAGAAACGCGATTCAAGTTTGCACGTAGCGGCTAAAACGAATACACACAAGGCCTTACAGGCACTTTTAGGCTTGATGTGCAAAACGCGGTCGTCCAGCTTGCGCGGGTGAGGATCAGAACTGCGATTCAAGTTTGCACGTAGCGGCTAAAACGAATCGCAATAAGTTAATACACACAAAGCCTTACAGGCACTTTAAGGCATGATGTGCAACACGGGGTCTTCCAGCTTGCGCGGGTTAGGCTCAGAAGTGCGATTCAAGTTTGCACGTAGCGGCTCAAACGAATCGCAACAAGTTAATACACACAACGCCTTACAGGCACTTTTAGGCATGATGTGCAAAACGCGGTCATCCAGCTTGCTCGGATTAGGCTCAGAATTGCGATTCAAGTTTGCACGTAGCGGCTAAAACGAATCGCAACATGCTAATACAAACAAAGCCTTACACGCACTTTTAGGCATGATGTGCAAATAGGCGTCACTCAAGCTTTCGTGGGTTAGGCTCAGAACTGCGATTCAAGTTTGCACATAGCGGCTAAAACGAATCGCAACAAGTTAATACACACAACGCCTTACAGGCACTTTAAGGGTTGATGTGCAAAACGAGGTCATCCAGCTTGCTCGGGTTAGGCTCAGAAATGCGATTCGAGTTTGCACATAGCGGCTAAAACGAATCGCTACAAGTTAATACACACACAGCTTTACAGGCACTTTTAGGCATGATGTGCAAAACGCTGTCATCCAGCTTGCTCGGGTTAGGCTCAGAACAGCGATTCAAGTTTGCATGTAGCGGCTCAAACGAATCGCAACAAGTTAATACACACACAGCTTTACAGGCACTTTTAGGCATGATGTGCAAAACGCTGTCATCCAGCTTGCTCGGGTTAGGCTCAGAGCTGCGATTCAAGTTTGCACGTAGCGGCTAAAACGAATCGCAACAAGTTAATACACACAACGTCTTACAGGCACTTTTAAGCATGATGTGCAAATAGGCGTCACTCAAGCTTGCGCGGGTTAGGCTCAGAAATGCGACACATGTTTGCACGTAGCGGCTCAAACGAATCGCAACAAGTTAATACACACAACGCCTTACAGGCACTTTTAGGCTTGATGTGCAAAACGGGGTCTTCCAGCTTGCGCGGGTTAGGCTCAGAAACGCGATTCAAGTTTGCACGTAGCGGCTCAAACGAATCGCAACAAGTTAATACACACAACGCCTTACAGGCACTTTTAGGCATGATGTGCAAATAGGCGTCCCTCAAGCTTGCGCGGGTTAGGCTCAGAACAGCGATTCAAGTTTGCACATAGCGGCTAAAACGAATCGAACCAAGTTAATACACACAAAGCCTTACAGGCACTTTTAGGCATGATGTGCAAAACGCTGTCATCCAGCTTACGCGGGTTAGGCTCAGAAATGTGACTCATGTTTGCACGTAGCGGCTCAAACGAACCGCAACAAGTTAATACACACAACGCCTTACAGGCACTTTAAGGCATGATGTGCAAAACGGGGTCTTCCAGCTTGGGCGGGTTAGGCTCAGAAATGCGATTCAATTTGGCACGTAGCGGCTCAAACGAATCGCAACAAGTTAATACACACACAGCTTTACAGGCACTTCAAAATAACGGCTTGAGAGGCTAGTTGGTGCATCATCATATTCAGATATGTGGCGCAAACAAAGACAAACACAGGAGAAGATCCACAACACACGCGCACACTATCAACTGTAAGACGAACCGGAAAACACTTCCTCTTCTACACTCAGGCACGTCTCAACTTCTTCTTCTCATCTTCCTCGTCTTTGCCAAGGGGAAAATGTCACACTCTTCCTCGCAGACCATAACCTTGTCCAAACATGGCGGTGACCAATCTCTTCTTTCTTCGTTTTAGCCGCTATGTGCAATTTTGAATCGCAGTTCTGAGCCTAACCCGCGCAAGCTTGAGTGACGCCTATTTGCACATCATGCCTAAAAGTGCGTGTAAGGCGTTGTGTGTATTAACTTGTTGCGATTCGTATTAGCCGCTATGTGCAAACTTGAATCGCAGTTCTGAGCCTAACTCGCGCAAGCTGGATGGCCGCGTTTGGCACATCATGCCTAAAAGTGCCTGTAAGGCTTTGTGTTTATTAACGTGTTGCGATTCGTTTTAGCCTCTATGTGCGAACTTGAATCGCAGTGCTGAGCCTCACCCGCGCAAGCTGGATGACCGCGTTTTGCACATCAAGCCTAAAAGTGCCTGTAAGGCTTTGTGTGTATAAACTTGTTGAGATTCGTTTTAGCCGCTACGTGCAAACTTGAATCGCATTTCTGAGCCTAACCCGCGCAAGCTGGATGACCGCGTTTTGCACATCATGCCTACAAGTGCCTGTAAGGCTTTGTGTGTATTACCTTGGTGCGATTCGTTTTAGCCGCTATGTGCAAACTTGCATCGCAGTTCCGAGCCTAACCCGCGCAAGCTGGATGACAGCGTTTTGCACATCATGCCTAAAAGTGCCTGTAAGGCGTTGTGTGTATTAACTTGTTGCGATTCTTTTGAGCCGCTACGTGCCAACTTGAATCGCATTTCTGAGCCTAACCCGCGCAAGCTGGAAGACCCCGTTTTGCACATCATGCCTAAAAGTGCCTGTAAGGCTTTGTGTGTATTACCTTGGTGCGATTAGTTTTAGCCGCTATGTGCAAACATGAGTCGCATTTCTGAGCCTAACCAGCGCAAACTGGATGACCCCGTTTTGCACATCATGCCTTAAAGTGCCTGTAAGGCGTTGTGTGTATTAACTTGTTGCCATTCGTTTGAGCCGCTACGTGCAAGCTTGAATCGCATTTCTGAGCCTAACCCGCGCAAGCTGGAAGACCCCGTTTTGCACATCAAGCCTAAAAGTGCCTGTAAGGCTTTGTGTGTATTAACTTGTTGCGATTCGATTGAGCCGCTACGTGCAAACTTGAATCGCAGTTCTGAGCCTAACCCGAGCAAGCTGGATGACCGCGTTTTGCACATCATGCCTAAAAGTGCCTGTAAAGCTGTGTGTGTATTAACTTGTTGCGATTCATTTTAGCCGCTATGTGCAAACTTGAATCGCAGTTCTGAGCCTAACCCGAGCAAGCTGGATGACCGTGTTTTGCACATCATGCCTAAAAGTGCCTGTAAAGCTGTGTGTGTAATAACTTGTTGCGATTCGGTTTAGCCGCTATGTGCAATTTTGAATCGCAGTTCTGAGCCTAACCCGCGCAAGCTTGAGTGACGCCTATTTGCACATCATGCCTAAAAGTGCGTTTAAGGCTTTGTATTAGCATGTTGCGATTCGTTTTAGCCGCTACGTGCAAACTTGAATCGCACTTCTGAGCCTAACCCGCGCAAGCTGGAAGACCCCGTTTTGCACATCATGCCTTAAAGTGCCTGTAAGGCGTTGTGTGTATTAACTTGTTGCGCATCGTATTAGCCGCCCTGTGCAAACTTGAATCGCAGTTCTGAGCCTAACCCGCGCAAGCTGGACGACCGCGTTTTGCACATCATGCCTAAAAGTGCCTGTAAAGCTGTGTGTGTATTAACTTGTTGCGATTCGTTTGAGCCGCTACGTGCAAACTTGAATCGCAGTTCTGAGCCTAACCCGGGCAAGCTGGATGACCGCGTTTTGCACATCATGCCTAAAAGTGCCTGTAAAGCTGAGTGTGTATTAACTTGTTGCGATTCGTTTTAGCCGCTATGTGCAAACTTGAATCGCATTTCTGAGCCTAACCCGAGCAAGCTGGATGACCCCGTTTTGCACATCATGCCTTAAAGTGCCTGTAAGGCGTTGTGCGTAATAACTTGTTGCGATTCGTTTTAGCCGCTATGTGCAAACTTGAATCGTAGTTCTGAGCCTAACCCACGCAAGCTTGAGTGACGCCTATTTGCACATCATGACTAATAAGGCCTTGTGTGTATTAACTTGTTGCGATTCGTTTGAGCCGCTACGTGCAAACTTGAATCGCACTTCTGAGCCTAACCCGCGCAAGCTGGAAGACCCCGTTTTGCACATCATGCCTTAAAGTGCCTGTAAGGCTTTGTGTGTATTAACTTATTGCGATTCGTTTTAGCCGCTACGTGCAAACTTGAATCGCAGTTCTGATCCTCACCCGCGCAAGCTGGATGACCGCGTTTTGCACATCAAGCCTAAAAGTGCCTGTAAGGCCTTGTGTGTATTAACTTGTTCCGATTCGTTTTAGCCGCTATGTGTAAACTTGAATCGCATTTCTGAGCCTAACCCGAGCAAGCTGGATGACCGCGTTTTGCACATCATGCCTAAAAGAGCCTGTAAGGCTTTGTGTGTATTAACTTGTTGCGATTCGTTTGAGCCGCTACGTGCAAACTTGAATCGCATTTCTGAGCCTAACCCGCGCAAGCTGGAAGACCCCGTTTTGCACATCATGCCTAAAAGTGCCTGTAAGGCATTGTGTGTATTAACTTGTTGCGATTCGTTTGAGCCGCTACGTGCAAACTTGAATCGCAGTTCTGAGCCTAACCCGAGCAAGGTGGATGACCGCGTTTTGCACGTCATGCCTAAAAGTGCCTGTAAAGCTGTGGTGTATTAACTTGTTGCGATTCGTTTCAGCCGCTATGTGCAAACTTGAATCGCAGTTCTGAGCCTAACCCGAGCAAGCTGAATGACAGCGTTTTGCACATCATGCCTAAAAGTGCCTGTAAAGCTGTGTGTGTATTAACTTGTTGCGATTCATTTGAGCCGCTACATGCAAACTTGAATCGCTGTTCTGAGCCTAACCCGAGCAAGCTGGATGACCGCGTTTTGCACATCATGCCTAAAAGTGCCTGTAAAGCTGTGTGTGTATTAACTTGTAGCGATTCGTTTTAGCCGCTATGTGCAAACTCGAATCGCATTTCTGAGCCTAACCCGAGCAAGCTGGATGACCTCGTTTTGCACATCAACCCTTAAAGTGCCTGTAAGGCGTTGTGTGTATTAACTTGTTGCGATTCGTTTTAGCCGCTATGTGCAAACTTGAATCGCAGTTCTGAGCCTAACCCACGAAAGCTTGAGTGACGCCTATTTGCACATCATGCCTCAAAGTGCGTGTAAGGCTTTGTTTGTATTAGCATGTTGCGATTCGTTTTAGCCGCTACGTGCAAACTTGAATCGCAATTCTGAGCCTAATCCGAGCAAGCTGGATGACCGCGTTTTGCACATCATGCCTAAAAGTGCCTGTAAGGCGTTGTGTGTATTAACTTGTTGCGATTCGTTTGAGCCGCTACGTGCAAACTTGAATCGCACTTCTGAGCCTAACCCGCGCAAGCTGGAAGACCCCGTTTTGCACATCATGCCTTAAAGTGCCTGTAAGGCTTTGTGTGTATTAACTTATTGCGATTCGTTTTAGCCGCTACGTGCAAACTTGAATCGCAGTTCTGATCCTCACCCGCGCAAGCTGGATGACCGCGTTTTGCACATCAAGCCTAAAAGTGCCTGTAAGGCGTTGTGTGTATCAACTTGTTGCGATTCGTCTGAGCCGCTATGTGCAAACTTAAATCGAAGTTCTGCGCCTAACCCGCGCAAGCTGGATGAAGCCGTTTTGCCCATCATGCCTAAAAGTGCCTGTAAGGCGTTGTGTGTATTAACTTGTTGCGATTCGTTTAGCCGCTATGTGCAAACTTGAATCGCAGTTCTGAGTCTAACCCGAGCAAGCTGGTGACCCCGTTTTGCACATCATGCCTGTAAGGCGTTGTGTGCATCAACTTGTTGCGATTCGTCTGAGCCGCTATATGCAAACTTAAATCGAAGTTCTGCGCCTAACCCGCGCAAGCTGGATGACCGCGTTTTGCACATCATGCCTAAAAGAGCCTGTAAGGCTTTGTGTGTATTAACTTGTTGCGATTCGTTTCAGCCGCTATGTGCAAACTTGAATCGCAGTTCTGAGCCTAACCCGAGCAAGCTGGATGACCGCGTTTCGCACATCATGCCTAAAAGTGCCTGTAAAGCTGGGTGTGTATTAACTTGTTGCGATTCGTTTGAGCCGCTACATGCAAACTTGAATCGCTGTTCTGAGCCTAACCCGAGCAAGCTGGATGACCGCGTTTTGCACATCATGCCTAAAAGTGCCTGTAAAGTTGTGTGTGTATTAACTTGTTGCGATTCGTTTTAGCCGCTATGTGCAAACTTGAATCGCATTTCTGAGCCTAACCCGAGCAAGCTGGATGACCTCGTTTTGCACATCAACCATTAAAGTGCCTGTAAGGCGTTCTTTTTATTAACTTGTTGCGATTCGTTTTAGCCGCTATGTGCAAACTTGAATCGCAGTTCTGAGCCTAACCCACGAAAGCTTGAGTGACGCCTATTTGCACATCATGCCAAAAAGTGCCTGTAAGGCCTTGTGTGTATTAACTTGTTCCGATTCGTTTTAGCCGCTACGTGCAAACTTGTATCGCATTTCTGAGCCTAACCCGAGCAAGCTGGATGACCGCGTTTTGCACATCATGCCTAAAAGTGCCTGTAAGGCCTTGTGTGTATTAACTTGTTCCGATTCGTTTTAGCCGCTACGTGCAAACTTGAATCGCATTTCTGAGCCTATCCCGAGCAAGCTGGATGACCGCGTTTTGCACATCATGCCTAAAAGTGCCTGTAATATACAGATATGTGGCGCAAACAAAGACAAACACAGGAGAAGATCCACAACACACGCGCACACTATCAACTGTAAGACGAACCGGAAAACACTTCCTCTTCTACACTCAGGCACGTCTCAACTTCTTCTTCTCATCTTCCTCGTCTTTGCCAAGGGGAAAATGTCACACTCTTCCTCGCAGACCATAACCTTGTCCAAACATGGCGGTGACCAATCTCTTCTTTCTTTTCTTCTATTCTTCCTCTTCTTTACCAAGGGGATATATAGACACTTTCTTCCTCTCAGCCCAAAAAACATCAACAAAACAATACAGTCACAAATTCTATACTGTCCTGTAAATCCACACCACTGCATTGCCCAGTAACTCCTACCACACTGGACAGGTAAATATCACCACATAGTCACAAATCATGCACTAAAAACACCACCACACAAATACAGCAAATACAGTAGGACATGTCCATCTACACACCATAACTTAAGTAGTCCCTATCTATTGAGAAACTATATCTTGCCAACATCTAAGAAGCCACGAGGCCCATGTACTTAAGGGGGAAAAAAATTCTGCAAACTCCCATGGCCCCAAAAACGTAAGATGAGTCCAATAACAACTTTAGGTCAAGAATAACAGCTTGAGGCCCGATAATAATCTCGTTCTTTGCATAACTCAAGAGAATTGCTCAATAAAATTTAGTTCTTTTCTACGTAAACTCAACGATGCTTCACTAATGCATCTTTCATTTTTCTTCTGTATCCAATATGCCTCTAAAATTTCGCGTGCCATCTTATCCCGACTCTTGCCTAATATGTTTAACCTACTAAACAATGGCTCACACTTGCACTTTTGGCAGTGCAAGGCTAAATTTGACCCTTTGCCATTTTCTATGTTCTTCTCATGTTCCCTCATTCTATCATTAATACATCTTCCTGTTTGCCCAATATATAGATTACCGCACGTCAGAGGAACCTCATAAATCACCCCCACCCGACATCCAATAAAACTCTTAACATGCTTCTTCTCGCATTGCCCTTTGTTTTTTCTCCCTATTATTGCACATAACCCACCCAGTTTATTGGGGGCAGAAAACACAAGTGGCACCTCAAACCTACTAGCCACTTTTTTCAGGCCGTGTGAAACTCTATGTATATAAGGGATCACTTGTGGTCGTTTATTCCTCAACATATCTGGCGATCTTTTTTTCCCTTTCATTTTTTGAAGCAATGACTCTGCCACCCCACATATAATCATACCCGGGAAACCAGCCGCATCAAGTCTTTGTAATTGATTATTAAAGCTTTCCTCTGCCATATGTACACATGATTTCAACAAAGCCGACTCCAAACAAAGGGAAGCTATCCCTCTTTTTATAGTCTTTGAATGGGCTGATCCATATGGAAGTAGCTCTTTTTTAGCCCTGGGAAAATATTTCCAACACACTTCGCCATTACAAATTTTTATATTTAAATCAAGAAACTGCAATTTGTTGTCCACCGATAGCTCATGAGTAAACGTGAGCCCTTTTCCTTGTATCTTAAAAATAGAAAGCACACTTTCCACACTTTGACTCACTGCAGCGCCCTTATCCACAATGACTAGGAAATCGTCAACATATCTAAATATTTTAAAACCTGATCCATTAAGGGCTGTATAAATTGCTCTGTCAACACAGGATAAAAAGATGTTACATAGAACAGGGGCAACACATGACCCTATACAAATGCCCCTTCTCTGCACATACAAATCAGACCCAAACGATACAACAGTGGACTTAAGGTAAAACTCAAGAAGGGCTAGAAAATTGTCCACATTGACACCAGAAGAGTTCTGAAAGTCTATAGTCCCATTACTTTCAATGCATTCCCGCACCGATTCAAACAATTCTAAATGTGGCACCGAATAAAACAAATCCTCTACATCAATAGAAAAAAAGTACCCAAGATTGGTTTGATCTTTTAAAAAATTGATCACTTCAAAAGAATTCTTAGTAGCAAAGGGATCATGAACCTCCAAACCTTTTAAATGTTTAAGAAGATACCGGCTGATCTGATGCTGCCACGCATCACGTTCAGACACAATACATCTGAAAGGCGAGTCCGGTTTATGAGTCTTAACAGTAAAGAACACATCCAAACAGGCCTTCTTGCATTCACTGATCCCTTTTGCCAACCTGGTTAGCTTCATATCATTACATAACGCAATAGCTCTTGTTCTACAAACTTTCTTCTTCACTTTAACAAAATTTTTCTCAATTGCAATTGTCGCCTTCTCTTCAAAGAGTCCAGCCGGTATCACAGCAAAACCCCCTTCTTTGTCCGTTTGAAGTAATCGAAGGTTATTCTTTTCAAAAAACTTCACCACTTCTGCAGTACATTCCTTTGGTACCTTGTCCTTGTTCCAAGACGTCCTCATAATACTATCAAGCCCATCCAGTAAGCATCGGTCCCGATCTTCACCAGCTTTATCCGCTATCTTTCTGTTCAAGGACAGAAGCTCACAAGCTGGAATCTTGGGCGCCACACTATATTTCGGGCCCTTCTTTAGGGTATCAGCGACTTTTTCTGGAATAGCGATATCCCCCAAAACAACCAACTGCCTTGGCTTACCAGTATGCTTTTCCATTTTTCTTGGCAGCAAGGCCACATATCGTAGCCACAAAAACTCTGTTGTCTGGGTCACTAGACGCCATGTTTCCTTCAATTTTCTTTCCGCAACCCACACAGGGTGTATTGTGTAGCATATAATACGAATCCAGTCTTTGAACATCCGAATTTGCCTCCATAACTCTGATTTCAAAATTCGGCAAATCCATGGGGGCCATGGGAGTTTGCAGAATTTTTTTCCCCCTTAAGTACATGGGCCTCGTGGCTTCTTAGATGTTGGCAAGATATAGTTTCTCAATAGATAGGGACTACTTAAGTTATGGTGTGTAGATGGACATGTCCTACTGTATTTGCTGTATTTGTGTGGTGGTGTTTTTAGTGCATGATTTGTGACTATGTGGTGATATTTACCTGTCCAGTGTGGTAGGAGTTACTGGGCAATGCAGTGGTGTGGATTTACAGGACAGTATAGAATTTGTGACTGTATTGTTTTGTTGATGTTTTTTGGGCTGAGAGGAAGAAAGTGTCTATATATCCCCTTGGTAAAGAAGAGGAAGAATAGAAGAAAAGAAAGAAGAGATTGGTCACCGCCATGTTTGGACAAGGTTATGGTCTGCGAGGAAGAGTGTGACATTTTCCCCCTTGGCAAAGACGAGGAAGATGAGAAGAAGAAGTTGAGACGTGCCTGAGTGTAGAAGAGGAAGTGTTTTCCGGTTCGTCTTACAGTTGATAGTGTGCGCGTGTGTTGTGGATCTTCTCCTGTGTTTGTCTTTGTTTGCGCCACATATCTGAATATGATGATGCACCAACTAGCCTCTCAAGCCGTTATTTTGAGATACCTTTCTTGTACTGTGGGCCCTTTTATGTGTTCTCATCCTAACTACGCTCAGGTACATGTGCTCATCGCTCGGATTGCTTCTTCGACATGCCGGGCAAGATGCATCAGCTTCTGTTTGCGAAAGGGTTTGGTTCCAGCAGAAGTGAGTGTTTTTTTCGGTGTGATTCAGCCGTCTGTTGGTCACGTTAAGAGGATTTGCCGAATTTTGAAATCAGAGTTATGGAGGCAAATTCGGATGTTCAAAGACTGGATTCGTATTATATGCTACACAATACACCCTGTGTGGGTTGCGGAAAGAAAATTGAAGGAAACATGGCGTCTAGTGACCCAGACAACAGAGTTTTTGTGGCTACGATATGTGGCCTTGCTGCCAAGAAAAATGGAAAAGCATACTGGTAAGCCAAGGCAGTTGGTTGTTTTGGGGGATATCGCTATTCCAGAAAAAGTCGCTGATACCCTAAAGAAGGGCCCGAAATATAGTGTGGCGCCCAAGATTCCAGCTTGTGAGCTTCTGTCCTTGAACAGAAAGATAGCGGATAAAGCTGGTGAAGATCGGGACCGATGCTTACTGGATGGGCTTGATAGTATTATGAGGACGTCTTGGAACAAGGACAAGGTACCAAAGGAATGTACTGCAGAAGTGGTGAAGTTTTTTGAAAAGAATAACCTTCGATTACTTCAAACGGACAAAGAAGGGGGTTTTGCTGTGATACCGGCTGGACTCTTTGAAGAGAAGGCGACAATTGCAATTGAGAAAAATTTTGTTAAAGTGAAGAAGAAAGTTTGTAGAACAAGAGCTATTGCGTTATGTAATGATATGAAGCTAACCAGGTTGGCAAAAGGGATCAGTGAATGCAAGAAGGCCTGTTTGGATGTGTTCTTTACTGTTAAGACTCATAAACCGGACTCGCCTTTCAGATGTATTGTGTCTGAACGTGATGCGTGGCAGCATCAGATCAGCCGGTATCTTCTTAAACATTTAAAAGGTTTGGAGGTTCATGATCCCTTTGCTACTAAGAATTCTTTTGAAGTGATCAATTTTTTAAAAGATCAAACCAATCTTGGGTACTTTTTTTCTATTGATGTAGAGGATTTGTTTTATTCGGTGCCACATTTAGAATTGTTTGAATCGGTGCGGGAATGCATTGAAAGTAATGGGACTATAGACTTTCAGAACTCTTCTGGTGTCAATGTGGACAATTTTCTAGCCCTTCTTGAGTTTTACCTTAAGTCCACTGTTGTATCGTTTGGGTCTGATTTGTATGTGCAGAGAAGGGGCATTTGTATAGGGTCATGTGTTGCCCCTGTTCTATGTAACATCTTTTTATCCTGTGTTGACAGAGCAATTTATACAGCCCTTAATGGATCAGGTTTTAAAATATTTAGATATGTTGACGATTTCCTAGTCATTGTGGATAAGGGCGCTGCAGTGAGTCAAAGTGTGGAAAGTGTGCTTTCTATTTTTAAGATACAAGGAAAAGGGCTCACGTTTACTCATGAGCTATCGGTGGACAACAAATTGCAGTTTCTTGATTTAAATATAAAAATTTGTAATGGCGAAGTGTGTTGGAAATATTTTCCCAGGGCTAAAAAAGAGCTACTTCCATATGGATCAGCCCATTCAAAGACTATAAAAAGAGGGATAGCTTCCCTTTGTTTGGAGTCGGCTTTGTTGAAATCATGTGTACATATGGCAGAGGAAAGCTTTAATAATCAATTACAAAGACTTGATGCGGCTGGTTTCCCGGGTATGATTATATGTGGGGTGGCAGAGTCATTGCTTCAAAAAATGAAAGGGAAAAAAAGATCGCCAGATATGTTGAGGAATAAACGACCACAAGTGATCCCTTATATACATAGAGTTTCACACGGCCTGAAAAAAGTGGCTAGTAGGTTTGAGGTGCCACTTGTGTTTTCTGCCCCCAATAAACTGGGTGGGTTATGTGCAATAATAGGGAGAAAAAACAAAGGGCAATGCGAGAAGAAGCATGTTAAGAGTTTTATTGGATGTCGGGTGGGGGTGATTTATGAGGTTCCTCTGACGTGCGGTAATCTATATATTGGGCAAACAGGAAGATGTATTAATGATAGAATGAGGGAACATGAGAAGAACATAGAAAATGGCAAAGGGTCAAATTTAGCCTTGCACTGCCAAAAGTGCAAGTGTGAGCCATTGTTTAGTAGGTTAAACATATTAGGCAAGAGTCGGGATAAGATGGCACGCGAAATTTTAGAGGCATATTGGATACAGAAGAAAAATGAAAGATGCATTAGTGAAGCATCGTTGAGTTTACGTAGAAAAGAACTAAATTTTATTGAGCAATTCTCTTGAGTTATGCAAAGAACGAGATTATTATCGGGCCTCAAGCTGTTATTCTTGACCTAAAGTTGTTATTGGACTCATCTTACGTTTTTGGGGCCATGGGAGTTTGCAGAATTTTTTTCCCCCTTAAGTACATGGGCCTCGTGGCTTCTTAGATGTTGGCAAGATATAGTTTCTCAATAGATAGGGACTACTTAAGTTATGGTGTGTAGATGGACATGTCCTACTGTATTTGCTGTATTTGTGTGGTGGTGTTTTTAGTGCATGATTTGTGACTATGTGGTGATATTTACCTGTCCAGTGTGGTAGGAGTTACTGGGCAATGCAGTGGTGTGGATTTACAGGACAGTATAGAATTTGTGACTGTATTGTTTTGTTGATGTTTTTTGGGCTGAGAGGAAGAAAGTGTCTATATATCCCCTTGGTAAAGAAGAGGAAGAATAGAAGAAAAGAAAGAAGAGATTGGTCACCGCCATGTTTGGACAAGGTTATGGTCTGCGAGGAAGAGTGTGACATTTTCCCCTTGGCAAAGACGAGGAAGATGAGAAGAAGAAGTTGAGACGTGCCTGAGTGTAGAAGAGGAAGTGTTTTCCGGTTCGTCTTACAGTTGATAGTGTGCGCGTGTGTTGTGGATCTTCTCCTGTGTTTGTCTTTGTTTGCGCCACATATCTGTATATTACAGGCACTTTTAGGCATGATGTGCAAAACGCGGTCATCCAGCTTGCTCGGGATAGGCTCAGAAATGCGATTCAAGTTTGCACGTAGCGGCTAAAACGAATCGGAACAAGTTAATACACACAAGGCCTTACAGGCACTTTTAGGCATGATGTGCAAAACGCGGTCATCCAGCTTGCTCGGGTTAGGCTCAGAAATGCGATACAAGTTTGCACGTAGCGGCTAAAACGAATCGGAACAAGTTAATACACACAAGGCCTTACAGGCACTTTTTGGCATGATGTGCAAATAGGCGTCACTCAAGCTTTCGTGGGTTAGGCTCAGAACTGCGATTCAAGTTTGCACATAGCGGCTAAAACGAATCGCAACAAGTTAATAAAAAGAACGCCTTACAGGCACTTTAATGGTTGATGTGCAAAACGAGGTCATCCAGCTTGCTCGGGTTAGGCTCAGAAATGCGATTCAAGTTTGCACATAGCGGCTAAAACGAATCGCAACAAGTTAATACACACACAACTTTACAGGCACTTTTAGGCATGATGTGCAAAACGCGGTCATCCAGCTTGCTCGGGTTAGGCTCAGAACAGCGATTCAAGTTTGCATGTAGCGGCTCAAACGAATCGCAACAAGTTAATACACACCCAGCTTTACAGGCACTTTTAGGCATGATGTGCGAAACGCGGTCATCCAGCTTGCTCGGGTTAGGCTCAGAACTGCGATTCAAGTTTGCACATAGCGGCTGAAACGAATCGCAACAAGTTAATACACACAAAGCCTTACAGGCTCTTTTAGGCATGATGTGCAAAACGCGGTCATCCAGCTTGCGCGGGTTAGGCGCAGAACTTCGATTTAAGTTTGCATATAGCGGCTCAGACGAATCGCAACAAGTTGATGCACACAACGCCTTACAGGCATGATGTGCAAAACGGGGTCACCAGCTTGCTCGGGTTAGACTCAGAACTGCGATTCAAGTTTGCACATAGCGGCTAAACGAATCGCAACAAGTTAATACACACAACGCCTTACAGGCACTTTTAGGCATGATGGGCAAAACGGCTTCATCCAGCTTGCGCGGGTTAGGCGCAGAACTTCGATTTAAGTTTGCACATAGCGGCTCAGACGAATCGCAACAAGTTGATACACACAACGCCTTACAGGCACTTTTAGGCTTGATGTGCAAAACGCGGTCATCCAGCTTGCGCGGGTGAGGATCAGAACTGCGATTCAAGTTTGCACGTAGCGGCTAAAACGAATCGCAATAAGTTAATACACACAAAGCCTTACAGGCACTTTAAGGCATGATGTGCAAAACGGGGTCTTCCAGCTTGCGCGGGTTAGGCTCAGAAGTGCGATTCAAGTTTGCACGTAGCGGCTCAAACGAATCGCAACAAGTTAATACACACAACGCCTTACAGGCACTTTTAGGCATGATGTGCAAAACGCGGTCATCCAGCTTGCTCGGATTAGGCTCAGAATTGCGATTCAAGTTTGCACGTAGCGGCTAAAACGAATCGCAACATGCTAATACAAACAAAGCCTTACACGCACTTTGAGGCATGATGTGCAAATAGGCGTCACTCAAGCTTTCGTGGGTTAGGCTCAGAACTGCGATTCAAGTTTGCACATAGCGGCTAAAACGAATCGCAACAAGTTAATACACACAACGCCTTACAGGCACTTTAAGGGTTGATGTGCAAAACGAGGTCATCCAGCTTGCTCGGGTTAGGCTCAGAAATGCGATTCGAGTTTGCACATAGCGGCTAAAACGAATCGCTACAAGTTAATACACACACAGCTTTACAGGCACTTTTAGGCATGATGTGCAAAACGCGGTCATCCAGCTTGCTCGGGTTAGGCTCAGAACAGCGATTCAAGTTTGCATGTAGCGGCTCAAATGAATCGCAACAAGTTAATACACACACAGCTTTACAGGCACTTTTAGGCATGATGTGCAAAACGCTGTCATTCAGCTTGCTCGGGTTAGGCTCAGAACTGCGATTCAAGTTTGCACATAGCGGCTGAAACGAATCGCAACAAGTTAATACACCACAGCTTTACAGGCACTTTTAGGCATGACGTGCAAAACGCGGTCATCCACCTTGCTCGGGTTAGGCTCAGAACTGCGATTCAAGTTTGCACGTAGCGGCTCAAACGAATCGCAACAAGTTAATACACACAATGCCTTACAGGCACTTTTAGGCATGATGTGCAAAACGGGGTCTTCCAGCTTGCGCGGGTTAGGCTCAGAAATGCGATTCAAGTTTGCACGTAGCGGCTCAAACGAATCGCAACAAGTTAATACACACAAAGCCTTACAGGCTCTTTTAGGCATGATGTGCAAAACGCGGTCATCCAGCTTGCTCGGGTTAGGCTCAGAAATGCGATTCAAGTTTACACATAGCGGCTAAAACGAATCGGAACAAGTTAATACACACAAGGCCTTACAGGCACTTTTAGGCTTGATGTGCAAAACGCGGTCATCCAGCTTGCGCGGGTGAGGATCAGAACTGCGATTCAAGTTTGCACGTAGCGGCTAAAACGAATCGCAATAAGTTAATACACACAAAGCCTTACAGGCACTTTAAGGCATGATGTGCAAAACGGGGTCTTCCAGCTTGCGCGGGTTAGGCTCAGAAGTGCGATTCAAGTTTGCACGTAGCGGCTCAAACGAATCGCAACAAGTTAATACACACAAGGCCTTATTAGTCATGATGTGCAAATAGGCGTCACTCAAGCTTGCGTGGGTTAGGCTCAGAACTACGATTCAAGTTTGCACATAGCGGCTAAAACGAATCGCAACAAGTTATTACGCACAACGCCTTACAGGCACTTTAAGGCATGATGTGCAAAACGGGGTCATCCAGCTTGCTCGGGTTAGGCTCAGAAATGCGATTCAAGTTTGCACATAGCGGCTAAAACGAATCGCAACAAGTTAATACACACTCAGCTTTACAGGCACTTTTAGGCATGATGTGCAAAACGCGGTCATCCAGCTTGCCCGGGTTAGGCTCAGAACTGCGATTCAAGTTTGCACGTAGCGGCTCAAACGAATCGCAACAAGTTAATACACACACAGCTTTACAGGCACTTTTAGGCATGATGTGCAAAACGCGGTCGTCCAGCTTGCGCGGGTTAGGCTCAGAACTGCGATTCAAGTTTGCACAGGGCGGCTAATACGATGCGCAACAAGTTAATACACACAACGCCTTACAGGCACTTTAAGGCATGATGTGCAAAACGGGGTCTTCCAGCTTGCGCGGGTTAGGCTCAGAAGTGCGATTCAAGTTTGCACGTAGCGGCTAAAACGAATCGCAACATGCTAATACAAAGCCTTAAACGCACTTTTAGGCATGATGTGCAAATAGGCGTCACTCAAGCTTGCGCGGGTTAGGCTCAGAACTGCGATTCAAAATTGCACATAGCGGCTAAACCGAATCGCAACAAGTTATTACACACACAGCTTTACAGGCACTTTTAGGCATGATGTGCAAAACACGGTCATCCAGCTTGCTCGGGTTAGGCTCAGAACTGCGATTCAAGTTTGCACATAGCGGCTAAAATGAATCGCAACAAGTTAATACACACACAGCTTTACAGGCACTTTTAGGCATGATGTGCAAAACGCGGTCATCCAGCTTGCTCGGGTTAGGCTCAGAACTGCGATTCAAGTTTGCACGTAGCGGCTCAATCGAATCGCAACAAGTTAATACACACAAAGCCTTACAGGCACTTTTAGGCTTGATGTGCAAAACGGGGTCTTCCAGCTTGCGCGGGTTAGGCTCAGAAATGCGATTCAAGCTTGCACGTAGCGGCTCAAACGAATGGCAACAAGTTAATACACACAACGCCTTACAGGCACTTTAAGGCATGATGTGCAAAACGGGGTCATCCAGTTTGCGCTGGTTAGGCTCAGAAATGCGACTCATGTTTGCACATAGCGGCTAAAACTAATCGCACCAAGGTAATACACACAAAGCCTTACAGGCACTTTTAGGCATGATGTGCAAAACGGGGTCTTCCAGCTTGCGCGGGTTAGGCTCAGAAATGCGATTCAAGTTGGCACGTAGCGGCTCAAAAGAATCGCAACAAGTTAATACACACAACGCCTTACAGGCACTTTTAGGCATGATGTGCAAAACGCTGTCATCCAGCTTGCGCGGGTTAGGCTCGGAACTGCGATGCAAGTTTGCACATAGCGGCTAAAACGAATCGCACCAAGGTAATACACACAAAGCCTTACAGGCACTTGTAGGCATGATGTGCAAAACGCGGTCATCCAGCTTGCGCGGGTTAGGCTCAGAAATGCGATTCAAGTTTGCACGTAGCGGCTAAAACGAATCTCAACAAGTTTATACACACAAAGCCTTACAGGCACTTTTAGGCTTGATGTGCAAAACGCGGTCATCCAGCTTGCGCGGGTGAGGCTCAGCACTGCGATTCAAGTTCGCACATAGAGGCTAAAACGAATCGCAACACGTTAATAAACACAAAGCCTTACAGGCACTTTTAGGCATGATGTGCCAAACGCGGCCATCCAGCTTGCGCGAGTTAGGCTCAGAACTGCGATTCAAGTTTGCACATAGCGGCTAATACGAATCGCAACAAGTTAATACACACAACGCCTTACACGCACTTTTAGGCATGATGTGCAAATAGGCGTCACTCAAGCTTGCGCGGGTTAGGCTCAGAACTGCGATTCAAAATTGCACATAGCGGCTAAAACGAATCGCAACAAGTTAATACACACACAGCTTTACAAGCACTTTTAGGCATGATGTGCAAAACGCGGTCATCCAGCTTGCTCGGGTTAGGCTCAGAACTGCGATTCAAGTTTGCACGTAGCGGCTCAATCGAATCGCAACAAGTTCATACACACAAAGCCTTACAGGCTCTTTTAGGCATGATGTGCAAAACGCGGTCATCCAGCTCGCTCGGGTTAGGCTCAGAAATGCGATTCAAGTTGGCACGTAGCGGCTAAAACGAATCGGAACAAGTTAATACACACAAGGCCTTACAGGCACTTTTAGGCATGATGTGCAAATAGGCCTCACTCAAGCTTGCGTGGGTTAGGCTCAGAACTGCGATTCAAGTTTGCACAGAGCGGCTAAAACGAATCGCAACAAGTTAATACACACAACGCCTTACAGGCACTTTAAGGCATGATGTGCAAAACGGGGTCTTCCAGCTTGCGCGGGTTAGGCTCAGAAATGCGATTCAAGTTTGCACGTAGCGGCTCAAACGAATCGCAACAAGTTTATACACACAAAGCCTTACAGGCACTTTTAGACTTGATGTGCAAAACGGGGTTTTCCAGCTTGCGCGGGTTAGGCTCAGAAATGCGATTGAAGTTTGCACGTAGCGGCTCAAACGAATCGCAACAAGTTAATACACACAACGCCTTACAGGCACTTTAAGGCATGATGTGCAAAACGGGGTCTTCCAGCTTGCGCGGGTTAGGCTCAGAAGTGCGATTCAAGTTTGCACGTAGCGGCTCAAACGAATCGCAACAAGTTAATACACACAACGCCTTACAGCAACATTTAGGCATGATGTGCAAAACGCAGTCATCCAGCTTGCTCGGATTAGGCTCAGAACTGCGATTCAAGTTTGCACTTAGCGGCTAAAACGAATCGCAACATGCTAATACAAACAAAGCCTTAAACGCACTTTTAGGCATGATGTGCAAATAGGCGTCAATCAAGCTTGCGCGGGTTAGGCTCAGAACTGCGATTCAAAATTGCACATAGCGGCTAAAACGAATCGCAACAAGTTAATACACACAATGCCTTACAGGCACTTTTAGGCATGATGTGCAAAACGGGGTCTTCCAGCTTGCGCGGGTTAGGCTCAGAAATGCGATTCAAGTTTGCACGTAGCGGCGCAAACGAATCGCAACAAGTTAATACACACAAAGCCTTACAGGCTCTTTTAGGCATGATGTGCAAAACGCGGTCATCCAGCTTGCTCGGGTTAGGCTCAGAAATGCGATTCAAGTTTACACATAGCGGCTAAAACGAATCGGAACAAGTTAATACACACAAGGCCTTACAGGCACTTTTAGGCTTGATGTGCAAAACGCGGTCATCCAGCTTGCGCGGGTGAGGATCAGAACTGCGATTCAAGTTTGCACGTAGCGGCTAAAACGAATCGCAATAAGTTAATACACACAAAGCCTTACAGGCACTTTAAGGCATGATGTGCAAAACGGGGTCTTCCAGCTTGCGCGGGTTAGGCTCAGAAGTGCGATTCAAGTTTGCACGTAGCGGCTCAAACGAATCGCAACAAGTTAATACACACAACGCCTTACAGGCACTTTTAGGCATGATGTGCAAAACGCGGTCATCCAGCTTGCTCGGATTAGGCTCAGAATTGCGATTCAAGTTTGCACGTAGCGGCTAAAACGAATCGCAACATGCTAATACAAACAAAGCCTTACACGCACTTTTAGGCATGATGTGCAAATAGGCGTCACTCAAGCTTTCGTGGGTTAGGCTCAGAACTGCGATTCAAGTTTGCACATAGCGGCTAAAACGAATCGCAACAAGTTAATACACACAACGCCTTACAGGCACTTTAAGGGTTGATGTGCAAAACGAGGTCATCCAGCTTGCTCGGGTTAGGCTCAGAAATGCGATTCGAGTTTGCACATAGCGGCTAAAACGAATCGCTACAAGTTAATACACACACAGCTTTACAGGCACTTTTAGGCATGATGTGCAAAACGCGGTCATCCAGCTTGCTCGGGTTAGGCTCAGAGCAGCGATTCAAGTTTGCATGTAGCGGCTCAAACGAATCGCAACAAGTTAATACACACACAGCTTTACAGGCACTTTTAGGCATGATGTGCAAATAGGCGTCTCTCAAGCTTTCGTGGGTTAGGCTCAGAACTGCGATTCAAGTTTGCACGTAGCGGCTCAAACGAATCGCAACAAGTTAATACACACACAGCTTTACAGGCACTTTTAGGCATGATGTGCAAAACGCGGTCATCCAGCTTGCTCGGGTTAGGCTCAGAACTGCGATTCAAGTTTGCACGTAGCGGCTCAATCGAATCGCAACAAGTTCATACACACAAAGCCTTACAGGCTCTTTTAGGCATGATGTGCAAAACGCGGTCATCCAGCTCGCTCGGGTTAGGCTCAGAAATGCGATTCAAGTTTGCACTTAGCTTCTAAAACGAATCGGAACAAGCTAATACACACAAGGCCTTATTAGGCATGATGTGCAAATAGGCGTCACTCACGCTTGCGTGGGTTAGGCTCAGAACTACGATTCAAGTTTGCACATAGCGGCTAAAACGAATCGCAACAAGTTAATACGCACAACGCCTTACAGGCACTTTAAGGCATGATGTGCAAAACGGGGTCATCCAGCTTGCTCGGGTTAGGCTCAGAAATGCGATTCAAGTTTGCACATAGCGGCTAAAACGAATCGCAACCAGTTAATACACACTCAGCTTTACAGGCACTTTTAGGCATGATGTGCAAAACGCGGTCATCCAGCTTGCCCGGGTTAGGCTCAGAACTGCGATTCAAGTTTGCACGTAGCGGCTCAAACGAATCGCAACAAGTTAATACACACACAGCTTTACAGGCACTTTTAGGCATGATGTGCAAAACGCGGTCGTCCAGCTTGCGCGGGTTAGGCTCAGAACTGCGATTCAAGTTTGCACAGGGCGGCTAATACGATGCGCAACAAGTTAATACACACAACGCCTTACAGGCACTTTAAGGCATGATGTGCAAAACGGGGTCTTCCAGCTTGCGCGGGTTAGGCTCAGAAGTGCGATTCAAGTTTGCACGTAGCGGCTAAAACGAATCGCAACATGCTAATACAAAGCCTTAAACGCACTTTTAGGCATGATGTGCAAATAGGCGTCACTCAAGCTTGCGCGGGTTAGGCTCAGAACTGCGATTCAAAATTGCACATAGCGGCTAAACCGAATCGCAACAAGTTATTACACACACAGCTTTACAGGCACTTTTAGGCATGATGTGCAAAACACGGTCATCCAGCTTGCTCGGGTTAGGCTCAGAACTGCGATTCAAGTTTGCACATAGCGGCTAAAACGAATCGCAACAAGTTAATACACACACAGCTTTACAGGCACTTTTAGGCATGATGTGCAAAACGCGGTCATCCAGCTTGCTCGGGTTAGGCTCAGAACTGCGATTCAAGTTTGCACGTAGCGGCTCAATCGAATCGCAACAAGTTAATACACACAAAGCCTTACAGGCACTTTTAGGCTTGATGTGCAAAACGGGGTCTTCCAGCTTGCGCGGGTTAGGCTCAGAAATGCGATTCAAGCTTGCACGTAGCGGCTCAAACGAATCGCAACAAGTTAATACACACAACGCCTTACAGGCACTTTAAGGCATGATGTGCAAAACGGGGTCATCCAGTTTGCGCTGGTTAGGCTCAGAAATGCGACTCATGTTTGCACATAGCGGCTAAAACTAATCGCACCAAGGTAATACACACAAAGCTTACAGGCACTTTTAGGCATGATGTGCAAAACGCGGTCATCCAGCTTGCTCGGGTTAGGCTCAGAACTGCGATTCAAGTTTGCACATAGCGGCTAAAACGAATCGCAACAAGTTAATACACACAACGCCTTACAGGCACTTTTAGGCTTGATGTGCAAAACGGGGTCTTCCAGCTTGCGTGGGTTAGGCTCAGAAACGCGATTCAAGTTTGCACGTAGCGGCTCAAACGAATCGCAACAATACACACAACGCCTTACAGGCACTTTTAGGCATGATGTGCAAAACGCGGTCATCCAGCTTGCTCGGGCTAGGCTCAGAACTGCGATTCAAGTTGGCACGTAGCGGCTCAAACGAATCGCAACAAGATAATACACACAACGCCTTACAGGCACTTTAAGGCATGATGTGCAAAACGGGGTCTTCCAGCTTGCGCGGGTTAGGCTCAGAAATGCGATTCAAGTTGGCACGTAGCGGCTCAAACGAATCGCAACAAGTTAATACACACAACGCCTTACAGGCACTTTTAGGCATGATGTGCAAAACGCTGTCATCCAGCTTGCGCGGGTTAGGCTCGGAACTGCGATGCAAGTTTGCACATAGCGGCTAAAACAAATCGCACCAAGGTAATACACACAAAGCCTTACAGGCACTTGTAGGCATGATGTGCAAAACGCGGTCATCCAGCTTGCGCGGGTTAGGCTCAGAAATGCGATTCAAGTTTGCACGTAGCGGCTAAAACGAATCTCAACAAGTTTATACACACAAAGCCTTACAGGCACTTTTAGGCTTGATGTGCAAAACGCGGTCATCCAGCTTGCGCGGGTGAGGCTCAGCACTGCGATTCAAGTTCGCACATAGAGGCTAAAACGAATCGCAACACGTTAATAAACACAAAGCCTTACAGGCACTTTTAGGCATGATGTGCCAAACGCGGCCATCCAGGTTGCGCGAGTTAGGCTCAGAACTGCGATTCAAGTTTGCACATAGCGGCTAATACGAATCGCAACAAGTTAATACACACAACGCCTTACACGCACTTTTAGGCATGATGTGCAAATAGGCGTCACTCAAGCTTGCGCGGGTTAGGCTCAGAACTGCGATTCAAAATTGCACATAGCGGCTAAAACGAATCGCAACAAGTTAATACACACACAGCTTTACAAGCACTTTTAGGCATGATGTGCAAAACGCTGTCATCCAGCTTGCTCGGGTTAGGCTCAGAACTGCGATTCAAGTTTGCACGTAGCGGCTCAATCGAATCGCAACAAGTTCATACACACAAAGCCTTACAGGCTCTTTTAGGCATGATGTGCAAAACGCGGTCATCCAGCTCGCTCGGGTTAGGCTCAGAAATGCGATTCAAGTTGGCACGTAGCGGCTAAAACGAATCGGAACAAGTTAATACACACAAGGCCTTACAGGCACTTTTAGGCATGATGTGCAAATAGGCCTCACTCAAGCTTGCGTGGGTTAGGCTCAGAACTGCGATTCAAGTTTGCACATAGCGGCTAAAACGAATCGCAACAAGTTAATACACACAACGCCTTACAGGCACTTTAAGGCATGATGTGCAAAACGGGGTCTTCCAGCTTGCGCGGGTTAGGCTCAGAAATGCGATTCAAGTTTGCACGTAGCGGCTCAAACGAATCGCAACAAGTTAATACACACAAAGCCTTACAGGCACTTTTAGACTTGATGTGCAAAACGGGGTTTTCCAGCTTGCGCGGGTTAGGCTCAGAAATGCGATTGAAGTTTGCACGTAGCGGCTCAAACGAATCGCAACAAGTTAATACACACAACGCCTTACAGGCACTTTAAGGCATGATGTGCAAAACGGGGTCTTCCAGCTTGCGAGGGTTAGGCTCAGAAGTGCGATTCAAGTTTGCACGTAGCGGCTCAAACGAATCGCAACAAGTTAATACACACAACGCCTTACAGCAACTTTTAGGCATGATGTGCAAAACGCAGTCATCCAGCTTGCTCGGATTAGGCTCAGAACTGCGATTCAAGTTTGCACTTAGCGGCTAAAACGAATCGCAACGTGCTAATACAAACAAAGCTTTAAACGCACTTTTAGGCATGATGTGCAAATAGGCGTCAATCAAGCTTCCGCGGGTTAGGCTCAGAACTGCGATTCAAAATTGCACATAGCGGCTAAAACGAATCGCAATAAGTTATTACACACACAGCTTTACAGGCACATTTAGGCAATATGTGCAAAACACGGTCATCCAGCTTGCTCGGGTTAGGCTCAGAACTGCGATTCAAGTTTGCACATAGCGGCTAAAACGAATCGCAACAAGTTAATACACACACAGCTTTACAGGAACTTTTAGGCATGATGTGCAAAACGCGGTCATCCAGCTTGCTCGGGTTAGGCTCAGAACTGCGATTCAAGTTTGCACGTAGCGGCTCAAACGAATCGCAGCAAGTTAATACACACAACGCCTTACAGGCACTTTAAGGCATGATGTGCAAAACGGGGTCTTCCAGCTTGCGCGGGTTAGGCTCAGAAATGCGATTCAAGCTTGCACGTAGCGGCTCAAACGAATCGCAACAAGTTAATACACACAACGCCTTACAGGCACTTTTAGGCATGATGTGCAAAACGCGGTCATCCAGCTTGCGCGGGTTAGGCTCAGAAATGCGATTGAAGTTTGCACGTAGCGGCTAAAACGAATCGCAACAAGTTTATACACACAAAGCCTTACAGGCACTTTTAGGCTTGATGTGCAAAACGCTGTCATCCAGCTTGCGCGGGTGAGGCTCAGCACTGCGATTAAAGTTCGCACATAGCGGCTAAAACGAATCGCAACAAGTTAATAAACACATAGCCTTACAGGCACATTTAGGCATGATGTGCAAAACGCGGCCATCCAGCTTGCGCGGGTTAGGCTCAGAAGTGCGATTCAAGTTTGCACGTAGCGGCTGAAACGAATCGCAACAAGATAATACACACAACGCCTTACAGCAACTTTAAAGCATGATGTGCAAAACGCGGTCATCCAGCTTGCTCGGATTAGGCTCAGAGCTGCGATTCAAGTTTGCACGTAGCGGCTAAAACGAATCGCAACATGCTAATACAAACAAAGCCTTACACGCACTTTTAGGCATGATGTGCAAATAGGCGTCACTCAAGCTTGCGTGGGTAAGGCTCAGAACTGCGATTCAAAATTGCACATAGCGGCTAAAACGAATCGCAACAAGTTAATACACACACAGCTTTACAGGCACTTTTAGGCATGATGTGCAAAACACGGTCGTCCAGCTTGCTCGGGTTAGGCGCAGAACTGCGATTCAAGTTTGCACATAGCGGCTAAAACGAATCGCAACAAGTTAACACACACACAGCTTTACAGGCACTTTTAGGCATGATGTGCAAAACGCGGTCATCCAGCTTGCTCGGGTTAGGCTCAGAACTGCGATTCAAGTTTGCACGTAGCGGCTCAATCGAATCGCAACAATACACACAACGCCTTACAGGCACTTTTAGGCATGATGTGCAAAACGGGGTCTTCCAGCTTGCGCGGGTTAGGCTCAGAAATGCGATTCAAGTTTGCACGTAGCGGCTCAAACGAATCGCAACAAGTTAATACACACACAGCTTTACAGGCACTTTTAGGCATGATGTGCAAAACGCGGTCATCCAGCTTGCTCGGGTTAGGCTCAGAACTGCGATTCAAGTTTGCACATAGCGGCTAAAACGAATCGCAACAAGTTAATACACACAACGCCTTACAGGCACTTTTAGGCTTGATGTGCAAAACGGGGTCTTCCAGCTTGCGCGGGTTAGGCTCAGAAGTGCGATTCAAGTTTGCACGTAGCGGCTCAAACGAATCGCAACAAGTTAATACACACAACGCCTTACAGCAACATTTAGGCATGATGTGCAAAACGCAGTCATCCAGCTTGCTCGGATTAGGCTCAGAACTGCGATTCAAGTTTGCACTTAGCGGCTAAAACGAATCGCAACATGCTAATACAAACAAAGCCTTAAACGCACTTTTAGGCATGATGTGCAAATAGGCGTCAATCAAGCTTGCGCGGGTTAGGCTCAGAACTGCGATTCAAAATTGCACATAGCGGCTAAAACGAATCGCAACAAGTTAATACACACAATGCCTTACAGGCACTTTTAGGCATGATGTGCAAAACGGGGTCTTCCAGCTTGCGCGGGTTAGGCTCAGAAATGCGATTCAAGTTTGCACGTAGCGGCGCAAACGAATCGCAACAAGTTAATACACACAAAGCCTTACAGGCTCTTTTAGGCATGATGTGCAAAACGCGGTCATCCAGCTTGCTCGGGTTAGGCTCAGAAATGCGATTCAAGTTTACACATAGCGGCTAAAACGAATCGGAACAAGTTAATACACACAAGGCCTTACAGGCACTTTTAGGCTTGATGTGCAAAACGCGGTCATCCAGCTTGCGCGGGTGAGGATCAGAACTGCGATTCAAGTTTGCACGTAGCGGCTAAAACGAATCGCAATAAGTTAATACACACAAAGCCTTACAGGCACTTTAAGGCATGATGTGCAAAACGGGGTCTTCCAGCTTGCGCGGGTTAGGCTCAGAAGTGCGATTCAAGTTTGCACGTAGCGGCTCAAACGAATCGCAACAAGTTAATACACACAACGCCTTACAGGCACTTTTAGGCATGATGTGCAAAACGCGGTCATCCAGCTTGCTCGGATTAGGCTCAGAATTGCGATTCAAGTTTGCACGTAGCGGCTAAAACGAATCGCAACATGCTAATACAAACAAAGCCTTACACGCACTTTTAGGCATGATGTGCAAATAGGCGTCACTCAAGCTTTCGTGGGTTAGGCTCAGAACTGCGATTCAAGTTTGCACATAGCGGCTAAAACGAATCGCAACAAGTTAATACACACAACGCCTTACAGGCACTTTAAGGGTTGATGTGCAAAACGAGGTCATCCAGCTTGCTCGGGTTAGGCTCAGAAATGCGATTCGAGTTTGCACATAGCGGCTAAAACGAATCGCTACAAGTTAATACACACACAGCTTTACAGGCACTTTTAGGCATGATGTGCAAAACGCGGTCATCCAGCTTGCTCGGGTTAGGCTCAGAGCAGCGATTCAAGTTTGCATGTAGCGGCTCAAACGAATCGCAACAAGTTAATACACACACAGCTTTACAGGCACTTTTAGGCATGATGTGCAAATAGGCGTCTCTCAAGCTTTCGTGGGTTAGGCTCAGAACTGCGATTCAAGTTTGCACGTAGCGGCTCAAACGAATCGCAACAAGTTAATACACACACAGCTTTACAGGCACTTTTAGGCATGATGTGCAAAACGCGGTCATCCAGCTTGCTCGGGTTAGGCTCAGAACTGCGATTCAAGTTTGCACGTAGCGGCTCAATCGAATCGCAACAAGTTCATACACACAAAGCCTTACAGGCTCTTTTAGGCATGATGTGCAAAACGCGGTCATCCAGCTCGCTCGGGTTAGGCTCAGAAATGCGATTCAAGTTTGCACTTAGCTTCTAAAACGAATCGGAACAAGCTAATACACACAAGGCCTTATTAGGCATGATGTGCAAATAGGCGTCACTCACGCTTGCGTGGGTTAGGCTCAGAACTACGATTCAAGTTTGCACATAGCGGCTAAAACGAATCGCAACAAGTTAATACGCACAACGCCTTACAGGCACTTTAAGGCATGATGTGCAAAACGGGGTCATCCAGCTTGCTCGGGTTAGGCTCAGAAATGCGATTCAAGTTTGCACATAGCGGCTAAAACGAATCGCAACCAGTTAATACACACTCAGCTTTACAGGCACTTTTAGGCATGATGTGCAAAACGCGGTCATCCAGCTTGCCCGGGTTAGGCTCAGAACTGCGATTCAAGTTTGCACGTAGCGGCTCAAACGAATCGCAACAAGTTAATACACACACAGCTTTACAGGCACTTTTAGGCATGATGTGCAAAACGCGGTCGTCCAGCTTGCGCGGGTTAGGCTCAGAACTGCGATTCAAGTTTGCACAGGGCGGCTAATACGATGCGCAACAAGTTAATACACACAACGCCTTACAGGCACTTTAAGGCATGATGTGCAAAACGGGGTCTTCCAGCTTGCGCGGGTTAGGCTCAGAAGTGCGATTCAAGTTTGCACGTAGCGGCTAAAACGAATCGCAACATGCTAATACAAAGCCTTAAACGCACTTTTAGGCATGATGTGCAAATAGGCGTCACTCAAGCTTGCGCGGGTTAGGCTCAGAACTGCGATTCAAAATTGCACATAGCGGCTAAACCGAATCGCAACAAGTTATTACACACACAGCTTTACAGGCACTTTTAGGCATGATGTGCAAAACACGGTCATCCAGCTTGCTCGGGTTAGGCTCAGAACTGCGATTCAAGTTTGCACATAGCGGCTAAAACGAATCGCAACAAGTTAATACACACACAGCTTTACAGGCACTTTTAGGCATGATGTGCAAAACGCGGTCATCCAGCTTGCTCGGGTTAGGCTCAGAACTGCGATTCAAGTTTGCACGTAGCGGCTCAATCGAATCGCAACAAGTTAATACACACAAAGCCTTACAGGCACTTTTAGGCTTGATGTGCAAAACGGGGTCTTCCAGCTTGCGCGGGTTAGGCTCAGAAATGCGATTCAAGCTTGCACGTAGCGGCTCAAACGAATCGCAACAAGTTAATACACACAACGCCTTACAGGCACTTTAAGGCATGATGTGCAAAACGGGGTCATCCAGTTTGCGCTGGTTAGGCTCAGAAATGCGACTCATGTTTGCACATAGCGGCTAAAACTAATCGCACCAAGGTAATACACACAAAGCTTACAGGCACTTTTAGGCATGATGTGCAAAACGCGGTCATCCAGCTTGCTCGGGTTAGGCTCAGAACTGCGATTCAAGTTTGCACATAGCGGCTAAAACGAATCGCAACAAGTTAATACACACAACGCCTTACAGGCACTTTTAGGCTTGATGTGCAAAACGGGGTCTTCCAGCTTGCGTGGGTTAGGCTCAGAAACGCGATTCAAGTTTGCACGTAGCGGCTCAAACGAATCGCAACAATACACACAACGCCTTACAGGCACTTTTAGGCATGATGTGCAAAACGCGGTCATCCAGCTTGCTCGGGCTAGGCTCAGAACTGCGATTCAAGTTGGCACGTAGCGGCTCAAACGAATCGCAACAAGATAATACACACAACGCCTTACAGGCACTTTAAGGCATGATGTGCAAAACGGGGTCTTCCAGCTTGCGCGGGTTAGGCTCAGAAATGCGATTCAAGTTGGCACGTAGCGGCTCAAACGAATCGCAACAAGTTAATACACACAACGCCTTACAGGCACTTTTAGGCATGATGTGCAAAACGCTGTCATCCAGCTTGCGCGGGTTAGGCTCGGAACTGCGATGCAAGTTTGCACATAGCGGCTAAAACAAATCGCACCAAGGTAATACACACAAAGCCTTACAGGCACTTGTAGGCATGATGTGCAAAACGCGGTCATCCAGCTTGCGCGGGTTAGGCTCAGAAATGCGATTCAAGTTTGCACGTAGCGGCTAAAACGAATCTCAACAAGTTTATACACACAAAGCCTTACAGGCACTTTTAGGCTTGATGTGCAAAACGCGGTCATCCAGCTTGCGCGGGTGAGGCTCAGCACTGCGATTCAAGTTCGCACATAGAGGCTAAAACGAATCGCAACACGTTAATAAACACAAAGCCTTACAGGCACTTTTAGGCATGATGTGCCAAACGCGGCCATCCAGGTTGCGCGAGTTAGGCTCAGAACTGCGATTCAAGTTTGCACATAGCGGCTAATACGAATCGCAACAAGTTAATACACACAACGCCTTACACGCACTTTTAGGCATGATGTGCAAATAGGCGTCACTCAAGCTTGCGCGGGTTAGGCTCAGAACTGCGATTCAAAATTGCACATAGCGGCTAAAACGAATCGCAACAAGTTAATACACACACAGCTTTACAAGCACTTTTAGGCATGATGTGCAAAACGCTGTCATCCAGCTTGCTCGGGTTAGGCTCAGAACTGCGATTCAAGTTTGCACGTAGCGGCTCAATCGAATCGCAACAAGTTCATACACACAAAGCCTTACAGGCTCTTTTAGGCATGATGTGCAAAACGCGGTCATCCAGCTCGCTCGGGTTAGGCTCAGAAATGCGATTCAAGTTGGCACGTAGCGGCTAAAACGAATCGGAACAAGTTAATACACACAAGGCCTTACAGGCACTTTTAGGCATGATGTGCAAATAGGCCTCACTCAAGCTTGCGTGGGTTAGGCTCAGAACTGCGATTCAAGTTTGCACATAGCGGCTAAAACGAATCGCAACAAGTTAATACACACAACGCCTTACAGGCACTTTAAGGCATGATGTGCAAAACGGGGTCTTCCAGCTTGCGCGGGTTAGGCTCAGAAATGCGATTCAAGTTTGCACGTAGCGGCTCAAACGAATCGCAACAAGTTAATACACACAAAGCCTTACAGGCACTTTTAGACTTGATGTGCAAAACGGGGTTTTCCAGCTTGCGCGGGTTAGGCTCAGAAATGCGATTGAAGTTTGCACGTAGCGGCTCAAACGAATCGCAACAAGTTAATACACACAACGCCTTACAGGCACTTTAAGGCATGATGTGCAAAACGGGGTCTTCCAGCTTGCGAGGGTTAGGCTCAGAAGTGCGATTCAAGTTTGCACGTAGCGGCTCAAACGAATCGCAACAAGTTAATACACACAACGCCTTACAGCAACTTTTAGGCATGATGTGCAAAACGCAGTCATCCAGCTTGCTCGGATTAGGCTCAGAACTGCGATTCAAGTTTGCACTTAGCGGCTAAAACGAATCGCAACGTGCTAATACAAACAAAGCTTTAAACGCACTTTTAGGCATGATGTGCAAATAGGCGTCAATCAAGCTTCCGCGGGTTAGGCTCAGAACTGCGATTCAAAATTGCACATAGCGGCTAAAACGAATCGCAATAAGTTATTACACACACAGCTTTACAGGCACATTTAGGCAATATGTGCAAAACACGGTCATCCAGCTTGCTCGGGTTAGGCTCAGAACTGCGATTCAAGTTTGCACATAGCGGCTAAAACGAATCGCAACAAGTTAATACACACACAGCTTTACAGGAACTTTTAGGCATGATGTGCAAAACGCGGTCATCCAGCTTGCTCGGGTTAGGCTCAGAACTGCGATTCAAGTTTGCACGTAGCGGCTCAAACGAATCGCAGCAAGTTAATACACACAACGCCTTACAGGCACTTTAAGGCATGATGTGCAAAACGGGGTCTTCCAGCTTGCGCGGGTTAGGCTCAGAAATGCGATTCAAGCTTGCACGTAGCGGCTCAAACGAATCGCAACAAGTTAATACACACAACGCCTTACAGGCACTTTTAGGCATGATGTGCAAAACGCGGTCATCCAGCTTGCGCGGGTTAGGCTCAGAAATGCGATTGAAGTTTGCACGTAGCGGCTAAAACGAATCGCAACAAGTTTATACACACAAAGCCTTACAGGCACTTTTAGGCTTGATGTGCAAAACGCTGTCATCCAGCTTGCGCGGGTGAGGCTCAGCACTGCGATTAAAGTTCGCACATAGCGGCTAAAACGAATCGCAACAAGTTAATAAACACATAGCCTTACAGGCACATTTAGGCATGATGTGCAAAACGCGGCCATCCAGCTTGCGCGGGTTAGGCTCAGAAGTGCGATTCAAGTTTGCACGTAGCGGCTGAAACGAATCGCAACAAGATAATACACACAACGCCTTACAGCAACTTTAAAGCATGATGTGCAAAACGCGGTCATCCAGCTTGCTCGGATTAGGCTCAGAGCTGCGATTCAAGTTTGCACGTAGCGGCTAAAACGAATCGCAACATGCTAATACAAACAAAGCCTTACACGCACTTTTAGGCATGATGTGCAAATAGGCGTCACTCAAGCTTGCGTGGGTAAGGCTCAGAACTGCGATTCAAAATTGCACATAGCGGCTAAAACGAATCGCAACAAGTTAATACACACACAGCTTTACAGGCACTTTTAGGCATGATGTGCAAAACACGGTCGTCCAGCTTGCTCGGGTTAGGCGCAGAACTGCGATTCAAGTTTGCACATAGCGGCTAAAACGAATCGCAACAAGTTAACACACACACAGCTTTACAGGCACTTTTAGGCATGATGTGCAAAACGCGGTCATCCAGCTTGCTCGGGTTAGGCTCAGAACTGCGATTCAAGTTTGCACGTAGCGGCTCAATCGAATCGCAACAATACACACAACGCCTTACAGGCACTTTTAGGCATGATGTGCAAAACGGGGTCTTCCAGCTTGCGCGGGTTAGGCTCAGAAATGCGATTCAAGTTTGCACGTAGCGGCTCAAACGAATCGCAACAAGTTAATACACACACAGCTTTACAGGCACTTTTAGGCATGATGTGCAAAACGCGGTCATCCAGCTTGCTCGGGTTAGGCTCAGAACTGCGATTCAAGTTTGCACATAGCGGCTAAAACGAATCGCAACAAGTTAATACACACAACGCCTTACAGGCACTTTTAGGCTTGATGTGCAAAACGGGGTCATCCAGTTTGCGCTGGTTAGGCTCAGAAATGCGACTCATGTTTGCACATAGCGGCTAAAACTAATCGCACCAAGGTAATACACACAAAGCCTTACAGGCACTTTTAGGCATGATGTGCAAAACGCGGTCATCCAGCTTGCGCGGGTTAGGCTCAGAAATGCGATTGAAGTTTGCACGTAGCGGCTAAAACGAATCGCAACAAGTTTATACACACAACGCCTTACAGGCACTTTTAGGCTTGATGTGCAAAACGCTGTCATCCAGCTTGCGCGGGTGAGGCTCAGCACTGCGATTAAAGTTCGCACATAGCGACTAAAACGAATCGCAACAAGTTAATAAACACATAGCCTTACAGGCGCTTTTAGGCATGATGTGCAAAACGCAGTCATCCAGCTTGCTCGGATTAGGCTCAGAACTGCGATTCAAGTTTGCACGTAGCGGCTAAAACGAATCGCAACATGCTAATACAAACAAAGCCTTAAAGGCACTTTTAGGCATGATGTGCAAATAGGCGTCACTCAAGCTTGCGCGGGTTAGGCTCAGAACTGCGATTCAAAATTGCACATAGCAGCTAAAACGAATCGCAACAAGTTATTACACACACAGCTTTACAGGCACATTTAGTCAATATGTGCAAAACACGGTCATCCAGCTTGCTCGGGTTAGGCTCAGAACTGCGATTCAAGTTTGCACATAGCGGCTAAAACGAATCGCAACAAGTTAATACACACACAGCTTTACAGGCACTTTTAGCATGATGTGCAAAACGCGGTCATCCAGCTTGCTCGGGTTAGGCTCAGAACTGCGATTCAAGTTTGCACGTAGCGGCTCAATCGAATCGCAACAAGTTAATACACACAAAGCCTTACAGGCACTTTTAGGCATGATGTGCAAAACGGGGTCTTCCAGCTTGCGCGGGTTAGGCTCAGAAATGCGATTCAAGCTTGCACGTAGCGGCTCAAACGAATCGCAACAAGTTAATACACACAACGCCTTACAGGCACTTTAAGGCATGATGTGCAAAACGGGGTCATCCAGTTTGCGCTGGTTAGGCTCAGAAATGCGACTCATGTTTGCACATAGCGGCTAAAACTAATCGCACCAAGGTAATACACACAAAGCCTTACAGGCACTTTTAGGCATGATGTGCAAAACGCGGTCATCCAGCTTGCTCGGGTTAGGCTCAGAACTGCGATTCAAGTTTGCACATAGCGGCTAAAACGAATCGCAACAAGTTAATACACACAACTCCTTACAGGCACTTTTAGGCTTGATGTGCAAAACGGGGTCTTCCAGCTTGCGTGGGTTAGGCTCAGAAACGTGATTCAAGTTTGCACGTAGCGGCTCAAACGAATCGCAACAATACACACAACGCCTTACAGGCACTTTTAGGCATGATGTGCAAAACGCGGTCATCCAGCTTGCTCGGGCTAGGCTCAGAACTGCGATTCAAGTTGGCACGTAGCGGCTCAAACGAATCGCAACAAGATAATACACACAACACCTTACAGGCACTTTAAGGCATGATGTGCAAAACGGGGTCTTCCAGCTTGCGCGGGTTAGGCTCAGAAATGCGATTCAAGTTGGCACGTAGCGGCTCAAACGAATCGCAACAAGTTAATACACACAACGCCTTACAGGCACTTTTAGGCATGATGTGCAAAACGCTGTCATCCAGCTTGCGCGGGTTAGGCTCGGAACTGCGATGCAAGTTTGCACATAGCGGCTAAAACGAATCGCACCAAGGTAATACACACAAAGCCTTACAGGCACTTTTAGGCATGATGTGCAAAACGCGGTCATCCAGCTTGCGCGGGTTAGGCTCAGAAATGCGATTCAAGTTTGCACGTAGCGGCTAAAACGAATCTCAACAAGTTTATACACACAAAGCCTTACAGGCACTTTTAGGCTTGATGTGCAAAACGCGGTCATCCAGCTTGCGCGGGTGAGGCTCAGCACTGCGATTCAAGTTCGCACATCGAGGCTAAAACGAATCGCAACACGTTAATAAACACAAAGCCTTACAGGCACTTTTAGGCATGACGTGCCAAACGCGGCCATCCAGCTTGGGCGAGTTAGGCTCAGAACTGCGATTCAAGTTTGCACATAGCGGGTAATACGAATCGCAACAAGTTAATACACACAACGCCTTACACGCACTTTTAGGCATGATGTGCAAATAGGCGTCACTCAAGCTTGCGCGGGTTAGGCTCAGAACTGCGATTCAAAATTGCACATAGCGGCTAAAACGAATCGCAACAAGTTAATACACACACAGCTTTACAGGCACTTTTAGGCATGATGTGCAAAACGCAGTCATCCAGCTTGCTCGGGTTAGGCTCAGAACTGCGATTCAAGTTTGCACGTAGCGGCTCAATCGAATCGCAACAAGTTCATACACACAAAGCCTTACAGGCTCTTTTAGGCATGATGTGCAAAACGCGGTCATCCAGCTCGCTCGGGTTAGGCTCAGAAATGCGATTCAAGTTGGCACGTAGCGGCTAAAACGAATCGGAACAAGTTAATACACACAAGGCCTTACAGGCACTTTTAGGCATGATGTGCAAATAGGCCTCACTCAAGCTTGCGTGGGTTAGGCTCAGAACTGCGATTCAAGTTTGCACATAGCGGCTAAAACGAATCGCAACAAGTTAATACACACAACGCCTTACAGGCACTTTAAGGCATGATGTGCAAAACGGGGTCTTCCAGCTTGCGCGGGTTAGGCTCAGAAATGCGATTCAAGTTTGCACGTAGCGGCTCAAACGAATCGCAACAAGTTAATACACACAAAGCCTTACAGGCACTTTTAGACGATGTGCAAAACGGGGTTTTCCAGCTTGCGCGGGTTAGGCTCAGCAATGCGATTGAAGTTTGCACGTAGCGGCTCAAACGAATCGCAACAAGTTAATACACACAACGCCTTACAGGCACTTTAAGGCATGATGTGCAAAACGGGGTCTTCCAGCTTGCGCGGGTTAGGCTCAGAAGTGCGATTCAAGTTTGCACGTAGCGGCTCAAACGAATCGCAACAAGTTAATACACACAACGCCTCACAGCAACTTTTAGGCATGATGTGCAAAACGCAGTCATCCAGCTTGCTCGGATTAGGCTCAGAACTGCGATTCAAGTTTGCACGTAGCGGCTAAAACGAATCGCAACATGCTAATACAAACAAAGCCTTACACGCACTTTTAGGCATGATGTGCAAATAGGCGTCACTCAAGCTTGCGCGGGTAAGGCTCAGAACTGCGATTCAAAATTGCACATAGCGGCTAAAACGAATCGCAACAAGTTAATACACACACAGCTTTACAGGCACTTTTAGGCATGATGTGCAAAACACGGTCGTCCAGCTTGCTCGGGTTAGGCGCAGAACTGCGATTCAAGTTTGCACATAGCGGCTAAAACGAATCGCAACAAGTTAACACACACACAGCTTTACAGGCACTTTTAGGCTTGATGTGCAAAACGGGGTCATCCAGTTTGCGCTGGTTAGGCTCAGAAATGCGACTCATGTTTGCACATAGCGGCTAAAACTAATCGCACCAAGGTAATACACACAAAGCCTTACAGGCACTTTTAGGCATGATGTGCAAAACGCGGTCATCCAGCTTGCGCGGGTTAGGCTCAGAAATGCGATTGAAGTTTGCACGTAGCGGCTAAAACGAATCGCAACAAGTTTATACACACAAAGCCTTACAGGCACTTTTAGGCTTGATGTGCAAAACGCTGTCATCCAGCTTGCGCGGGTGAGGCTCAGCACTGCGATTAAAGTTCGCACATAGCGGCTAAAACGAATCGCAACAAGTTAATAAACACATAGCCTTACAGGCGCTTTTAGGCATGATGTGCAAAACGCAGTCATCCAGCTTGCTCGGATAAGGCTCAGAACTGCGATTCAAGTTTGCACGTAGCGGCTAAAACGAATCGCAACATGCTAATACAAACAAAGCCTTACACGCACTTTTAGGCATGATGTGCAAATAGGCGTCACTCAAGCTTGCGCGGGTAAGGCTCAGAACTGCGATTCAAAATTGCACATAGCGGCTAAAACGAATCGCAACAAGTTAATACACACACAGCTTTACAGGCACTTTTAGGCATGATGTGCAAAACACGGTCGTCCAGCTCGCTCGGGTTAGGCTCAGAAATGCGATTCAAGTTGGCACGTAGCGGCTAAAACGAATCGGAACAAGTTAATACACACAAGGCCTTACAGGCACTTTTAGGCATGATGTGCAAATAGGCCTCACTCAAGCTTGCGTGGGTTAGGCTCAGAACTGCGATTCAAGTTTGCACATAGCGGCTAAAACGAATCGCAACAAGTTAATACACACAACGCCTTACAGGCACTTTAAGGCATGATGTGCAAAATGGGGTCTTCCAGCTTGCGCGGGTTAGGCTCAGAAATGCGATTCAAGTTTGCACGTAGCGGCTCAGACGAATCGCAACAAGTTAATACACACAAAGCCTTACAGGCACTTTTAGACTTGATGTGCAAAACGGGGTTTTCCAGCTTGCGCGGGTTAGGCTCAGAAATGCGATTGAAGTTTGCACGTAGCGGCTCAAACGAATCGCAACAAGTTAATACACACAACGCCTTACAGGCACTTTAAGGCATGATGTGCAAAACGGGGTCTTCCAGCTTGCGCGGGTTAGGCTCAGAAGTGCGATTCAAGTTTGCACGTAGCGGCTCAAACGAATCGCAACAAGTTAATACACACAACGCCTCACAGCAACTTTTAGGCATGATGTGCAAAACGCAGTCATCCAGCTTGCTCGGATTAGGCTCAGAACTGCGATTCAAGTTTGCACGTAGCGGCTAAAACGAATCGCAACATGCTAATACAAACAAAGCCTTAAACGCACTTTTAGGCATGATGTGCAAATAGGCGTCACTCAAGCTTGCGCGGGTTAGGCTCAGAACTGCGATTCAAAATTGCACATAGCGGCTAAAACGAATCGCAACAAGTTAATACACACACAGCCTTACAGGCTCTTTTAGCCATGATGTGCAAAACGCGGTCATCCAGCTCGCTCGGGTTAGGCTCAGAAATGCGATTCAAGTTGGCACGTAGCGGCTAAAACGAATCGGAACAAGTTAATACACACAAGGCCTTACAGGCACTTTTAGGCATGATGTGCAAATAGGCCTCACTCAAGCTTGCGTGGGTTAGGCTCAGAACTGCGATTCAAGTTTGCACATAGCGGCTAAAACGAATCGCAACAAGTTAATACACACAACGCCTTACAGGCACTTTAAGGCATTATGTGCAAAACGGGGTCTTCCAGCTTGCGCGGGTTAGGCTCAGAAATGCGATTCAAGTTTGCACGTAGCGGCTCAAACGAATCGCAACAAGTTAATACACACAAAGCCTTACAGGCACTTTTAGACTTGATGTGCAAAACGGGGTTTTCCAGCTTGCGCGGGTTAGGCTCAGAAATGCGATTGAAGTTTGCACGTAGCGGCTCAAACGAATCGCAACAAGTTAATACACACAAAGCCTTACAGGCACTTTAAGGCATGATGTGCAAAACGGGGTCTTCCAGCTTGCGCGGGTTAGGCTCAGAAGTGCGATTCAAGTTTGCACGTAGCGGCTCAAACGAATCGCAACAAGTTAATACACACAACGCCTTACAGCAACTTTTAAGCATGATGTGCAAAACGCAGTCATCCAGCTTGCTCGGATTAGGCTCAGAACTGCGATTCAAGTTTGCACTTAGCGGCTAAAACGAATCGCAACATGCTAATACAAACAAAGCCTTAAACGCACTTTTAGGCATGATGTGCAAATAGGCGTCACTCAAGCTTGCGCGGGTTAGGCTCAGAACTGCGATTCAAAATTGCACATAGCGGCTAAAACGAATCGCAACAAGTTAATACACACACAGCTTTACAGGCACTTTTAGGCATGATGTGCAAAACGCGGTCATCCAGCTTGCGCGGGTTAGGCTCAGAAATGCGATGCAAGTTTGCACATAGCTGCTAAAACAAATCGCACCAAGGTAATACACACAAAGCCTTACAGGCACTTTTAGGCATGATGTGCCAAACGCGGTCATCCAGCTTGCGCGGGTTAGGCTCAGAAATTCGATTCAAGTTTGCACGTAGCGGCTCAAACGAATCGCAACAAGTTAGTACACACAACGCCTTAGACACATTTAGGCATGATGTGCAAAACGCGGCCATCCAGCTTGCGCGGGTTAGGCTCAGAACTGCGATTCAAGTTTGCACATAGCGGCTAATACGAATCGCAACAAGTTAATACACACAACGCCCTACACGCACTTTTAGTCATGATGTGCAAATAGGCGTCACTCAAGCTTGCGCGGGTTAAGCTCAGAACTGCGATTCAAAATTGCACATAGCGGCTAAAACGAATCGCAACAAGGTAATACACACACAGCTTTACAGGCACATTTAGGCATGATGTGCAAAACGCGGTCATCCAGCTTGCTCGGGTTAGGCTCAGAACTGCGATTCAAGTTTGCACGTAGCGGCTCAATCGAATCGCAACAAGTTAATACACACAAAGCCTTACAGGCTCTTTTAGGCATGATGTGCAAAACGCGGTCATCCAGCTCGCTCGGGTTAGGCTCAGAACTGCGATGCAAGGTTGCACATAGTGGCTAAAACGAATCGCAACAAGTTAATACACGCAACGCCTTACAGGCACTTTTAAGCATGATGTGCAATTCGGCGTCAATCAAGCTTGCGCGGGTTAGGCTCAGCACTGCGATTCAAGTTTGCACGTAGCGGCTCAAACGAATCGCAACAAGTTAATACACACACAGCTTTACAGGCACTTTTAGGCATGATGTGCAAAACGCGGTCATCCAGCTTGCTCGGGTTAGGCTCAGAACTGCGATTCAAGTTTGCACGTAGCGGCTAAAACGAATCGCAACAAGTTAATACACACAACGCCTTACAGGCACTTTTAGGCTTGATGTGCAAAACGGGGTCTTCCAGCTTGCGCGGGTTAGGCTCAGAAACGCGATTCAAGTTTGCACGTAGCGGCTCAAACGAATCGCAACAAGTTAATACACACAACGCCTTACAGGCACTTTTAGGCATGATGTGCAAAACGCGGTCATCCAGCTTGCTCGGGCTAGGCTCAGAACTGCGATTCAAGCTCGCACGTAGCGGCTCAAATGAATCGCAACAAGTTAATACACACAACGTCTTACAGGCACTTTTAAGCATGATGTGCAAATAGGCGTCACTCAAGCTTGCGTGGGTTAGGCTCAGAACTGCGATTCAAGTTTGCACATGGCGGCTAAAACGAATCGCAACAAGTTAATACACACACCTTACACGCACTTTTAGGCATGATGTGCAAAACGCGGTCATCCAGCTTGCGCGGGTTAGGCTCAGAAATGTGACTCATGTTTGCACGTAGCGGCTAAAACGAATCGCAACAAGTTAATACACACAACGCCTTACAGGCACTTTAAGGCATGATGTGCAAAACGGGGTCATCCAGCTTGCTCGGGTTAGGCTCAGAAATGCGATTCAAGTTTGCACATAGCGGCTAAAACGAATCGCAACAAGTTAATACACACTCAGCTTTACAGGCACTTTTAGGCATGATGTGCAAAACGCGGTCATCCAGCTTGCGCGGGTTAGGCTCAGAACTGCGATTCAAGTTTGCACATAGCGGCTAATACGAATCGCAACAAGTTAATACACACAACAGCTTTACAGGCACTTTTAGGCATGATGTGCAAAACACGGTCATCCAGCTTGCTCGGGTTAGGCTCAGAAGTCCGATTCAAGTTTGCACGTAGCGGCTAAAACGAATCGCAACAAGTTAATACACAAAAAGCTTTACAGGCACTTTTAGGCATGATGTGCAGAACGCGGTCATCCAGCTTGCTCGGGTTAGGCTCAGAAATGCGATTCAAGTTTGCACGTAGCGGCTCAATCGAATCGCAACAAGATAATACACACAACGCCTTACAGCAACTTTTAGGCATGATGTGCAAAACGCGTTCATCCAGCTTGCTCGGATTAGGCTCAGAACTGCGATTCAAGTTTGCACGTAGCGGCTAAAACGAATCGCAACATGCTAATACAAACAAAGCCTTACACGCACTTTTAGGCATGATGTGCAAATAGGCGTCACTCAAGCTTGCGCGGGTTAGGCTCAGAACTGCGATTCAAAATTGCACCTAGCGGCTAAAACGAATCGCAACAAGTTAGTACACACACAGCTTTACAGGCACTTTTAGGCATGATGTGCAAAACGCGGTCATCCAGCTTGCGCGGGTGAGGCTCAGAACAGCGATTCAAGTTCGCACATAGCGGCTAAAACGAATCGCAACACCTTAATAAACACAAAGCCTTACAGGCACTTTTAGGCATGATGTGCAAAACGCGGCCATCCAGCTTGCGCGGGTTAGGCTCAGTACTACGATTCAAGTTTGCACATAGCGGCTAATGCGAATCGCAACAAGTTAATACACACAACGCCTTAGAGGCACTTTTAGGCATGATGTGCAAACAGGCGTCACTCAAGCTTGCGCGGGTTAGGCTCAGAACTGCGGTTCAAGTTTGCACATAGCGGCTGAAACGAATCGGAAAAAGGTAATACACACAACGTCTTACAGGCACTTTTAGGGTTGATGTGCAAAACGGGGTCTTACAGCTTGCGCGGGTTAGGCTCAGCACTGCAATTAAAGTTCGCACATAGCGGCTAAAACGAATCGCAACACGTTAAAAAACACATAGCCTTACAGGCACTTTTAGGCATGATGTGCAAAACGCGGTCATCCAGCTTGCGCGGGTAAGGCTCAGAAATGCGATTCAAGTTTGCACGTAGCGGCTCAAACGAATCGCAACAAGTTAGTACACACAACGCCTTAGACACATTTAGGCATGATGTGCAAAACGCGGCCATCCAGCTTGCGCGGGTTAGGCTCAGAACTGCGATTCAAGTTTGCACATAGCGGCTAATACGAATCGCAACAAGTTAATACACACAACGCCCTACACGCACTTTTAGTCATGATGTGCAAATAGGCGTCACTCAAGCTTGCGCGGGTTAAGCTCAGAACTGCGATTCAAAATTGCACATAGCGGCTAAAACGAATCGCAACAAGGTAATACACACACAGCTTTACAGGCACATTTAGGCATGATGTGCAAAACGCGGTCATCCAGCTTGCTCGGGTTAGGCTCAGAACTGCGATTCAAGTTTGCACGTAGCGGCTCAATCGAATCGCAACAAGTTAATACACACAAAGCCTTACAGGCTCTTTTAGGCATGATGTGCAAAACGCGGTCATCCAGCTCGCTCGGGTTAGGCTCAGAACTGCGATGCAAGGTTGCACATAGTGGCTAAAACGAATCGCAACAAGTTAATACACGCAACGCCTTACAGGCACTTTTAAGCATGATGTGCAATTCGGCGTCAATCAAGCTTGCGCGGGTTAGGCTCAGCACTGCGATTCAAGTTTGCACGTAGCGGCTCAAACGAATCGCAACAAGTTAATACACACACAGCTTTACAGGCACTTTTAGGCATGATGTGCAAAACGCGGTCATCCAGCTTGCTCGGGTTAGGCTCAGAACTGCGATTCAAGTTTGCACGTAGCGGCTAAAACGAATCGCAACAAGTTAATACACACAACGCCTTACAGGCACTTTTAGGCTTGATGTGCAAAACGGGGTCTTCCAGCTTGCGCGGGTTAGGCTCAGAAACGCGATTCAAGTTTGCACGTAGCGGCTCAAACGAATCGCAACAAGTTAATACACACAACGCCTTACAGGCACTTTTAGGCATGATGTGCAAAACGCGGTCATCCAGCTTGCTCGGGCTAGGCTCAGAACTGCGATTCAAGCTCGCACGTAGCGGCTCAAACGAATCGCAACAAGTTAATACACACAACGTCTTACAGGCACTTTTAAGCATGATGTGCAAATAGGCGTCACTCAAGCTTGCGTGGGTTAGGCTCAGAACTGCGATTCAAGTTTGCACATGGCGGCTAAAACGAATCGCAACAAGTTAATACACACACCTTACACGCACTTTTAGGCATGATGTGCAAAACGCGGTCATCCAGCTTGCGCGGGTGAGGCTCAGCACTGCGATTCAAGTTCGCACATAGAGGCTAAAACGAATCGCAACACGTTAATAAACACAAAGCCTTACAGGCACTTTTAGGCATGATGTGCCAAACGCGGCCATCCAGCTTGCGCGAGTTAGGCTCAGAACTGCGATTCAAGTTTGCACATAGCGGCTAATACGAATCGCAACAAGTTAATACACACAACGCCTTACACGCACTTTTAGGCATGATGTGCAAATAGGCGTCACTCAAGCTTGCGCGGGTTAGGCTCAGAACTGCGATTCAAAATTGCACATAGCGGCTAAAACGAATCGCAACAAGTTAATACACACACAGCTTTACAAGCACTTTTAGGCATGATGTGCAAAACGTGGTCATCCAGCTTGCTCGGGTTAGGCTCAGAACTGCGATTCAAGTTTGCACGTAGCGGCTCAATCGAATCGCAACAAGTTCATACACACAAAGCCTTACAGGCTCTTTTAGGCATGATGTGCAAAACGCAGTCATCCAGCTCGCTCGGGTTAGGCTCAGAAATGCGATTCAAGTTGGCACGTAGCGGCTAAAACGAATCGGAACAAGTTAATACACACAAGGCCTTACAGGCACTTTTAGGCATGATGTGCAAATAGGCCTCACTCAAGCTTGCGTGGGTTAGGCTCAGAACTGCGATTCAAGTTTGCACAGAGCGGCTAAAACGAATCGCAACAAGTTAATACACACAACGCCTTACAGGCACTTTAAGGCATGATGTGCAAAACGGGGTCTTCCAGCTTGCGCGGGTTAGGCTCAGAAATGCGATTCAAGTTTGCACGTAGCGGCTCAAACGAATCGCAACAAGTTTATACACACAAAGCCTTACAGGCACTTTTAGACTTGATGTGCAAAACGGGGTTTTCCAGCTTGCGCGGGTTAGGCTCAGAAATGCGATTGAAGTTTGCACGTAGCGGCTCAAACGAATCGCAACAAGTTAATACACACAACGCCTTACAGGCACTTTAAGGCATGATGTGCAAAACGGGGTCTTCCAGCTTGCGCGGGTTAGGCTCAGAAGTGCGATTCAAGTTTGCACGTAGCGGCTCAAACGAATCGCAACAAGTTAATACACACAACGCCTTACAGCAACTTTTAGGCATGATGTGCAAAACGCAGTCATCCAGCTTGCTCGGATTAGGCTCAGAACTGCGATTCAAGTTTGCACTTAGCGGCTAAAACGAATCGCAACATGCTAATACAAACAAAGCCTTAAACGCACTTTTAGGCATGATGTGCAAATAGGCGTCAATCAAGCTTGCGCGGGTTAGGCTCAGAACTGCGATTCAAAATTGCACATAGCGGCTAAAACGAATCGCAACAAGTTAATACACACAATGCCTTACAGGCACTTTTAGGCATGATGTGCAAAACGGGGTCTTCCAGCTTGCGCGGGTTAGGCTCAGAAATGCGATTCAAGTTTGCACGTAGCGGCGCAAACGAATCGCAACAAGTTAATACACACAAAGCCTTACAGGCTCTTTTAGGCATGATGTGCAAAACGCGGTCATCCAGCTTGCTCGGGTTAGGCTCAGAAATGCGATTCAAGTTTACACATAGCGGCTAAAACGAATCGGAACAAGTTAATACACACAAGGCCTTACAGGCACTTTTAGGCTTGATGTGCAAAACGCGGTCATCCAGCTTGCGCGGGTGAGGATCAGAACTGCGATTCAAGTTTGCACGTAGCGGCTAAAACGAATCGCAATAAGTTAATACACACAAAGCCTTACAGGCACTTTAAGGCATGATGTGCAAAACGGGGTCTTCCAGCTTGCGCGGGTTAGGCTCAGAAGTGCGATTCAAGTTTGCACGTAGCGGCTCAAACGAATCGCAACAAGTTAATACACACAACGCCTTACAGGCACTTTTAGGCATGATGTGCAAAACGCGGTCATCCAGCTTGCTCGGATTAGGCTCAGAATTGCGATTCAAGTTTGCACGTAGCGGCTAAAACGAATCGCAACATGCTAATACAAACAAAGCCTTACACGCACTTTTAGGCATGATGTGCAAATAGGCGTCACTCAAGCTTTCGTGGGTTAGGCTCAGAACTGCGATTCAAGTTTGCACATAGCGGCTAAAACGAATCGCAACAAGTTAATACACACAACGCCTTACAGGCACTTTAAGGGTTGATGTGCAAAACGAGGTCATCCAGCTTGCTCGGGTTAGGCTCAGAAATGCGATTCGAGTTTGCACATAGCGGCTAAAACGAATCGCTACAAGTTAATACACACACAGCTTTACAGGCACTTTTAGGCATGATGTGCAAAACGCGGTCATCCAGCTTGCTCGGGTTAGGCTCAGAACAGCGATTCAAGTTTGCATGTAGCGGCTCAAACGAATCGCAACAAGTCAATACACACACAGCTTTACAGGCACTTTTAGGCATGATGTGCAAATAGGCGTCACTCAAGCTTTCGTGGGTTAGGCTCAGAACTGCGATTCAAGTTTGCACGTAGCGGCTCAAACGAATCGCAACAAGTTAATACACACACAGCTTTACAGGCACTTTTAGGCATGATGTGCAAAACGCGGTCATCCAGCTTGCTCGGGTTAGGCTCAGAACTGCGATTCAAGTTTGCACGTAGCGGCTCAATCGAATCGCAACAAGTTCATACACACAAAGCCTTACAGGCTCTTTTAGGCATGATGTGCAAAACGCGGTCATCCAGCTCGCTCGGGTTAGGCTCAGAAATGCGATTCAAGTTTGCACTTAGCGGCTAAAACGAATCGGAACAAGTTAATACACACAAGGCCTTATTAGGCATGATGTGCAAATAGGCGTCACTCACGCTTGCGTGGGTTAGGCTCAGAACTACGATTCAAGTTTGCACATAGCGGCTAAAACGAATCGCAACAAGTTAATACGCACAACGCCTTACAGGCACTTTAAGGCATGATGTGCAAAACGGGGTCATCCAGCTTGCTCGGGTTAGGCTCAGAAATGCGATTCAAGTTTGCACATAGCGGCTAAAACGAATCGCAACCAGTTAATACACACTCAGCTTTACAGGCACTTTTAGGCATGATGTGCAAAACGCGGTCATCCAGCTTGCCCGGGTTAGGCTCAGAACTGCGATTCAAGTTTGCACGTAGCGGCTCAAACGAATCGCAACAAGTTAATACACACACAGCTTTACAGGCACTTTTAGGCATGATGTGCAAAACGCGGTCGTCCAGCTTGCGCGGGTTAGGCTCAGAACTGCGATTCAAGTTTGCACAGGGCGGCTAATACGATGCGCAACAAGTTAATACACACAACGCCTTACAGGCACTTTAAGGCATGATGTGCAAAACGGGGTCTTCCAGCTTGCGCGGGTTAGGCTCAGAAGTGCGATTCAAGTTTGCACGTAGCGGCTAAAACGAATCGCAACATGCTAATACAAAGCCTTAAACGCACTTTTAGGCATGATGTGCAAATAGGCGTCACTCAAGCTTGCGCGGGTTAGGCTCAGAACTGCGATTCAAAATTGCACATAGCGGCTAAACCGAATCGCAACAAGTTATTACACACACAGCTTTACAGGCACTTTTAGGCATGATGTGCAAAACACGGTCATCCAGCTTGCTCGGGTTAGGCTCAGAACTGCGATTCAAGTTTGCACATAGCGGCTAAAACGAATCGCAACAAGTTAATACACACACAGCTTTACAGGCACTTTTAGGCATGATGTGCAAAACGCGGTCATCCAGCTTGCTCGGGTTAGGCTCAGAACTGCGATTCAAGTTTGCACGTAGCGGCTCAATCGAATCGCAACAAGTTAATACACACAAAGCCTTACAGGCACTTTTAGGCTTGATGTGCAAAACGGGGTCTTCCAGCTTGCGCGGGTTAGGCTCAGAAATGCGATTCAAGCTTGCACGTAGCGGCTCAAACGAATCGCAACAAGTTAATACACACAACGCCTTACAGGCACTTTAAGGCATGATGTGCAAAGCGGGGTCATCCAGTTTGCGCTGGTTAGGCTCAGAAATGCGACTCATGTTTGCACATAGCGGCTAAAACTAATCGCACCAAGGTAATACACACAAAGCCTTACAGGCACTTTTAGGCATGATGTGCAAAACGCGGTCATCCAGCTTGCTCGGGTTAGGCTCAGAACTGCGATTCAAGTTTGCACATAGCGGCTAAAACGAATCGCAACAAGTTAATACACACAACGCCTTACAGGCACTTTTAGGCTTGATGTGCAAAACGGGGTCTTCCAGCTTGCGTGGGTTAGGCTCAGAAACGCGATTCAAGTTTGCACGTAGCGGCTCAAACGAATCGCAACAATACACACAACGCCTTACAGGCACTTTTAGGCATGATGTGCAAAACGCGGTCATCCAGCTTGCTCGGGCTAGGCTCAGAACTGCGATTCAAGTTGGCACGTAGCGGCTCAAACGAATCGCAACAAGATAATACACACAACGCCTTACAGGCACTTTAAGGCATGATGTGCAAAACGGGGTCTTCCAGCTTGCGCGGGTTAGGCTCAGAAATGCGATTCAAGTTGGCACGTAGCGGCTCAAACGAATCGCAACAAGTTAATACACACAACGCCTTACAGGCACTTTTAGGCATGATGTGCAAAACGCTGTCATCCAGCTTGCGCGGGTTAGGCTCGGAACTGCGATGCAAGTTTGCACATAGCGGCTAAAACGAATCGCACCAAGGTAATACACACAAAGCCTTACAGGCACTTGTAGGCATGATGTGCAAAACGCGGTCATCCAGCTTGCGCGGGTTAGGCTCAGAAATGCGATTCAAGTTTGCACGTAGCGGCTAAAACGAATCTCAACAAGTTTATACACACAAAGCCTTACAGGCACTTTTAGGCTTGATGTGCAAAACGCGGTCATCCAGGTTGCGCGAGTTAGGCTCAGAACTGCGATTCAAGTTTGCACATAGCGGCTAATACGAATCGCAACAAGTTAATACACACAACGCCTTACACGCACTTTTAGGCATGATGTGCAAATAGGCGTCACTCAAGCTTGCGCGGGTTAGGCTCAGAACTGCGATTCAAAATTGCACATAGCGGCTAAAACGAATCGCAACAAGTTAATACACACACAGCTTTACAAGCACTTTTAGGCATGATGTGCAAAACGCGGTCATCCAGCTTGCTCGGGTTAGGCTCAGAACTGCGATTCAAGTTTGCACGTAGCGGCTCAATCGAATCGCAACAAGTTCATACACACAAAGCCTTACAGGCTCTTTTAGGCATGATGTGCAAAACGCGGTCATCCAGCTCGCTCGGGTTAGGCTCAGAAATGCGATTCAAGTTGGCACGTAGCAGCTAAAACGAATCGGAACAAGTTAATACACACAAGGCCTTACAGGCACTTTTAGGCATGATGTGCAAATAGGCCTCACTCAAGCTTGCGTGGGTTAGGCTCAGAACTGCGATTCAAGTTTGCACATAGCGGCTAAAACGAATCGCAACAAGTTAATACACACAACGCCTTACAGGCACTTTAAGGCATGATGTGCAAAACGGGGTCTTCCAGCTTGCGCGGGTTAGGCTCAGAAATGCGATTCAAGTTTGCACGTAGCGGCTCAAACGAATCGCAACAAGTTAATACACACAAAGCCTTACAGGCACTTTTAGACGATGTGCAAAACGGGGTTTTCCAGCTTGCGCGGGTTAGGCTCAGAAATGCGATTGAAGTTTGCACGTAGCGGCTCAAACGAATCGCAACAAGTTAATACACACAACGCCTTACAGGCACTTTAAGGCATGATGTGCAAAACGGGGTCTTCCAGCTTGCGAGGGTTAGGCTCAGAAGTGCGATTCAAGTTTGCACGTAGCGGCTCAAACGAATCGCAACAAGTTAATACACACAACGCCTTACAGCAACTTTTAGGCATGATGTGCAAAACGCAGTCATCCAGCTTGCTCGGATTAGGCTCAGAACTGCGATTCAAGTTTGCACTTAGCGGCTAAAACGAATCGCAACGTGCTAATACAAACAAAGCTTTAAACGCACTTTTAGGCATGATGTGCAAATAGGCGTCAATCAAGCTTGCGCGGGTTAGGCTCAGAACTGCGATTCAAAATTGCACATAGCGGCTAAAACGAATCGCAATAAGTTATTACACACACAGCTTTACAGGCACATTTAGGCTTGATGTGCAAAACGCGGTCATCCAGGTTGCGCGAGTTAGGCTCAGAACTGCGATTCAAGTTTGCACATAGCGGCTAATACGAATCGCAACAAGTTAATACACACAACGCCTTACACGCACTTTTAGGCATGATGTGCAAATAGGCGTCACTCAAGCTTGCGCGGGTTAGGCTCAGAACTGCGATTCAAAATTGCACATAGCGGCTAAAACGAATCGCAACAAGTTAATACACACACAGCTTTACAAGCACTTTTAGGCATGATGTGCAAAACGCGGTCATCCAGCTTGCTCGGGTTAGGCTCAGAACTGCGATTCAAGTTTGCACGTAGCGGCTCAATCGAATCGCAACAAGTTCATACACACAAAGCCTTACAGGCTCTTTTAGGCATGATGTGCAAAACGCGGTCATCCAGCTCGCTCGGGTTAGGCTCAGAAATGCGATTCAAGTTGGCACGTAGCAGCTAAAACGAATCGGAACAAGTTAATACACACAAGGCCTTACAGGCACTTTTAGGCATGATGTGCAAATAGGCCTCACTCAAGCTTGCGTGGGTTAGGCTCAGAACTGCGATTCAAGTTTGCACATAGCGGCTAAAACGAATCGCAACAAGTTAATACACACAACGCCTTACAGGCACTTTAAGGCATGATGTGCAAAACGGGGTCTTCCAGCTTGCGCGGGTTAGGCTCAGAAATGCGATTCAAGTTTGCACGTAGCGGCTCAAACGAATCGCAACAAGTTAATACACACAAAGCCTTACAGGCACTTTTAGACGATGTGCAAAACGGGGTTTTCCAGCTTGCGCGGGTTAGGCTCAGAAATGCGATTGAAGTTTGCACGTAGCGGCTCAAACGAATCGCAACAAGTTAATACACACAACGCCTTACAGGCACTTTAAGGCATGATGTGCAAAACGGGGTCTTCCAGCTTGCGAGGGTTAGGCTCAGAAGTGCGATTCAAGTTTGCACGTAGCGGCTCAAACGAATCGCAACAAGTTAATACACACAACGCCTTACAGCAACTTTTAGGCATGATGTGCAAAACGCAGTCATCCAGCTTGCTCGGATTAGGCTCAGAACTGCGATTCAAGTTTGCACTTAGCGGCTAAAACGAATCGCAACGTGCTAATACAAACAAAGCTTTAAACGCACTTTTAGGCATGATGTGCAAATAGGCGTCAATCAAGCTTGCGCGGGTTAGGCTCAGAACTGCGATTCAAAATTGCACATAGCGGCTAAAACGAATCGCAATAAGTTATTACACACACAGCTTTACAGGCACATTTAGGCAATATGTGCAAAACACGGTCATCCAGCTTGCTCGGGTTAGGCTCAGAACTGCGATTCAAGTTTGCACATAGCGGCTAAAACGAATCGCAACAAGTTAATACACACACAGCTTTACAGGAACTTTTAGGCATGATGTGCAAAACGCGGTCATCCAGCTTGCTCGGGTTAGGCTCAGAACTGCGATTCAAGTTTGCACGTAGCGGCTCAAACGAATCGCAACAAGTTAATACACACAACGCCTTACAGGCACTTTAAGGCATGATGTGCAAAACGGGGTCTTCCAGCTTGCGCGGGTTAGGCTCAGAAATGCGATTCAAGCTTGCACGTAGCGGCTCAAACGAATCGCAACAAGTTAATACACACAACGCCTTACAGGCACTTTAAGGCATGATGTGCAAAACGGGGTCATCCAGTTTGCGCTGGTAAGGCTCAGAAATGCGACTCATGTTTGCACATAGCGGCTAAAACTAATCGCACCAAGGTAATACACACAAAGCCTTACAGGCACTTTTAGGCATGATGTGCAAAACGCGGTCATCCAGCTTGCGCGGGTTAGGCTCAGAAATGCGATTGAAGTTTGCACGTAGCGGCTAAAACGAATCGCAACAAGTTTATACACACAAAGCCTTACAGGCACTTTTAGGCTTGATGTGCAAAACGCTGTCATCCAGCTTGCGCGGGTGAGGCTCAGCACTGCGATTAAAGTTCGCACATAGCGGCTAAAACGAATCGCAACAAGTTAATAAACACATAGCCTTACAGGCACATTTAGGCATGATGTGCAAAACGCGGCCATCCAGCTTGCGCGGGTTAGGCTCAGAAGTGCGATTCAAGTTTGCACGTAGCGGCTGAAACGAATCGCAACAAGATAATACACACAACGCCTTACAGCAACTTTAAAGCATGATGTGCAAAACGCGGTCATCCAGCTTGCTCGGATTAGGCTCAGAGCTGCGATTCAAGTTTGCACGTAGCGGCTAAAACGAATCGCAACATGCTAATACAAACAAAGCCTTACACGCACTTTTAGGCATGATGTGCAAATAGGCGTCACTCAAGCTTGCGTGGGTAAGGCTCAGAACTGCGATTCAAAATTGCACATAGCGGCTAAAACGAATCGCAACAAGTTAATACACACACAGCTTTACAGGCACTTTTAGGCATGATGTGCAAAACACGGTCGTCCAGCTTGCTCGGGTTAGGCGCAGAACTGCGATTCAAGTTTGCACATAGCGGCTAAAACGAATCGCAACAAGTTAACACACACACAGCTTTACAGGCACTTTTAGGCATGATGTGCAAAACGCGGTCATCCAGCTTGCTCGGGTTAGGCTCAGAACTGCGATTCAAGTTTGCACGTAGCGGCTCAATCGAATCGCAACAATACACACAACGCCTTACAGGCACTTTTAGGCATGATGTGCAAAACGGGGTCTTCCAGCTTGCGCGGGTTAGGCTCAGAAATGCGATTCAAGTTTGCACGTAGCGGCTCAAACGAATCGCAACAAGTTAATACACACACAGCTTTACAGGCACTTTTAGGCATGATGTGCAAAACGCGGTCATCCAGCTTGCTCGGGTTAGGCTCAGAACTGCGATTCAAGTTTGCACATAGCGGCTAAAACGAATCGCAACAAGTTAATACACACAACGCCTTACAGGCACTTTTAGGCTTGATGTGCAAAACGGGGTCATCCAGTTTGCGCTGGTTAGGCTCAGAAATGCGACTCATGTTTGCACATAGCGGCTAAAACTAATCGCACCAAGGTAATACACACAAAGCCTTACAGGCACTTTTAGGCATGATGTGCAAAACGCGGTCATCCAGCTTGCGCGGGTTAGGCTCAGAAATGCGATTGAAGTTTGCACGTAGCGGCTAAAACGAATCGCAACAAGTTTATACACACAAAGCCTTACAGGCACTTTTAGGCTTGATGTGCAAAACGCTGTCATCCAGCTTGCGCGGGTGAGGCTCAGCACTGCGATTAAAGTTCGCACATAGCGGCTAAAACGAATCGCAACAATAAACACATAGCCTTACAGGCGCTTTTAGGCATGATGTGCAAAACGCAGTCATCCAGCTTGCTCGGATTAGGCTCAGAACTGCGATTCAAGTTTGCACGTAGCGGCTAAAACGAATCGCAACATGCTAATACAAACAAAGCCTTAAAGGCACTTTTAGGCATGATGTGCAAATAGGCGTCACTCAAGCTTGCGCGGGTTAGGCTCAGAACTGCGATTCAAAATTGCACATAGCGGCTAAAACGAATCGCAACAAGTTATTACACACACAGCTTTACAGGCACATTTAGTCAATATGTGCAAAACACGGTCATCCAGCTTGCTCGGGTTAGGCTCAGAACTGCGATTCAAGTTTGCACATAGCGGCTAAAACGAATCGCAACAATACACACAACGCCTTACAGGCACTTTTAGGCATGATGTGCAAAACGGGGTCTTCCAGCTTGCGCGGGTTAGGCTCAGAAATGCGATTCAAGTTTGCACGTAGCGGCTCAAACGAATCGCAACAAGTTAATACACACACAGCTTTACAGGCACTTTTAGGCATGATGTGCAAAACGCGGTCATCCAGCTTGCTCGGGTTAGGCTCAGAACTGCGATTCAAGTTTGCACATAGCGGCTAAAACGAATCGCAACAAGTTAATACACACAACGCCTTACAGGCACTTTTAGGCTTGATGTGCAAAACGGGGTCATCCAGTTTGCGCTGGTTAGGCTCAGAAATGCGACTCATGTTTGCACATAGCGGCTAAAACTAATCGCACCAAGGTAATACACACAAAGCCTTACAGGCACTTTTAGGCATGATGTGCAAAACGCGGTCATCCAGCTTGCGCGGGTTAGGCTCAGAAATGCGATTGAAGTTTGCACGTAGCGGCTAAAACGAATCGCAACAAGTTTATACACACAAAGCCTTACAGGCACTTTTAGGCTTGATGTGCAAAACGCTGTCATCCAGCTTGCTCGGGTTAGGCTCAGAACTGCGATTCAAGTTTGCACGTAGCGGCTCAATCGAATCGCAACAAGTTAATACACACAACGCCTTACACGCACTTTTAGGCATGATGTGCAAATAGGCGTCACTCAAGCTTGCGCGGGTTAGGCTCAGAACTGCGATTCAAAATTGCACATAGCGGCTAAAACGAATCGCAACAAGTTAATACACACACAGCTTTACAGGCACTTTTAGGCATGATGTGCAAAACGCAGTCATCCAGCTTGCTCGGGTTAGGCTCAGAACTGCGATTCAAGTTTGCACGTAGCGGCTCAATCGAATCGCAACAAGTTTATACACACAAAGCCTTACAGGCACTTTTAGGCTTGATGTGCAAAACGCTGTCATCCAGCTTGCTCGGGTTAGGCTCAGAAATGCGATTCAAGTTGGCACGTAGCGGCTAAAACGAATCGGAACAAGTTAATACACACAAGGCCTTACAGGCACTTTTAGGCATGATGTGCAAATAGGCCTCACTCAAGCTTGCGTGGGTTAGGCTCAGAACTGCGATTCAAGTTTGCACATAGCGGCTAAAACGAATCGCAACAAGTTAATACACACAACGCCTTACAGGCACTTTAAGGCATGATGTGCAAAACGGGGTCTTCCAGCTTGCGCGGGTTAGGCTCAGAAATGCGATTCAAGTTTGCACGTAGCGGCTCAAACGAATCGCAACAAGTTAATACACACAAAGCCTTACAGGCACTTTTAGACGATGTGCAAAACGGGGTTTTCCAGCTTGCGCGGGTTAGGCTCAGCAATGCGATTGAAGTTTGCACGTAGCGGCTCAAACGAATCGCAACAAGTTAATACACACAACGCCTTACAGGCACTTTAAGGCATGATGTGCAAAACGGGGTCTTCCAGCTTGCGCGGGTTAGGCTCAGAAGTGCGATTCAAGTTTGCACGTAGCGGCTGAAACGAATCGCAACAAGTTAATACACACAACGCCTCACAGCAACTTTTAGGCATGATGTGCAAAACGCAGTCATCCAGCTTGCTCGGATTAGGCTCAGAACTGCGATTCAAGTTTGCACGTAGCGGCTAAAACGAATCGCAACATGCTAATACAAACAAAGCCTTACACGCACTTTTAGGCATGATGTGCAAATAGGCGTCACTCAAGCTTGCGCGGGTAAGGCTCAGAACTGCGATTCAAAATTGCACATAGCGGCTAAAACGAATCGCAACAAGTTAATACACACACAGCTTTACAGGCACTTTTAGGCATGATGTGCAAAACACGGTCGTCCAGCTTGCTCGGGTTAGGCGCAGAACTGCGATTCAAGTTTGCACATAGCGGCTAAAACGAATCGCAACAAGTTAACACACACACAGCTTTACAGGCACTTTTAGGCATGATGTGCAAAACGCGGTCATCCAGCTTGCTCGGGTTAGGCTCAGAACTGCGATTCAAGTTTGCACGTAGCGGCTCAATCGAATCGCAACAAGTTAATACACACAACGCCTTACAGGCACTTTTAGGCATGATGTGCAAAACGGGGTCTTCCAGCTTGCGCGGGTTAGGCTCAGAAATGCGATTCAAGTTTGCACGTAGCGGCTCAAACGAATCGCAACAAGTTAATACACACACAGCTTTACAGGCACTTTTAGGCATGATGTGCAAAACGCGGTCATCCAGCTTGCGCGGGTTAGGCTCAGAAATGCGATTGAAGTTTGCACGTAGCGGCTAAAACGAATCGCAACAAGTTTATACACACAAAGCCTTACAGGCACTTTTAGGCTTGATGTGCAAAACGCTGTCATCCAGCTTGCGCGGGTGAGGCTCAGCACTGCGATTAAAGTTCGCACATAGCGGCTAAAACGAATCGCAACAAGTTAATAAACACATAGCCTTACAGGCGCTTTTAGGCATGATGTGCAAAACGCAGTCATCCAGCTTGCTCGGATAAGGCTCAGAACTGCGATTCAAGTTTGCACGTAGCGGCTAAAACGAATCGCAACATGCTAATACAAACAAAGCCTTAAACGCACTTTTAGGCATGATGTGCAAATAGGCGTCACTCAAGCTTGCGCGGGTTAGGCTCAGAACTGCGATTCAAGTTTGCACATAGCGGCTAAAACGAATCGCAACAAGTTAATACACACACAGCTTTACAGGCACTTTTAGGCATGATGTGCAAAACGCGGTCATCCAGCTTGCTCGGGTTAGGCTCAGAACTGCGATTCAAGTTTGCACGTAGCGACTCAATCGAATCGCAACAAGTTAATACACACAAAGCCTTACAGGCACTTTTAGGCATGATGTGCAAAACGGGGTCTTCCAGCTTGCGCGGGTTAGGCTCAGAAATGCGATTCAAGCTTGCACGTAGCGGCTCAAACGAATCGCAACAAGTTAATACACACAACGCCTTACAGGCACTTTAAGGCATGATGTGCAAAACGGGGTCATCCAGTTTGCGCTGGTTAGGCTCAGAAATGCGACTCATGTTTGCACATAGCGGCTAAAACTAATCGCACCAAGGTAATACACACAAAGCCTTACAGGCACTTTTAGGCATGATGTGCAAAACGCGGTCATCCAGCTTGCTCGGGTTAGGCTCAGAACTGCGATTCAAGTTTGCACATAGCGGCTAAAACGAATCGCAACAAGTTAATACACACAACGCCTTACAGGCTCTTTTAGGCTTGATGTGCAAAACGGGGTCTTCCAGCTTGCGTGGGTTAGGCTCAGAAACGTGATTCAAGTTTGCACGTAGCGGCTCAAACGAATCGCAACAATACACACAACGCCTTACAGGCACTTTTAGGCATGATGTGCAAAACGCGGTCATCCAGCTTGCTCGGGCTAGGCTCAGAACTGCGATTCAAGTTGGCACGTAGCGGCTCAAACGAATCGCAACAAGATAATACACACAACACCTTACAGGCACTTTAAGGCATGATGTGCAAAACGGGGTCTTCCAGCTTGCGCGGGTTAGGCTCAGAAATGCGATTCAAGTTGGCACGTAGCGGCTCAAACGAATCGCAACAAGTTAATACACACAACGCCTTACAGGCACTTTTAGGCATGATGTGCAAAACGCTGTCATCCAGCTTGCGCGGGTTAGGCTCGGAACTGCGATGCAAGTTTGCACATAGCGGCTAAAACGAATCGCACCAAGGTAATACACACAAAGCCTTACAGGCACTTTTAGGCATGATGTGCAAAACGCGGTCATCCAGCTTGCGCGGGTTAGGCTCAGAAATGCGATTCAAGTTTGCACGTAGCGGCTAAAACGAATCTCAACAAGTTTATACACACAAAGCCTTACAGGCACTTAGGCTTGATGTGCAAAACGCGGTCATCCAGCTTGCGCGGGTGAGGCTCAGCACTGCGATTCAAGTTCGCACATAGAGGCTAAAACGAATCGCAACACGTTAATAAACACAAAGCCTTACAGGCACTTTTAGGCATGACGTGCCAAACGCGGCCATCCAGCTTGGGCGAGTTAGGCTCAGAACTGCGATTCAAGTTTGCACATAGCGGGTAATACGAATCGCAACAAGTTAATACACACAACGCCTTACACGCACTTTTAGGCATGATGTGCAAATAGGCGTCACTCAAGCTTGCGCGGGTTAGGCTCAGAACTGCGATTCAAAATTGCACATAGCGGCTAAAACGAATCGCAACAAGTTAATACACACACAGCTTTACAGGCACTTTTAGGCATGATGTGCAAAACGCAGTCATCCAGCTTGCTCGGGTTAGGCTCAGAACTGCGATTCAAGTTTGCACGTAGCGGCTCAATCGAATCGCAACAAGTTCATACACACAAAGCCTTACAGGCTCTTTTAGGCATGATGTGCAAAACGCGGTCATCCAGCTCGCTCGGGTTAGGCTCAGAAATGCGATTCAAGTTGGCACGTAGCGGCTAAAACGAATCGGAACAAGTTAATACACACAAGGCCTTACAGGCACTTTTAGGCATGATGTGCAAATAGGCCTCACTCAAGCTTGCGTGGGTTAGGCTCAGAACTGCGATTCAAGTTTGCACATAGCGGCTAAAACGAATCGCAACAAGTTAATACACACAACGCCTTACAGGCACTTTAAGGCATGATGTGCAAAACGGGGTCTTCCAGCTTGCGCGGGTTAGGCTCAGAAATGTGATTCAAGTTTGCACGTAGCGGCTCAGACGAATCGCAACAAGTTAATACACACAAAGCCTTACAGGCACTTTTAGACTTGATGTGCAAAACGGGGTTTTCCAGCTTGCGCGGGTTAGGCTCAGAAATGCGATTGAAGTTTGCACGTAGCGGCTCAAACGAATCGCAACAAGTTAATACACACAACGCCTTACAGGCACTTTAAGGCATGATGTGCAAAACGGGGTCTTCCAGCTTGCGCGGGTTAGGCTCAGAAGTGCGATTCAAGTTTGCACGTAGCGGCTCAAACGAATCGCAACAAGTTAATACACACAACGCCTCACAGCAACTTTTAGGCATGATGTGCAAAACGCAGTCATCCAGCTTGCTCGGATTAGGCTCAGAACTGCGATTCAAGTTTGCACGTAGCGGCTAAAACGAATCGCAACATGCTAATACAAACAAAGCCTTAAACGCACTTTTAGGCATGATGTGCAAATAGGCGTCACTCAAGCTTGCGCGGGTTAGGCTCAGAACTGCGATTCAAAATTGCACATAGCGGCTAAAACGAATCGCAACAAGTTAATACACACACAGACTTACAGGCTCTTTTAGCCATGATGTGCAAAACGCGGTCATCCAGCTCGCTCGGGTTAGGCTCAGAAATGCGATTCAAGTTGGCACGTAGCGGCTAAAACGAATCGGAACAATACACACAAGGCCTTACAGGCACTTTTAGGCATGATGTGCAAATAGGCCTCACTCAAGCTTGCGTGGGTTAGGCTCAGAACTGCGATTCAAGTTTGCACATAGCAGCTAAAACGAATCGCAACAAGTTAATACACACAACGCCTTACAGGCACTTTAAGGCATGATGTGCAAAACGGGGTCTTCCAGCTTGCGCGGGTTAGGCTCAGAAATGCGATTCAAGTTTGCACGTAGCGGCTCAAACGAATCGCAACAAGTTAATACACACAAAGCCTTACAGGCACTTTTAGACTTGATGTGCAAAACGGGGTTTTCCAGCTTGCGCGGGTTAGGCTCAGAAATGCGATTGAAGTTTGCACGTAGCGGCTCAAACGAATCGCAACAAGTTAATACACACAAAGCCTTACAGGCACTTTAAGGCATGATGTGCAAAACGGGGTCTTCCAGCTTGCGCGGGTTAGGCTCAGAAGTGCGATTCAAGTTTGCACGTAGCGGCTCAAACGAATCGCAACAAGTTAATACACACAACGCCTTACAGCAACTTTTAGGCATGATGTGCAAAACGCAGTCATCCAGCTTGCTCGGATTAGGCTCAGAACTGCGATTCAAGTTTGCACTTAGCGGCTAAAACGAATCGCAACATGCTAATACAAACAAAGCCTTAAACGCACTTTTAGGCATGATGTGCAAATAGGCGTCACTCAAGCTTGCGCGGGTTAGGCTCAGAACTGCGATTCAAAATTGCACATAGCGGCTAAAACGAATCGCAACAAGTTAATACACACACAGACTTACAGGCTCTTTTAGCCATGATGTGCAAAACGCGGTCATCCAGCTCGCTCGGGTTAGGCTCAGAAATGCGATTCAAGTTGGCACGTAGCGGCTAAAACGAATCGGAACAATACACACAAGGCCTTACAGGCACTTTTAGGCATGATGTGCAAATAGGCCTCACTCAAGCTTGCGTGGGTTAGGCTCAGAACTGCGATTCAAGTTTGCACATAGCAGCTAAAACGAATCGCAACAAGTTAATACACACAACGCCTTACACGCACTTTTAGGCATGATGTGCAAATAGGCGTCACTCAAGCTTGCGCGGGTTAGGCTCAGAACTGCGATTCAAAATTGCACATAGCGGCTAAAACGAATCGCAACAAGTTAATACACACACAGCTTTACAGGCACTTTTAGGCATGATGTGCAAAACGCGGTCATCCAGCTTGCGCGGGTTAGGCTCAGAAATGCGATGCAAGTTTGCACATAGCTGCTAAAACAAATCGCACCAAGGTAATACACACAAAGCCTTACAGGCACTTTTAGGCATGATGTGCAAAACGCGGTCATCCAGCTTGCGCGGGTTAGGCTCAGAAATTCGATTCAAGTTTGCACGTAGCGGCTCAAACGAATCGCAACAAGTTAGTACACACAACGCCTTAGACACATTTAGGCATGATGTGCAAAACGCGGCCATCCAGCTTGCGCGGGTTAGGCTCAGAACTGCGATTCAAGTTTGCACATAGCGGCTAATACGAATCGCAACAAGTTAATACACACAACGCCCTACACGCACTTTTAGTCATGATGTGCAAATAGGCGTCACTCAAGCTTGCGCGGGTTAAGCTCAGAACTGCGATTCAAAATTGCACATAGCGGCTAAAACGAATCGCAACAAGGTAATACACACACAGCTTTACAGGCACATTTAGGCATGATGTGCAAAACGCGGTCATCCAGCTGGCTCGGGTTAGGCTCAGAACTGCGATTCAAGTTTGCACGTAGCGGCTCAATCGAATCGCAACAAGTTAATACACACAAAGCCTTACAGGCTCTTTTAGGCATGATGTGCAAAACGCGGTCATCCAGCTCGCTCGGGTTAGGCTCAGAACTGCGATGCAAGGTTGCACATAGTGGCTAAAACGAATCGCAACAAGTTAATACACGCAACGCCTTACAGGCACTTTTAAGCATGATGTGCAATTCGGCGTCAATCAAGCTTGCGCGGGTTAGGCTCAGCACTGCGATTCAAGTTTGCACGTAGCGGCTCAAACGAATCGCAACAAGTTAATACACACACAGCTTTAGAGGCACTTTTAGGCATGATGTGCAAAACGCGGTCATCCAGCTTGCTCGGGTTAGGCTCAGAACTGCGATTCAAGTTTGCACGTAGCGGCTAAAACGAATCGCAACAAGTTAATACACACAACGCCTTACAGGCACTTTTAGGCTTGATGTGCAAAACGGGGTCTTCCAGCTTGCGCGGGTTAGGCTCAGAAACGCGATTCAAGTTTGCACGTAGCGGCTCAAACGAATCGCAACAAGTTAATACACACAACGCCTTACAGGCACTTTTAGGCATGATGTGCAAAACGCGGTCATCCAGCTTGCTCGGGCTAGGCTCAGAACTGCGATTCAAGCTCGCACGTAGCGGCTCAAACGAATCGCAACAAGTTAATACACACAACGTCTTACAGGCACTTTTAAGCATGATGTGCAAATAGGCGTCACTCAAGCTTGCGTGGGTTAGGCTCAGAACTGCGATTCAAGTTTGCACATGGCGGCTAAAACGAATCGCAACAAGTTAATACACACACCTTACACGCACTTTTAGGCATGATGTGCAAAACGCGGTCATCCAGCTTGCGCGGGTTAGGCTCAGAAATGTGACTCATGTTTGCACGTAGCGGCTAAAACGAATCGCAACAAGTTAATACACACAACGCATTACAGGCACTTTAAGGCATGATGTGCAAAACGGGGTCATCCAGCTTGCTCGGGTTAGGCTCAGAAATGCGATTTAAGTTTGCACATAGCGGCTAAAACGAATCGCAACAAGTTAATACACACTCAGCTTTACAGGCACTTTTAGGCATGATGTGCAAAACGCGGTCATCCAGCTTGCGCGGGTTAGGCTCAGAACTGCGATTCAAGTTTGCACATAGCGGCTAATACGAATCGCAACAAGTTAATACACACAACAGCTTTACAGGCACTTTTAGGCATGATGTGCAAAACACGGTCATCCAGCTTGCTCGGGTTAGGCTCAGAAGTCCGATTCAAGTTTGCACGTAGCGGCTAAAACGAATCGCAACAAGTTAATACACACACAGCTTTACAGGCACCTTTAGGCATGATGTGCAGAACGCGGTCATCCAGCTTGATCGGGTTAGGCTCAGAAATGCGATTCAAGTTTGCACGTAGCGGCTCAATCGAATCGCAACAAGATAATACACACAACGCCTTACAGCAACTTTTAGGCATGATGTGCAAAACGCGTTCATCCAGCTTGCTCGGGTTAGGCTCAGAACTGCGATTCAAGTTTGCACGTAGCGGCTAAAACGAATCGCAACATGCTAATACAAACAAAGCCTTACACGCACTTTTAGGCATGATGTGCAAATAGGCGTCACTCAAGCTTGCGCGGGTTAGGCTCAGAACTGCGATTCAAAATTGCACCTAGCGGCTAAAACGAATCGCAACAAGTTAGTACACACACAGCTTTACAGGCACTTTTAGGCATGATGTGCAAAACGCGGTCATCCAGCTTGCGCGGGTGAGGCTCAGAACAGCGATTCAAGTTCGCACATAGCGGCTAAAACGAATCGCAACACCTTAATAAACACAAAGCCTTACAGGCACTTTTAGGCATGATGTGCAAAACGCGGCCATCCAGCTTGCGCGGGTTAGGCTCAGTACTGCGATTCAAGTTTGCACATAGCGGCTAATGCGAATCGCAACAAGTTAATACACACAACGCCTTAGAGGCACTTTTAGGCATGATGTGCAAACAGGCGTCACTCAAGCTTGCGCGGGTTAGGCTCAGAACTGCGGTTCAAGTTTGCACATAGCGGCTGAAACGAATCGGAAAAAGGTAATACACACAACGTCTTACAGGCACTTTTAGGGTTGATGTGCAAAACGGGGTCTTACAGCTTGCGCGGGTTAGGCTCAGAAATGCGATGCAAGTTTGCACATAGCGGCTAAAACAAATCGCACCAAGGTAATACACACAAAGCCTTACAGGCACTTTTAGGCATGATGTGCAAAACGCGGTCATCCAGCTTGCGCGGGTTAGGCTCAGAAATGCGATTCAAGTTTGCACGTAGCGGCTCAAACGAATCGCAACAAGTTAGTACACACAACGCCTTACAGACACATTTAGGCATGATGTGCAAAACGCGGCCATCCAGCTTGCGCGGGTTAGGCTCAGAACTGCGATTCAAGTTTGCACATAGCGGCTAATACGAATCGCAACAAGTTAATACACACAACGCCCTACACGCACTTTTAGTCATGATGTGCAAATAGGCGTCACTCAAGCTTGCGCGGGTTAAGCTCAGAACTGCGATTCAAAATTGCACATAGCGGCTAAAACGAATCGCAACAAGTTAATACACACACAGCTTTACAGGCACATTTAGGCATGATGTGCAAAACGCGGTCATCCAGCTTGCTCGGGTTAGGCTCAGAACTGCGATTCAAGTTTGCACGTAGCGGCTCAATCGAATCTCAACAAGTTTATACACACAAAGCCTTACAGGCACTTTTAGGCTTAATGTGCAAAACGCGGTCATCCAGCTTGCGCTGGTGAGGCTCAGCACTGCGATTAAAGTTTGCACATAGCGGCTAATACGAATCGCAACAAGTTAATACACACAACGTCTTACAGGCACTTTTAGGGTTGATGTGCAAAACGGGGTCTTACAGCTTGCGCGGGTTAGGCTCAGAACTGCGATTCAAGTTTGCACATAGCGGCTAATACGAATCGCAACAAGTTAATACACACAACGTCTTACAGGCACTTTTAGGGTTGATGTGCAAAACGGGGTCTTACAGCTTGCGCGGGTTAGGCTCAGAAATGCGATGCAAGTTTGCACATAGCGGCTAAAACAAATCGCACCAATGCAATACACACAAAGCCTTACAGGCACTTTTAGGCATGATGTGCAAAACGCGGTCATCCAGCTTGCGCGGGTTAGGCTCAGAAATGCGATTCAAGTTTGCACGTAGCGGCTCAAACGAATCGCAACAAGTTAGTACACACAACGCCTTACAGGCACATTTAGGCATGATGTGCAAAATGCGGCCATCCAGCTTGCGCAGGTTAGGCTCAGAACTGCGATTCAAGTTTGCACATAGCGGCTAATACGAATCGCAACAAGTTAATACACACAACGCCTTACACGCACTTTTAGGCATGATGTGCAAATAGGCGTCACTCAAGCTTGCTCGGGTTAGGCTCAGAACTGCGATTCAAGTTTGCACATAGCGGCTAAAACGAATCGCAACAAGTTAATACACACAACGCCTTACAGGCACTTTTAGGCTTGATGTGCAAAACGGGGTCTTCCAGCTTGCGCGGGTTAGGCTCAGAAACGCGATTCAAGTTTGCACGTAGCGGCTCAAACGAATCGCAACAAGTTAATACACTCAACGCCTTACAGGCACTTTTAGGCATGATGTGCAAAACGCGGTCATCCAGCTTGCTCGGGCTAGGCTCAGAACTGCGATTCAAGTTTGCACGTAGCGGCTCAAACGAATCGCAACAAGTTAATACACACAAAGCCTTACAGGCACTTTTAAGCATGATGTGCAAATAGGCGTCACTCAAGCTTGCGTGGGTTAGGCTCAGAACTGCGATTCAAGTTTGCACATGGCGGCTAAAACGAATCGCAACAAGTTAATACACACAACGCCTTACACGCACTTTTAGGCATGATGTGCAAAACGCGGTCATCCAGCTTGCGCGGTTTAGGCTCAGAAATGTGACTCATGTTTGCACGTAGCGGCTAAAACGAATCGCAACAAGTTAATACACACAACGCCTTACAGGCACTTTAAGGCATGATGTGCAAAACGGGGTCATCCAGCTTGCTCGGGTTAATCTCAGAAATGAGATTCAAGTTTGCACATAGCGGCTAAAACGAATCGCAACAAGTTAATACACACTCAGCTTTACAGGCACTTTTAGGCATGATGTGCAAAACGCGGTCATCCAGCTTGCCCGGGTTAGGCTCAGAACTGCGATTCAAGTTTGCACGTAGCGGCTCAAACGAATCGCAACAAGTTAATACACACACAGCTTTACAGGCACTTTTAGGCATGATGTGCAAAACGCGGTCGTCCAGCTTGCGCGGGTTAGGCTCAGAACTGCGATTCAAGTTTGCACATAGCGGCTAATACGAATCGCAACAAGTTAATACACACAACGCCTTACAGGCACTTTAAGGCATGATGTGCAAAACGGGGTCTTCCAGCTTGCGCGGGTTAGGCTCAGAAGTCCGATTCAAGTTTGCACGTAGCGGCTCAAACGAATCGCAACAAGTTATTACACACAACGCCTTACAGCAACATTTAGGCATGATGTGCAAAACGCAGTCATCCAGCTTGCTCACATTAGGCTCAGAACTGCGATTCAAGTTTGCATGTAGCGGCTAAAACGAATCGCAACATGCTAATACAAACAAAGCCTTACACGCACTTTTAGGCATGATGTGCAAATAGGCGTCACTCAAGCTTGCGCGGGTTAAGCTCAGAACTGCGATTCAAGTTTGCACATAGCGGCTAAAACGAATCGCAACAAGTTAATACACACAAAGCTTTACAAGCACTTTTAGGCATGATGTGCAAAACGCGGTCATCCAGCTTGCTCGGGTTAGGCTCAGAACTGCGATTCAAGTTGGCACGTAGCGGCTCAAACGAATCGCAACAAGTTAATACACACACAGCTTTACAGCCACTTTTAGGCATGATGTGCAAAACGCGGTCGTCCAGCTTGCGCGGGTGAGGCTCAGCACTGCGATTAAAGTTCGCACATAGCGGCTAAAACGAATCGCAACACGTTAATAAACACAAGGCCTTACAGGCACTTTAAGGCATGATGTGCAAAACGGGGTCTTCCAGCTTGCGCCGGTTAGGCTCAGAAGTGCGATTCAAGTTTGCACGTAGCGGCTCAAACGAATCGCAACAAGTTAATACACACAACGCCTTACAGGCATTTTTAAGCATGATCTGCAAATAGGCGTCACTCAAGCTTGCGCGGGTTAGGCTCAGAACTGCGATTCAAGTTTGCAAATAGCGGCTAAAACGAATCGAACCAAGTTAATACACACAAAGCCTTACAGGCACTTTTAGGCATGATGTGCAAAACGCGGTCATCCAGCTTGCGCGGGTTAGGCTCAGAACTGCGATGCAAGTTTGCACATAGCGGCTAAAACGAATCGCACCAAGGTAATACACACAAAGCCTTACAGGCACTTTTAGGCATGATGTGCAAAACGCGGTCATCCAGCTTGCGCGGGTTAGGCTCAGAAATGCGATTCAAGTTTGCACGTAGCGGCTAAAACGAATCTCAACAAGTTTATACACACAAAGCCTTACAGGCACTTTTAGGCTTGATGTGCAAAACGCGGTCATCCAGCTTGCGCGGGTGAGGCTCAGCACTGCGATTAAAGTTCGCACATAGCGGCTAAAACGAATCGCAACACGTTAATAAACACATAGCCTTACAGGCACTTTTAGGCATGATGTGCAAAACGCGGCCAACCAGCTTGCGCGGGTTAGGCTCAGAACTGCGATTCAAGTTTGCACATAGCGGCTAATACGAATCGCAACAAGTTAATACACACAACGCCTTACAGGCACTTTAAGGCATGATGTGCAAAACGGGGTCTTCCAGCTTGCGCGGGTTAGGCTCAGAAGTGCGATTCAAGTTTGCACGTAGCAGCTCAAACGAATCGCAACAAGATAATACACACAATGCCTTGCAGCAACTTTTAGGCATGATGTGCAAAACGCGGTCATCCAGCTTGCTCGGATTAGGCTCAGAACTGCGATTCAAGTTTGCACGTAGCGGCTAAAACGAATCGCAACATGCTAATACAAACAAAGCCTTACACGCACTTTTAGGCATGATGTGCAAATAGGCGTCACTCAAGCTTGCGCGGGTTAGGCTCAGAACTGCGATTCAAAATTGCACATAGCGGCTAAAACGAATCGCAACAAGTAAATACACACACAGCTTTACAGGCACTTTTAGGCATGATGTGCAAAACACGGTCATCCAGCTTGCTCGGGTTAGGCTCAGAACTGCGATTCAAGTTTGCACAAAGCGGCTAAAACGAATCGCAACAAGTTAATACACACACAGCTTTACAGGCACTTTTAGGCATGATGTGCAGAACGCGGTCATCCAGCTTGCTCGGGTTAGGCTCAGAAATGCGATTCAAGTTTGCACGTAGCGGCTCAATCGAATCGCAACAAGATAATACACACAACGCCTTACAGCAACTTTTAGGCATGATGTGCAAAACGCGTTCATCCAGCTTGCTCGGATTAGGCTCAGAACTGCGATTCAAGTTTGCACGTAGCGGCTAAAACGAATCGCAACATGCTAATACAAACAAAGCCTTACACGCACTTTTAGGCATGATGTGCAAATAGGCGTCACTCAAGCTTGCGCGGGTTAGGCTCAGAACTGCGATTCAAAATTGCACATAGCGGCTAAAACGAATCGCAACAAGTTAATACACACACAGCTTTACAGGCACTTTTAGGCATGATGTGCAAAACGCGGTCATCCAGCTTGCGCGGGTGAGGCTCAGAACAGCGATTCAAGTTCGCACATAGCGGCTAAAACGAATCGCAACACCTTAATAAACACAAAGCCTTACAGGCACTTTTAGGCATGATGTGCAAAACGCGGCCATCCAGCTTGCGCGGGTTAGGCTCAGTACTGCGATTCAAGTTTGCACATAGCGGCTAATTCGAATCGCAACAAGTTAATACACACAACGCCTTAGAGGCACTTTTAGGCATGATGTGCAAACAGGCGTCACTCAAGCTTGCGCGGGTTAGGCTCAGAACTGCGGTTCAAGTTTGCACATAGCGGCTGAAACGAATCGGAAAAAGGTAATACACACAACGTCTTACAGGCACTTTTAGGGTTGATGTGCAAAACGGGGTCTTACAGCTTGCGCCGGTTAGGCTCAGAAATGCGATGCAAGTTTGCACATAGCGGCTAAAACAAATCGCACCAAGGTAATACACACAAAGCCTTACAGGCACTTTTAGGCATGATGTGCAAAACGCGGTCATCCAGCTTGCGCGGGTTAGGCTCAGAAATGCGATTCAAGTTTGCACGTAGCGGCTCAAACGAATCGCAACAAGTTAGTACACACAACGCCTTACAGACACATTTAGGCATGATGTGCAAAACGCGGCCATCCAGCTTGCGCGGGTTAGGCTCAGAACTGCGATTCAAGTTTGCACATAGCGGCTAATACGAATCGCAACAAGTTAATACACACAACGCCCTACACGCATTTTTAGTCATGATGTGCAAATAGGCGTCACTCAAGCTTGCGCGGGTTAAGCTCAGAACTGCGATTCAAAATTGCACATAGCGGCTAAAACGAATCGCAACAAGTTAATACACACACAGCTTTACAGGCACATTTAGGCATGATGTGCAAAACGCGGTCATCCAGCTTGCTCGGGTTAGGCTCAGAACTGCGATTCAAGTTTGCACGTAGCGGCTCAATCGAATCGCAACAAGTTAATACACACAAAGCCTTACAGGCTCTTTTAGGCATGATGTGCAAAACGCGGTCATCCAGCTCGCTCGGGTTAGGCTCAGAAATGCGATTCAAGTTTGCACGTAGCGGCTAAAACGAATCGGAACAAGTTAACACACACAAGGCCTTACAGGCGCTTTTAGGCATGATGTCCAAAACGCGGTCATCCAGCTTGCTCGGGTTAGGCTCAGAACTGCGATTCAAGTTTGCACGTAGCGGCTCAAACGAATCGCAACAAGTTAATACACACACAGCTTTACAGGCACTTTTAGGCATGATGTGCAAAACGCAGTCATCCAGCTTGCTCGGGTTAGGCTCAGAACTGCGATTCAAGTTTGCACATAGCGGCCAACAAGTTAATACACACAATGCCTTACAGGCACTTTTAGGCATGATGTACAAAACGGGGTCTTCCAGCTTGCGCGGGTTAGGCTCAGAAATGCGATTCAAGTTTGCACGTAGCGGCCCAAACGAATCGCAACAAGTTAATACACACAAAGCTTTACAGGCTCTTTTAGGCATGATGTGCAAAACGCGGTCATCCAGCTTGCTCGGGTTAGGCTCAGAATAGCGATTCAAGTTTGCACGTAGCGGCTAAAACGAATCGGAACAAGTTAATACACACAAGGCCTTACAGGCACTTTTAGGCATGATCTGCAAATAGGCTTCACTCAAGCTTGCGCGGGTTAGGCTCAGAACTGCGATTCAAGTTTGCACGTAGCGGCTCAAACGAATCGCAACAAGTTAATACACACAAAGCCTTACAGGCTCTTTAGGCATGATGTGCAAAACGCGGTCATCCAGCTTGCTCGGGTTAGGCTCAAAAAAGCGATTCAAGTTTGCACATAGCGGCTAAAACAAATCGCAACAAGTTAACACACAACGCCTTACAGGCACTTTTAGGCATGATGTGCAAAACGGGGTCTTCCAGCTTGCGCGGGTTAGGCGCAGAACTGCGATTCAAGTTTGCACATAGCGCCTAAAACGAATCGCAACAAGTTAATACACACAACGCCTTACAGGCACTTTTAGGCATGATGGGCAAAACGGCTTCATCCAGCTTGCGCGGGTTAGGCGCAGAACTTCGATTTAAGTTTGCACATAGAGGCTCAGACGAATCGCAACAAGCTGATACACACAACGCCTTACAGGCACTTTTAGGCATGATGTGCAAAACGGGGTCATCCAGCTTGCGAGGGTTAGGCGCAGAACTGCGATTCAAGTTCGCATATAGCCGCTAAAACGAATCGGAACACACGCCTTGCAGGCACTTTTAAGCATGATGTGCAAATAGGCGTCACTCAAGCTTGCGCGGGTTAGGCTCAGAACTGCGATTCAAGTTTGCACATAGCGGCTAAAACGAATCGCAACAAGTTAATACACACAAAGCCTTACAGGCACTTTTAGGCATGATGTGCAAAACGCGGTCATCCAGCTTGCGCAGGTTAGGCTCAGAAATTCGATTCAAGTTTGCACGTAGGGGCTCAAACGAATCGCAACAAGTTAATACACACAACGCCTTACAGGCAATTTTAGGCATGATGTGCAAAACGCGGTCATCCAGCTTGCGCGGGTTAGGCTCAGAAATGCGATTCAAGTTTGCACGTAGCGGCTAAAACGAATCTCAACAAGTTTATACACACAAAGCCTTACACGCACTTTTAGGCTTGATGTGCAAAACGCCGTCATCCAGCTTGCGCGGGTGAGGCTCAGAACAGCGATTCAAGTTCGCACATAGCGGCTAAAACGAATCGCAACACCTTAATAAACACAAAGCCTTACAGGCACTTTTAGGCATGATGTGCAAAACGCGGCCATCCAGCTTACGCGGGTTAGGCTCAGTAGTGCGATTCAAGTTTGCACATAGCGGCTAATACGAATCGCAACAAGTTAATACACACGACGCCTTAGAGGCACTTTTAGGCATGATGTGCAAACAGGCGTCACTCAAGCTTGCGCGGGTTAGGCTCAGAACTGCGGTTCAAGTTTGCACATAGCGGCTGAAACGAATCGGAAAAAGGTAATACACACAACGTCTTACAAGCACTTTTAGGGTTGATGTGCAAAACGGGGTCTTACAGCTTGCGCGGGTTAGGCTCAGAAATGCGATGCAAGTTTGCACATAGCGGCTAAAACAAATCGCACCAAGGTAATACACACAAAGCCTTACAGGCACTTAATTCTGAGCCTAACCCGAGCAGGCTGGATGACCGCGTTTTGCACATCATGCCTAAAAGAGCCTGTAAAGCTTTGTGTGCATTAACTTGTTGCGATTCGTTTGGGCCGCTACGTGCAAACTTGAATCGCATTTCTGAGCCTAACCCGCGCAAGCTGGAAGACCCCGTTTTGTACATCATGCCTAAAAGTGCCTGTAAGGCGTTGTGTGTATTAACTTGTTGCGAATCGTTTGAGCCGCTACGTGCAAACTTGAATCGCAGTTCTGAGCCTAACCCGAGCAAGCTGGATGACCGCGTTTTGCACATCATGCCTAAAAGTGCCTGTAAAGCTGTGTGTATATTAACTTGTTGCGATTCGTTTTAGCCGCTATGTGCAAACTTGAATCGCAGTTCTGAGCCTAACCCGAGCAAGCTGGATGACCACGTTTTGCACATCATGCCTAAAAGTGCCTGTAAAGCTGTGTGTGTATTAACTTGTTGCGATTCGTTTGAGCCGCTACGTGCAAATTGAATCGCAGTTCTGAGCCTAACCCGAGCAAGCTGGATGACCGCGTTTTGCACATCATGCCTAAAAGTGCCTGTAAAGCTGAGTGGGTATTAACTTGTTGCGATTCGTTTTAGCCGCTATGTGCAAACTTGAATCGCATTTCTGAGCCTAACCCGAGCAAGCTGGATGACCCCGTTTTGCAAATCATGCCTTAAAGTGCCTGTAAGACGTTGTGTGTACTAACTTGTTGCGATTCGTTTTAGCCGCTATGTGCAAACTTGAATCGCAGTTGTGAGCCTAGCCCACGCAAGCTTGAGTGACGCCTATTTGCACATCATGCCTAAAAGTGCCTGTAAGGCCTTGTGTGTATTAACTTGTTCCGATTCGTTTTAGCCGCTACGTGCAAACTTGAATCGCATTTCTGAGCCTAACCCGCGCAAGCTGGATGACCGCGTTTTGCACATCATGCCTAAAAGTGCCTGTAAGGCTTTGTGTGTATTACCTTGGTGCGATTCGTTTTAGCCGCTATGTGCAAACTTGCATCGCAGTTCTGAGCCTAACCTGCGCAAGCTGGACGACCGCGTTTTGCACATCATGCCTAAAAGTGCCTGTAAATTGTGTGTGTATTAACTTGTTGCGATTCGTTTGAGCCGCTATGTGCAAACTTGAATCGCAGTTCTGAGCCTAACCCGGGCAAGCTGGATGACCGCGTTTTGCACATCATGCCTAAAAGTGCCTGTAAAGCTGAGTGTGTATTAACTTGTTGCGATTCGTTTTAGCCGCTATGTGCAAACTTGAATCGCATTTCTGAGCCTAACCCGAGCAAGCTGGATGACCCCGTTTTGCACATCATGCCTTAAAGTGCCTGTAAGGCGTTGTGTGTATTAACTTGTTGCGATTCGTTTTAGCCGCTATGTGCAAACTTGAATCGCAGTTCTGAGCCTAACCCACGCAAGCTTGAGTGACGCCTATTTGCACATCATGCCTAAAAGTGCCTGTAAGGCCTTGTGTGTATTAACTTGTTCCGATTCGTTTTAGCCGCTACGTGCAAACTTGAATCGCATTTCTGAGCCAAACCCGAGCGAGCTGGATGACCGCGTATTGCACATCATGCCTAAAAGAGCCTGTAAGGCTTTGTGTGTATTAACTTGTTGCGATTCGATTGAGCCGCTACGTGCAAACTTGAATCGCAGTTCTGAGCCTAACCCGAGCAAGCTGGATGACCGCGTTTTGCACATCATGCCTAAAAGTGCCTGTAAAGCTGTGTGTGTATAAACTTGTTGCGATTCGTTTTAGCCGCTATGTGCAATTTTGAATCGCATTTCCGAGCCTAACCAGCGCAAGTTGGATGACCGCGTTTTGCACATCATGCCTAAAAGTGCCTGTAAGGCTTTGTGTGTATTACCTTGGTGCGATTCGTTTTAGCCGCTACGTGCAAACTTGAATCGCATTTCTGAGCCTAACCCGCGCAAGCTGATGACGGCGTTTTGCACATCAAGTCTAAAAGTGCCTGTAAGGCTTTGTGTGTATTAACTTGTTGCGATTCGTTTGAGCCGCTACGTGCAAACGAATCGCATTTCTGAGCCTAACCCGCGCAAGCTGGAAGACCCCGTTTTGCACATCATGCCTAAAAGTGCCTGTAAGGCTTTGTGTGTATTAACTTGTTGCGGTTCCTTTTAGCCGCTACGTGCAAACTTGAATCGCAGTTCTGAGCCTAACCCGAGCAAGCTGGATGACCGCGTTTTGCACATCATGCCTAAATGTGCCTGTAAGGCGTTGTGTGTATTAACTTGTTGCGATTCGTTTGAGCCGCTACGTGCAAACTTGAATCGCATTTCTGAGCCTAACCCGCGCAAGCTGGATGACCGCGTTTTGCACATCATGCCTAAAAGTGCCTGTAAGGCTTTGTGTGTATTACCTTGGTGCGATTTGTTTTGGCCGCTATGTGCAAACTTGCATCGCATTTCTGAGCCTAACCCGCGCAAGCTGTAAGACCCCGTTTTGCACATCAACCCTAAAAGTGCCTGTAAGAAGTTGTGTGTATTACCTTTTTCCGATTCGTTTCAGCCGCTATGTGCAAACTTGAACCGCAGTTCTGAGCCTAACCCGCGCAAGCTTGAGTGACGCCTGTTTGCACATCATGCCTAAAAGTGCCTCTAAGGCGTTGTGTGTATTAACTTGTTGCGATTCGTATTAGCCGCTATGTGCAAACTTGAATCGCATTACTGAGCCTAACCCGCGCAAGCTGGATGGCCGTGTTTTGCACATCATGCCTAAAAGTGCCTGTAAGGCTTTGTGTTTATTAAGGTGTTGCGATTCGTTTTAGCCGCTATGTGCGAACTTGAATCGCTGTTCTGAGCCTCACCCGCGCAAGCTGGATGACCGCGTTTTGCACATCAAGCCTAAAAGTGCCTGTAAGGCTTTGTGTGTATAAACTTGTTGAGATTCGTTTTAGCCGCTACGTGCAAACTTGAATCGCATTTCTGAGCCTAACCCGCGCAAGCTGGATGACCGCGTTTTGCACATCATGCCTAAAAGTGCCTGTAAGGCGTTGTGTGTATTAACTTGTTGCGATTCGTTTGAGCCCCTACGTGCAAACTTGAATCGAATTTCTGAGCCTAACCCGCGCAAGCTGGATGACCGCGTTTTGCACATCATGCCTAAAAGTGCCTGTAAGGCTTTGTGTGTATTAACTTGTTGCGATTCGTTTTAGCCGCTATGTGCAAACTTGAATCGCAGTTCTGAGCCTAACCCGCGCAAGCTTGAGTGACGCCTATTTGCACATCATGCTTAAAAGTGCCTGCAAGGCGTGTGTTCCGATTCGTTTTAGCGGCTATATGCGAACTTGAATCGCAGTTCTGCGCCTAACCCTCGCAAGCTGGATGACCCCGTTTTGCACATCATGCCTAAAAGTGCCTGTAAGGCGTTGTGTGTATCAACTTGTTGCGATTCGTCTGAGCCGCTATGTGCAAACTTAAATCGAAGTTCTGCGCCTAACCCGCGCAAGCTGGATGAAGCCGTTTTGCCCATCATGCCTAAAAGTGCCTGTAAGGCGTTGTGTGTATTAACTTGTTGCGATTCGTTTTAGGCGCTATGTGCAAACTTGAATCGCAGTTCTGCGCCTAACCCGCGCAAGCTGGAAGACCCCGTTTTGCACATCATGCCTTAAAGTGCCTGTAAGGCGTTGTGTGTTAACTTGTTGCGATTCGTTTTAGCCGCTATGTGCAAACTTGAATCGCATTTCTGAGCCTAACCCGAGCAAGCTGGATGACCCCGTTTTGCAAATCATGCCTTAAAGTGCCTGTAAGGCGTTGTGTGTACTAACTGGTTGCGATTCGTTTTAGCCGCTATGTGCAAACTTGAATCGCAGTTCTGAGCCTAACCCACGCAAGCTTGAGTGACGGCACATCATGCCTAAAAGTGCCTGTAAGGCCTTGTGTGTATTAACTTGTTCCGATTCGTTTTAGCCGCTACGTGCAAACTTGAATCGCATTTCTGAGCCTAACCCGAGCAAGCTGGATGACCGCGTTTTGCACATCATGCCTAAAAGAGCCTGTAAGGCTTTGTGTGTATTAACTTGTTGCGATTCGTTTGAGCCGCTACGTGCAAACTTGAATCGCATTTCTGAGCCTAACCCGCGCAAGCTGGAAGACCCCGTTTTGCACATCATGCCTAAAAGTGCCTGTAAGGCGTTGTGTGTATTAACTTGTTGCGATTCGATTGAGCCGCTACGTGCAAACTTGAATCGCAGTTCTGAGCCTAACCCGAGCAAGCTGGATGACCGCGTTTTGCACATCATGCCTAAAAGTGCCTGTAAAGCTGTGTGTGTATTAACTTGTTGCGATTCCTTTTAGCCGCTATGTGCAAACTTGAATCGCAGTTCTGAGCCTAACCCGAGCAAGCTGGATGACCGTGTTTTGCACATCATGCCTAAAAGTGCCTGTAAAGCTGTGTGTGTATTAACTTGTTGCGATTCCTTTTAGCCGCTATGTGCAATTTTGAATCGCAGTTCTGAGCCTAACCCGCGCAAGCTTGAGTGACGCCTATTTGCACATCATGCCTAAAAGTGCCTGTAAGGCACTACGTGCAAACTTGAATCGCATTTCTGAGCCTAACCCGCGCAAGCTGGATGACCGCGTTTTGCACATCATGCCTAAAAGTGCCTGTAAGGCGTTGTGTGTATTAACTTGTTGCGATTCTTTTGAGCCGCTACGTGCAAACTTGAATCGCAGTTCTGAGCCTAACCCGAGCAAGCTGGATGACCGCGTTTTGCACATCATGCCTAAAAGTGCCTGTAAAGCTGTGTGTATATTAACTTGTTGCGATTCGTTTTAGCCGCTATGTGCAAACTTGAATCGCACTTCTGAGCCTAACCCGAGCAAGCTGGATGACCGCGTTTTGCACATCATGCCTAAAAGTGCCTGTAAAGCTGTGTGCGTATTAACTTGTTGCGATTCGTTTGAGCCGCTACGTGCAAACTTGAATCGCAGTTCTGAGCCTAACCCGAGCAAGCTGGATGACCGCGTTTTGCACATTATGCCTAAAGGTGCCTGTAAAGCTGAGTTGGTATTAACTTGTTGCGATTCGTTTTAGCCGCTATGTGCAAACTTGAATCGCATTTCTGAGCCTAACCCGAGCAAGCTGGATGACCCCGTTTTGCAAATCATGCCTTAAAGTGCCTGTAAGGCGTTGTGTGTACTAACTTGTTGCGATTCGTTTTAGCCGCTACGTGCAAACTTGAATCGCATTTCTGAGCCTAACCCGAGCAAGCTGGATGACCGCGTTTTGCACATCATGCCTAAAAGAGCCTGTAAGGCTTTGTGTGTATTAACTTGTTGCAATTCGTTTGAGCCGCAACGTGCAAACTTGAATCGCATTTCTGAGCCTAACCCGCGCAAGCTGGAAGACCCCGTTTTGCACATCATGCCTAAAAGTGCCTGTAAGGCGTTGTGTGTATTAACTTGTTGCGATTCCTATTAGCCGCTATGTGCAAACTTGAATCGCATTTCTGAGCCTAACCCGCGCAAGCTGGTTGGCCGCGTTTTGCACATCATGCCTAAAAGTGCCTGTAAGGCTATGTGTTTATTAACGTGTTGCGATTCGTTTTAGCCGCTATGTGCGAACTTTAATCGCAGTGCTGAGCCTCACCCGCGCAAGCTGGATGACCGCGTTTTGCACATCAAGCCTAAAAGTGCCTGTAAGGCTTTGTGTGTATAAACTTGTTGAGATTCGTTTTAGCCGCTACGTGCAAACTTGAATCGCATTTCTGAGCCTAACCCGCGCAAGCTGGATGACCGCGTTTTGCACATCATGCCTAAAAGTGCCTGTAAGGCTTTGTGTGTATTACCTTGGTGCGATTCGTTTTAGCCGCTATGTGCAAACTTGCATCGCAGTTCTGAGCCTAACCCGCGCAAGCTGGATGACCGTGTTTTGCACATCATGCCTAAAAATGCCTGTAAGGCTTTGTGTGTATTAACTTGGTTCGATTCGTTTTAGCCGCTATGCGCAAACTTGAATCGCAGTTCTGAGCCTAACCCGCGCAAGCTTGAGTGACGCCTATTTGCACATCATGCTTAAAAATGCCTGTAAGGCGTTGTGTGTATTAACTTGTTGCGATTCGTTTGAGCCGCTACGTGCAAACTTGAATCGCAGTTCTGAGCCTAACCCGCGCAAGCTTGAGTGACGCCTATTTGCACATCATGCTTAAAAATGCCTGTAAGGCGTTGTGTGTATTAACTTGTTGCGATTCCTTTGAGCCGCTACGTGCAAACTTGAATCGCACTTCTGAGCCTAACCCGCGCAAGCTGGAAGACCCCGTTTTGCACATCATGCCTTAAAGTGCCTGTAAGGCGTTGTGTGTATTAACTTGTTGCGATTCGTATTAGCCGCTATGTGCAAACTTGAATCGCAATTCTGAACCTAACCAGAACAAGCTTGAGTGACGCCTATTTGCATATCATGCCTAAATGTGCCTGTAAGGCTTTGTGTATTCTGATTCGTTTTAGCAGCTATATGCGAACATGAATCGCAGTTCTGCGCCTAACCCGCGCAAGCTGGAAGACCCCGTTTTGCACATCATGCCTTAAAGTGCCTGTAAGGCGTTGTGTGTATTAACTTGTTGCGATTCGTTTTAGCCGCTATGTGCAAACTTGAATCGCAGTTCTGAGCCTAACCCGCGCAAGCTTGAGTGACGCCTATTTGCACATCATGCCTAAAAGTGCCTGTAAGGCCTCGTGTGTATTAACTTGTTCCGATTCGTTTTAGCCGCTATGTGCAAACTTGAATCGCAGTTCTGCGCCCAATGCGCGCTACTTGGAGTGACTCCTTTTGGCACGTCATGCCTAAAAGTGCCTTAAGGCTTTGTGTGTATTAACTTGTTGCGATTCGTTTTAGCCGCTACGTGCAAACTTGAATCGCAGTTCTGAGCCTAACCCGAGCAAGCTGGATGACCGCGTTTTGCACATCATGCCTAAAAGTGCCTGTAAGGCTTTGTGTGGATTAACTTGGTGCGATTCGTTTTAGCCGCTATGTGCAAACTTGAATCGCAGTTCTGAGCCTAACCCGCGCAAGCTTGAGTGACGCCTATTTGCACATCATGCCTAAAAGTGCCTGTAAGGCGTTGTGTGTATTAACTTGTTGCGATTCGTCTTAGCCGCTACGTGCAAACGTGAATCGCAGTTCTGAGCCTAACCCGAGCAAGCTGGATGACAGCGTTTTGCACATCATGCTTAAAAGTGCCTGTTAGGCGTTCTGTGCATTAACTTGTTGCGATTCGTTTGAGCCGCTACGTGCAAACTATTGAATCACATTTCTAAGCCTGACCCGCGCAAGCTGGATGACCGCGTTTTGCACATCATGCCTAAAAGTGCCTGTAAGGCTTTTGTGTGTATTAACTTGTTGCGATTCGTTTTAGCCGCTACGTGCAAACTTGCATCGCAGTTCTGAGCCTAACCCGCGCAAGCTGGATGACAGCGTTTTGCACATCATGCCTAAAAGTGCCTGTAGGCGTTGTGTGTATTAACTTGTTGCGATTCGTTTTAGCCGCTACGTGCAAACTTAAATCGAAGTTCTGCGCCTAACCCGCGCAAGCTGGATGAAGCCGTTTTGCCCATCATGCCTAAAAGTGCCTGTAAGGCGTTGTGTGTATTAACTTGTTGCGATTCGTTTTAGCCGCTATGTGCAAACTTGAATCTCATTTCTGAGCCTAACCAGAACAAACTTGAGTGACGCCTATTTGCATATCATGCCTAAATGTGCCTGTAAGGCGTTGTGTATTCCGATTCGTTTTAGCAGCTATATGCGAACATGAATCGCAGTTCTGCGCCTAACCCGCGCAAGCTGGAAGACCACGTTTTGCACATCATGCCTAAAAGTGCCTGTAAGGCCTTGTGTGTATTGTTCCGATTCGTTTTAGCCGCTATGTGCAAACTTGAATTGCAGTTGTGCGCCTAACGCGCGCTACTTGGAGTGACTCCGTTTGGCACATCATGCCTAAAAGTGCCTGTAAGGAGTTGTGTGTATTAACTTGCTGCGATTCGTTTGAGCCGCTACGTGCAAACCTGAATCGCAGTTCTGAGCCTAACCCGCGCAAGCTGGATGACCGCGTTTTGCACATCATGCCCAAAAGTGCCAGTAAGGCCTTGTTTGTATTAACGTGTTGCGATTCATTTTAGTCGCTCTGTGCGAACTTGAATCGCAGTTCTGAGCCTAATCCGCGCAAGCTGGATGACCGCGTTTTGCACATCATGCCTAAAAGTGCGTGTAAGGCTTTGTGTGTTATAACTTGGTGCGATTCGTTTGAGCCGCTACGTGCAAATTTGAATCGCATTTCTGAGCCTAACCCGCACAAGCTGGATGACCGCGTTTTGCACATCATGCCTAAAAGTGCCTGTAAGGCTTTGTGTGTATTAACTTGTTGCGATTCGTTTTAGCCGCTATGTGCAAACTTGAATCGCAGTTCTGAGCCTAACCAGAACAAGCTTGAGTGACGCCTATTTGCATATCATGCCTAAATGTGCCTGTAAGGCGTTGTGTATTCCGATTCGTTTTAGCAGCTATATGCGAACATGAATCGCAGTTCTGCGCCTAACCCGCGCAAGCTGGAAGACCCCGTTTTGAACATCATGCCTTAAAGTGCCTGTAAGGCGTTGTGTGTATTAACTTGTTGCGATTCGTTTTAGCCGCTATGTGCAAACTTGAATCGCAGTTCTGAGTCTAACCCGCGCAAGCTTGAGTGACGCCTATTTGCACATCATGCCTAAAAGTGCCTGTAAGAACAGCTGTTTGCGTTTATTTAGGTCCTTTTTTAATGCGATATTGTTGTTCAGTGGACCAAAAACAACTAAATGCTGCCGAAAACTCAATTTCTTCGAAAGGTGCTTCAGCTTCCCTGCTGTCATATTAACATGTAACCAAAATTTGGTATCCCTCAAGTGGTGGCTTGTTCGTCCCTTTGAGACCTTGATTGGCAGGTGGCAAAGTAGAGACAAGAGGGATGATGAAGAGAAGGTAGGAGGCAGAGGGTGGAGAACGGGTACAATATGTGTCGCACTGTGATTTGTAGATTAGGTGGCACTACCTGCTTGCATGGTCGTAACCCATCAGCGGCATCGATAACAGCAATGCTAACTCCTAGCACATACTCCCCTGAAAGATCGTATTGATTGTCTGTACTTTTTCTTGGACAAGTTCTTCTGAATGTCTCGTAGGATGTCACTGTTAAGATTTTTGTACGGCCCCTGAAAGCTAGGTGTTGCTCCAAAGCACCTTCTCCAGTGTTTCTGCAATGGGCACAAAACTGGACTCCATTCCACTCGTGAAATATGGAGGAGTCTCTATGACCGGTTATCATTGTACAGTAGAACCCTGCTATAGTAAAGTGAAACTGAGGTCCCATCATATAGTAAGGGTGCGTTTGGTAAAACTAGGTTATACTAAACAAAGTCTGGCCGCGGCGTCGACTTCCCACGAAATGACATTGCTGCACACGCATTACTTAGAATCGCAAGGAAATTTTTCTTCTTATAAAGAAATTTGTGCTTATTTTTTTTTATGGTTTTACCGCTAGGCTCATCAGAACTGAGAAGCAGCCAACTTTAAGGCCTTGGAGCCGTGAGGGAAAGCATGCAGCGCGTAGGGGGAAAAATGTAAAGCTGACTACAAACACAAAAAGAAGACGGCCGGTCACTTAAAGATAGAGTAAAAGTGCAGCAAGAAAAAGGGAAGCGAAGAAACGGCCGAACATTCACACAACACTGTTCAGCACGAAGGAGGAGTGGCAAGAATTGGAGGCGTGGCTTGTGCGGTTTTGCAGTGCTGGACTGTCGCACATTTTTCATCTATTGCCTCTTAAAAGAAGGAAACAGCGGAAGATGATGCCGCGCTCACGCAATGCTTTGGTTCTCAGCTGAAATCAAGCTCGGCTGCACTCGTATCTATGTTGCATTCATGCTAAACAGGTCCTTCTACAAGCTGTAAAAAAAATGAAACAGGAAATGGCACAGAGACGATAAGACAGAGATGGAAGGCATTTTAGAGTGTTCTATTCATAAAGCAGACTTAAATTACGAGATAGTATCTTCAGGACCATGTCATCACTAACAACTGATATCACTGATCACTAACTGAGTAAGATTTTGGCCGGTCCCGGTGACTTTACTATAATGGGGTTCTACTGTACTTATCAGTTCGCAAAGAGCACTTCCTGGCAGAAGGGCAGCTCAATACTGTTAATGTGGAAAACCACTCACCACTCTGCTCGTGCTCAAACTGAAACCCACATCTGAATTTGAATATGCTTCCTGCAGGAACGACCTTTAGTCTGCATCTCAAGTGAGCATGCGGGGTTATTGATGCTTATTTTTATTTTTTGTAACCACAATCTCGAGCAGACAAATTCGCCAAAGCTGACGGCGCTGGTTGTGTATACGTTTGCCGCTGGCTCAAGCCTGCACTGCAGTGAAGTGCAGGCACAGAGCTACGCTGGAGAAGAGCATAGGCGTTCAAATTGCGAATTGCCCGAGTCAAAAATAATTCCATTTACGCTTCCGGGAAAAAAAAAACAAAAATGCTAGAGTGGCCCTGCGCAATATAATACCATTTACCATTTACCAGCTACTCTCTAGAGTGACTTTCTGTTAGCTAGTGCCAAGTTGCTGTATATCTGGCAGAACCACATGAATGGTTTGTGGTGTTTAACGTCCCAAAGCGACTCAGGCTATGAGAGACGCTGTAGTGGAGGACTCCGGAAATTTGGACCACCTGGGGTTCTTTAACGTGCACTGACATTCCACAGCACACTGTCGCCTTGCTTTTCGCCTCCATCGAAAAGCGGTCGCCGAGGCCAGGATTCGATCCCGCATTCTCAGGAAGCGCCCTAACCACTGCGCCACCCCGGCGGGGTAAAAAAAAATCTGATTTATTTATAGGAAGGAAAAGGCACGGTAACTGTCTCACTTGTGTTCTGTGGACACCGCAACCGCGCCGTAAGGGAAGGGAGGAAGATGGGAGTGAAAGTGGAAAGATGGAGGAGCCGTAGTGGAGGGCTACGGAGTAATTTCGACCACCTGGGGATCTTTAACGTGCGCTGACATCGCACAGCACACGGACGCCCGGCGGGGTAAAAAACTGATTTATATTATAGGAAGGGAAAGGCGCGGTAACTGTCTCACTTGTTTTCTGTGGACACCTCAACCGCGCCGTAAGGGAAGGCAGGAAGGTGGGAGTGAAAGTGGAAAGAGAGAAAGAGGAGCCGTAGTGGAGGGCTACGGAGTAATTTCGACCACCTGGGGATCTTTAACGTGCGCTGACATCGCACAGCACACGGACGCCACTTCGTTTCGCCTCCATCGAAACGCAGCCGCCGAGGTCGGGTTCGAACCCGGGTACGCCCGGCGGGGTAACACATGAATGTGTCATGACAAACACAAAATAACATAAAAGGAACAGCCAAGGTCGCAATGAGCGACTGCAGGTGACAAATGCATCGGTCCCTGGTACTCGTGCCTTTTTAACATCACACTATGCAGCACTGAACTGAATGCTCATACGAGCGAAAAGTAAAAACTCTCGGGGCACTTTGGACCACTAAAGAGCAATGAGGTGAAAGCCTTTATTGCACGGTGGTGTGATGCCCTCCACTATGGCACCTCCTTCCTCGTTTTCCTCATGGCTCGATTCAGGTGTTCGTGGAGAAGTGTGAGATACTACGCCTTTTCTTTCCTGTAAACCAATTTGAAGTGCTGCTGATGCTTGCTGTACTGCGTCTGCCTTTGTATGCTGTGTCATGTGGCGTTTGGGCAAACGCCAAATGAAAGGCGCTGCACTGACGACTGGATCGGGTTAACCTTCACATGTGCTCGAGTCGCCTGGTAACGTCATGACTGAATGTGATGTCATGATGGTGTAAGTTTCGGCCATGACATCATAGTAATCTTTGTCATTATCATCAATGTCACTAACTATCATGATCAATCAGTATCTATCACTAACTTCGTCACTGACAGATTTAAAGGTAAACAGCACAACCATGCAACTGCTCGCAAGATTCCAATGACAGCTCTCGCATGTTGGAATGGGGACGGAGGAAAGCAGTGGCAATGTGAGTGGCAAGTATGTATTTCCTGGGGCGGCTGTGCTGCGCAGACAGAGCGGGGACATACGTGAAGACACAGGTGCCTTCACGGCCAGTCAGGCTCAAGCAATTCCCAGGCGAGGTGTCTCTGGCCACCCTCCTAACACCTCTCATAACCATGTTGCGCGAACTGCAGCGGGGATGGTGGAGGCTGCTGCCACAGTTGCTCTAACAGTGCAATTGCAAAATGTTTTTTCCCAAGTTTATGGTTACGAGAAATGGGGGTTTACTGTAAACATTCCCACGGTGATTTCACTTATATTTACTCCTTATTTTGGTTTCCACTCTTCTTCACGCAAAAATTTCACAGAACCAAGAAATAAAACTGCAGACCTGTCGTAGTTAGGTTATAACTGGGTTTAAATGTATTCAGTGTGGTAATCACCGATAGATTAAGAGGAAACCTAGACTTTAATGAACAAAAAGGCCAGGCTGGATTTCAGGCACACCACTTGACCACAGCCGATGTTCACGGCACCAATCAGATGAAAGAGGAACCACAGAATATACAGTATTTAGAGTAAACAATTCCGTAATGAATATATGATGTGAGGGAAGAGTTTGTGTCGAGAATAAAAACAAAAAAATTATGTCACGATTCCAACACAAGCTCACGATTATAACATGAAATCGTAACATTAAAGGCAACCATAGCTGGGGATGTGACAATAAAGGAGACTGCATTTAAAAATCCAAAAGAAAAGTATCCGAGTGGTTTATTCACTGTCACTACTCGTTTCCCCCCTCTTGATTAGACACGATTTGCTAAGCACTACATGCTTTCTTCTCTCGCTTAGAATCCCGCATCTCTCCCTGCATGTTTTGCCCATTGGCCATGATGTAATGATATTAAACAGGAGAGTTCGAACCCTCAATAACTACAGATTTTTATTATTTTTTTCACTTCCACCTTTTGGTCTTTCTCTATGGTTACCTTTTTTTTTACCGTTGCCTCATTTTACAGCCTCGAAGTTGCCGGAAATTTGCCTTCTCTTCGCAACTGGCTTGCCTGGTGGTAAAGCTATCTTGATGACCAGCAAAAAAAGTAAAAGTGTTAAATTCAGATATTGCTTCTGAACACAGCATGAAGTGCTGTTTCAGTGATGCAATTTCTAAAAAAAGTAACTCGTGCTATAATCGTATAAATACGGTAAGCAACCCCTACATACAACCTGCTTATATTACAAGCATTTGATTTAGTCTAAGCATCAATCATGTATGCATTACATAACCATGGCATAGGAAAGGCATACGTAGAAACGCTGTAATGGTATATGGAAACCGCACAGCAGCCACAAGTCTTCTGCACAAAAAGCTAACCCTGATCAGGAATGGCGGTAGTTCCCCCCCCCCCCATAGTTCATCCTGTGTTTTGTGCACCCCTAATCCCATGAATTTAGCGGTGAGGAGGAGGGCAGAAGAGTTCAGGATTTCGTTACAGAATAGGTATTCAGCTCTAACCGAGGATGGCGACATTATCCTAGAAGCAAGGAACAATAATTTCAGAGATATCATTACTGAGTGCGCGGTAGAAGTAGGCGGTAGGATAGTTAGAGAGGATACCGGTAAGCTGTCTAAGGAGACGAAAGATTTGATTAAGAAACGCCAGAGTATGAAAGCTTCCAATCCAACAGACCAGATCGAATTGGCTGAGATATCAAAGCTAATCAATAAGCGCAAGGTGGCCGATATAAGGAAGTATAACATGGAGAAAATTTAGCATGCTGTAAAGAACGGGGAAAGCTTTAAAGCGGTAAAGAAGAAATTGGCCATAGGCAAAAACCAGATGTATGCGATAAGGGACAAGGCGGGAAACGTCATCACGAATATGGACAAGATAGTCAAAGTAGCCGAGGAGTTCTATACACATCTTTACAGTAGCCAAAGTAGTCAGGACCGTAATGAGATATCCGGTAGGGAAAAACAGTCAGACGTTCCATCAGTGACGAAAGACGAGGTCAAGAAAGCACTAGAAACTATGAAAAGGAGGAAATCAGCTGGAGAGGATCAGCTAACTACAGATTTGCTGAAGGACGAGGGGGATATCGTGCTAGAAAAACTGGCCACCCTGTATACGCAGTGCCTGGTGTCATCGACGGTATCGGAACCATGGAAGAATGCAAACATTATCCTCATTCATAAGAAAGGGGATGCTAAGGACCTTAAAAATTACAGACCAATCAGCTTACTGTCTGTTACGTATAAGGTGTTTACTAAGGTAATCGCTAATAGAATCGGGGCAACCTTAGACTCCAATCAAGCAAAGTATCAAGCAGGGTTTCGGAAACGGTACTCTACTATCGATCATATCCATACCATCAATCAGGTGATAGAGAAATGCTCGGAATATAACCAGCCCTTATACATAGCATTCATTGATTACGAAAAAGCACTTCACTCAGTTGAAACCTCGGCGGCGATGCAGGCATTGCGAAATCAGGGGGTAGACGAGCCGAACGTGAAAGTGCCGGAAAGTGCCGGAAGTCACTGCACAGCAACCATAGTTCTGCATAAAGAAAGTAACAAAATTCTGATAAAGAAAGGTGTTAGGCAAGGAGACACAATCTCCCCAGTACTATTCACAGCTTGCTTAGAGGAAGTATTCAGAGACTTGGAATGGGAGCAGTTATGGATAAGGGTAGATGGAGAATACCTCAGTAATCTGCGATTTGCTGATCACATTGCCTTGGTAAGCAACTCGGGGATGAACTGCAAATAATGATTGATGACCTAGACAGGAAAAGTAGAAAGGTAAGCTTGAAAATCAATATGCAGAAGACTCCTAAGTGCAGCTGCCGACTATAGCTGTTAACAATGTTGCGTCATACGCTTAAAAGCAGAGCTTATGTGTATCCCTGACATATATCGCACCAAGTAGTGACACACAAGCGATCTTTATCTGAAGAATGATGGCAGCCACCGACTTCCGCGAGAGGACGCGACGTGCAACAGGGATGTACAGTTTAGCCATGCAAGCGCTGAAATTAAAGGTGCAAGCATGGGTAGAAAGTAACAAGATGCTCGGAGAGGCGCTTAGATGATAGCCTGTTCGTGCTTACCCGATGCATCGAAATATCTAGAGTGGAAAATAGATCCTTTGTATTTGGCCTTCCTGGACACAAACGGGGCGTACGACAACGTAAGCAGGGAACTCCTGTGGAACATATTAAAAGAAAAAGGTATCGGTTATGAGTTAATAGAGTTCCTACAGGAACTATACCGGGATAACAAAGTAGATATTACCTGGAAAGGGATAAGAAGTACGCAAGATGTCAAAGTATGCAAAGGATTAAGACAAGGCTGTCCTCTATCAAGGTTGCTGTTCATGCATTATATGATAAACCTGGAACAAGAGGATACAAGACAGCAACCTAAGTTTTAACCTATCATATAGATTAGATGGAAAGGCGGTCTATACCGCCTCCCCGGTTTGATGTATGCAGACGATATTGTGCTATTAGCTGAGAGTCTGGAAGAATTGCAAGAATTGTTAACTATTGCGGAGACGAAGGGGACGCTCTCGCTTCAGTTTCAGCGCAGTTAAGTCGGGTCTGATGATTTTCAACGGCTCAACTGATCAGGGTCTTAAAATACAAGGCCTTGAAATACCTAGAGTAGCAGAATATAAATATCTGGGGGTATGGGTAAACGAAGGATTGGCATACATTGGAAAGCATGAGCAATCACTTAAGGCAAAAGGGCGAAGGAATGCCGGGATAATGAAGCATAAGGCATTGTGGGGATACAATAGGTATGAGGTTTTGAGGGGTATTTGGAAAGGAATTATGGTGCTCGGACTTTCGGAAATGCGGTTTTGTGCCTAAAATCAGAGGTACAGTCGACATTAGAAATAAATCAGATATCCGTTGGACGATTTGCACTAGGTGCCCACGGCAAAACTACAAATGAGGCGGTACAGGGAGATATGGGCTGGGCATCTTTCGAAGTACAGGAAGCTCAGAGTAAAATATTATATGAGGAACGCCTGAGGAAATTGGACAGTAACAGATGGGCAGCTAGAGTATTTAAATACCTGTACTTATAAAGCGTTGACTCACAATGGAGGAAAAGAACTAGGAAACTAACTAGTAAGTATGCTAGTCACAAGGACGGAGAAATACAGAGCATTAAGCAACAGGTGGAAAACACAGAAGGTAAAAACTGGAGAAACTCGATGGAAAAGAAACAGAGTGTGGAATTATATCGAAAGTGGAAAATGCATATCAGGAAGGAAGATTTCTTTGATAACTCAAGAGGCAGTGCCCTACTTTTCGAAGCTAGATCAGTGTGCCTTAGAACACGCAGCTACAAAAAGAAATTTAACAATGTGCTGTATGTGGTACCTCCAGTGAAACAATGACCATATTATACTCGAATGTAATGGTATCCATCCGGTAGTTTATGCAGGCGCAATCCCTGTTCCTGAAGCTCTGGGGCACGGAGGAAGAAAGAGAGGTGCTACTACTACGACGGCGCGGCCGCGCTGCAGCGAGCGCGCGGCCGCTTAGTGTGACCAGGAGAGGGCAGCCGCGAGGGTCAGCACGTGTTCTGGGGGCCATCCTCTTCGCCGCTTCTGCTGGCGTGCTTATGAAGCACCGGCGCGCGCGCTTATAATTTCGCACTTAAATCAGCAATAAAAGGTCTTAACTCTTAGATATTTATTTTGCGATATTTACACCCCAAGTTCTGAGCAGATAGAAACTTTCGTAACGCTGACTAAACAAATAACTCCATTTCCGAGCAAACAGAGACGCGTCGTCTGCTTGAGCGGACGACACGCTGCGCTCACCGCTCTGGACCACGCATCAGGCGCGCTTCTAGCGGATTGTGGCCACGTCTGGCCAATTAAAGAGAAGCTTCATGACATCATGCCGCCGGTGCAACACCTCTTGGGTAGCTGTTCAACGCATGTGAAATGAAGGTTCGCTATTCTATCCGCCCCTTGTTCGCATCGCAACCAGACGCCGATTGCATGGCGGTGAAGGAAGCAAGATTAAAGCGCTGTCGGGGAGGTTTGAGCGCCCGCTTTATCCCCGCGGGCGCGACAACCGTTGCCACACGAGAAACAGCGCTGCGCCTGTTTGAACGTGGCGCTCCAGTGGCAAAGTGAAGTATCGAACACAAAAAAGCAAAGCTATATTTAGCCGGATGCGCGTGTCTATCTCAGACGACGGCTACCGCACTGTCAGACTGGGGCTTTTGCCGAGCGTTCGATCTGCCGTTCACACTTCTTGCAGGCATGCATAGCCTGGACTGCATGAAAGAAACAAAGAAACTGTGCACAGGAATGAAGGCAATGTGCGTCGTCGAATGATTAAAGTAAACGACTGCAGCTAAGAAACATTCTATTTTAATGAGGGAATTCTCCATGACCTTCACAATTTCTTCATTTCACTAGTAATATTTGGAATACGTTGCTTGCTCATTGAACTTTATCGTATTTTTGCGCAATCTGTGTTTTGGTGAAGGTAAGACTCAAAAAACATCTCTGTGCTGCCCGATGCCACAAGCGCATCAGGAACACCACGCGTACGAATTTCCGAATCATTCACTACGCTGTCTGCCAGATAATTTGCAACGCCAAGACATAAATGACAAAATACAATATTATGCCACATTGAAAAACGGTGTGCGATTCACAAATGTCGTAGAATCTTGAATCCTGCTTCGTGCACTGAGACTTGTGCAAGGGCGTTATTGGAGTGGCCGTAATTACTAGCGCAACTAAATTATGCAATATCTTTTCAATGAATTTGAAAGCTGAAGCAAAGGAGAATAGGGGACAAAGTTTAAGAAATATAAGAAAAATTATTTGCCTTAAGAAATTTTCATTGCTCGCTGTTTTCTTGAAATTGAAACATTATGTAAATATAAGCTTTCGCAGTTTGATACATAAGTATGCTGAGAACAGTGTGTGGAAGATTGCCGCTCTATCACAAACGTTTTTCGAGACAAAGGCCTGCAAAATAGGCAAAATTTCATTTCCAGGCCCGATTTTGCCCCGCCGCGTGGTGCAGTTGATAAGATGCCCGACTGCTGTGCCGGAGCACCCTGGTTCGATCCCGACCGCCGACGGCTGCGTTTCGATGGAGGCGAAAAGAAGAGGCGTCCGTGTGATGTCAGATACCCGGGTGGTCGAAATTACTCCTTAGCCCTCCACTGCGGCACCTTTTTCTCTCTTTCCGCTTTCACTTCCACACTCCTCCCTTCCCTAAAAGCACGGGTCAGGTGTCCACAGAACATTTGTGACAGATACTATGCCTTCCCTTTCCTGTGAAAACTAATTATTTTATTTTAGGAGATTTCATAAAAACAGACCAGGTGATTCTTACAAATCTGGTGAAAAGGAGTAGCCGGAACCGCTATGCGCCACCAAATTCTCCTTTATTGTTCACATAAATAAAAAAATCTGCACCCCCTCCCCCCCCCCCCAAAAAAAAAAGCAATTATCTGAATACAAACAAAAGCATGCATATTTTTAGTCAGACCATTTCCAGCTACCTTGCTTTATTATAATTTCTGTAATCAGTCTAATCAATAACCAAAGTTGGCAAAAACAACAGAAAACATAAGCGCGGCACTCCACTTCGTTATTATTAATTTCCTATGCCCCGAAAAAGAAAAAAAAAATTGGCAGCACATCCAATTGCAGATATCTTCTTTCCAGTCATCGGGCAACAGTATATCAAAATTTTAAAATCAATTTATAAGGTCGGCCGACCATCCTTTGTTTGATCGTACATGGAATCGCCTTATAGCATCCTACCTTCAAATTGGGCTGTAATGCAAGACAGGCACGTGTAATGGCAATAAAAAGAAATGCGAGCAAAGGCACGCCTACGGGTTCCGCTGTTTAAATTTCTTGCGTCATGTTTACATTTGGGTTGCATAAAAAGCCTTCTACAATTGTCCGCAATGCAATTAATCGGGACATTTGCGTGTCTTTGCTATCAACCGGAAAAAAAATGAACGGCGAGAAAAAATTCAAATCGTGGAGTGCGCGAACGTAACTCTGTTCGTTTTTTTTTTTTTTTTTTTTCAGCGCGACAGTATCTGGAACTTTGCACATGTTGGCAGCTGTGAAGGCTCCCATAGTCCTCTTGCACTCCTTTGGATGCTCTTTACGCATCGCTCACTCGCGTTTGTCGTAAACAGCAGAGCTGCATATCAATTAAGGAATTATTCATGCAATCCCGAGTCGAATTATAACCTAGAAAATGGGCAGAAATATAGAGGTACATAATTCCAACAAAAAAAAAATTGTTTCAAGCAGGCGAACGCCCCTATGTGTCAAAAACAAGCGCCCGTCCTAGACGCGCCCATTGAAACGCCAGCGAAACGAGCGAAGAGACAAGCTGGATGGATGGATGGATGGATGGATGGATGGATGGATGGATGGATGGATGGATGGATGGATGGATGGATGGATGGATGGATGGATGGATGGATGGATGGATGGATGGATGGATGGATGGATGGATGGATGGATGGATGGATGGATGGATGGATGGATGGATGGATGGATGGATGGATGGATGGATGGATGGATGGATGGATGGATGGATGGATGGATGGATGGATGGATGGATGGATGGATGGATGGATGGATGGATGGATGGATGGATGGATGGATGGATGGATGGATGGATGGATGGATGGATGGATGGATGGATGGATGGATGGATGGATGGATGGATGGATGGATGGATGGATGGATGGATGGATGGATGGATGGATGGATGGATGGATGGATGGATGGATGGATGGATGGATGGATGGATGGATGGATGGATGGATGGATGGATGGATGGATGGATGGATGGATGGATGGATGGATGGATGGATGGATGGATGGATGGATGGATGGATGGATGGATGGATGGATGGATGGATGGATGGATGGATGGATGGATGGATGGATGGATGGATGGATGGATGGATGGATGGATGGATGGATGGATGGATGGATGGATGGATGGATGGATGGATGGATGGATGGATGGATGGATGGATGGATGGATGGATGGATGGATGGATGGATGGATGGATGGATGGATGGATGGATGGATGGATGGATGGATGGATGGATGGATGGATGGATGGATGGATGGATGGATGGATGGATGGATGGATGGATGGATGGATGGATGGATGGATGGATGGATGGATGGATGGATGGATGGATGGATGGATGGATGGATGGATGGATGGATGGATGGATGGATGGATGGATGGATGGATGGATGGATGGATGGATGGATGGATGGATGGATGGATGGATGGATGGATGGATGGATGGATGGATGGATGGATGGATGGATGGATGGATGGATGGATGGATGGATGGATGGATGGATGGATGGATGGATGGATGGATGGATGGATGGATGGATGGATGGATGGATGGATGGATGGATGGATGGATGGATGGATGGATGGATGGATGGATGGATGGATGGATGGATGGATGGATGGATGGATGGATGGATGGATGGATGGATGGATGGATGGATGGATGGATGGATGGATGGATGGATGGATGGATGGATGGATGGATGGATGGATGGATGGATGGATGGATGGATGGATGGATGGATGGATGGATGGATGGATGGATGGATGGATGGATGGATGGATGGATGGATGGATGGATGGATGGATGGATGGATGGATGGATGGATGGATGGATGGATGGATGGATGGATGGATGGATGGATGGATGGATGGATGGATGGATGGATGGATGGATGGATGGATGGATGGATGGATGGATGGATGGATGGATGGATGGATGGATGGATGGATGGATGGATGGATGGATGGATGGATGGATGGATGGATGGATGGATGGATGGATGGATGGATGGATGGATGGATGGATGGATGGATGGATGGATGGATGGATGGATGGATGGATGGATGGATGGATGGATGGATGGATGGATGGATGGATGGATGGATGGATGGATGGATGGATGGATGGATGGATGGATGGATGGATGGATGGATGGATGGATGGATGGATGGATGGATGGATGGATGGATGGATGGATGGATGGATGGATGGATGGATGGATGGATGGATGGATGGATGGATGGATGGATGGATGGATGGATGGATGGATGGATGGATGGATGGATGGATGGATGGATGGATGGATGGATGGATGGATGGATGGATGGATGGATGGATGGATGGATGGATGGATGGATGATGGATGGATGGATGGATGGATGGATGGATGGATGGATGGATGGATGGATGGATGGATGGATGGATGGATGGATGGATGGATGGATGGATGGATGGATGGATGGATGGATGGATGGATGGATGGATGGATGGATGGATGGATGGATGGATGGATGGATGGATGGATGGATGGATGGATGGATGGATGGATGGATGGATGGATGGATGGATGGATGGATGGATGGATGGATGGATGGATGGATGGATGGATGGAATATAGGAGCGTCCCCTTTGAAACGGGCTGGTAGCAGTAGCTATCATGCTCATTTTCCTCCCTATATCTTAATTATTGATTTAGAATGGTTAACTAAACCACCATTCTATTTATTAAATTTTGTTCCTACATTACTAACATTATGTCACATCTCTGCTTTTAAGCCACCAATCTTCCAGTCGTTTTTTGCTAGTTTCCACCGCCGGTTTATTCACCCGGCCACTGTTATCTCTAACCCCAGAGCTTCAGGAACAGTGATTGCGCCTGCACCAACTTCCGGATGAATACCATTACATCATCATCAGCCTGCAGGGCGAAGGCCTCTCCCATATTTCTCCACTTAACCCGGTTCTGTGCTAGCTGCTTCCACTTGACCCCTGCGAACTTCTTAATCTCATCCGCCCACCTAACATTCTGCCGCCCCCTGCTACGCTTTCCTTCCCTTGGAATCCAGTTTGTTACCCTCAGCGACCATCGGTTATCCTCTCTTCGCACTACATGTCCTGGCCATGTCCATTTCTTCTTAATTTCTACTAGAATGTCGGTAACTTGAGTTATTTCTCTGACCCACTCTGCACACTTTCTATCTCTTAATGTTACCCCTACCATTTTTCGTTCCACAGCCCTCCATACCGTTCCATACCATTACATTCGAGTATAATATGGTCAATTGTTTCACTGGAGTTTCCACATACAGCACATGCGTCATCTCTATTGTTAAATTTCTTTTTTTAGCTGCGTGTTCTAAGGCACCCTGATATAGCTTCAAAAACTAAGGCACTGCCACTTGAGATATCAAAGAAATCTTCCTTCCTGATCTGCATTTTCTACTTTCGGTATAATTCCACACTGTGTTTCTTTTCCATCAAACTTATCCAATTTTTACCTCCTGTGTTTTTCACCTGTTGCTAAATGCTCTTTATTTCTCCGTCCTTGTTACTAGCATACTTACTAGTTAGTTTCCCGGTTCTTTTCCTCCATTGTGAGTCAACGCTTTTTAGGTACAGGTATTTAAATACATTAACTGGCCATCTGTTACTGTCCAATTTCCTCAGGCGTTCCCCATATAATATTTTACTCTGAGCTTCCCGTACTTCGAAAGATGCCCTGCCCATATCTCCCTGTACCGCCTCATTTGAAGTTTTGCCGTGGGTACCTAGTGCTAATCGTCCAACGGATCTCTGATTTGTTTCTAATGTCGACTGTACCTCTGATTTTAGGCACAAAACCGCATTTCCGAAAGTAAGTCCGAGCACCATAATTCCTTTCCAAATACCCCTCAAAACCTCATACCTATTGTATCCCCACAATGCCTTATGCTTGATTATCCCGGCATTCCTTCGCCCTTTGGCCTTAAGTGATTGCTCATGCTTTCCAATGTATGTCAATCCTTCGTTTACCCATACCCGGAGATATTTATATTCTGCTACTCTAGGTATTTCAAGGCCTTGTATTTTAAGACCCTGATCAGTTGAGCCGTTGAAAATCATCAGACCCGACTTAACTGCGCTGAAACTGAAGCCTAGAGCGTCCCCTTCGTCTCCGCAATACTTAACTAGAGTTTGCAATTCTTCCAGACTCTCAGCTAGCAGCACAATATCATCTGCATACATAAAACCGGGGAGGCGCTGCTCTACCGCCTTTCCACCTAATCTATATCACAGGTTAAAACCTAGGTTACTGTCTTGTATCCCCCAGTACCCGTGCTGCCCCTGGCGGCCGCGTCGTGCGTAAAAGTCATACTAAGCGGCCGCTCCTCGCGGCGCCGTCGGAGCACCTCTCTTTCTTCAACCGTGCTCTGGGGTTTAGAGATAACAGTGGCCGAATGAATAAACCGGCGGTGGAAACTAGCAAAAAACGACTGGGAGATTGGTGGCTTAAAAGCAGAGAAGTGACATAATGTTAGTAATGTAGAAACAAAAATGTAATAAATAGAATGATAGTTCAGTTAACCAATCTAAAGCAATAATTAGGATATAGGGAGAAAAATGAGCATGATATAGCTACTGCTACCACCCGTTTCAAAGGGGACGCTCCTATATTCTATCCATCCATCCATCCATGCCACGTTCGCCACTCCGCGCGTAGCGGCCGCCGGGATAACTGAGGTACAGAGGAGGGCGCGGTTCTCTTCGGAGCTATTTTCACATGCTATGCAATTGGTGCGATATTTAACAAAGAGGCTACTTATTCCAGGTGCTTAAACCGATCCCTGCAATTCCTTTACTATAGTCCTTTACGTCCCTCTGGAGACGCCATGCACGCTTGGGTATTCATTTAGAGCAGCGCGCTATGCTGGAATCGCTATTTGAAACTCTTTCAAGGTTTCAAAGGGAAGCTGAAGCGGTTATCAAATTGCATGAAATGCTGTGGTTGGGAAGAAAAGACCTCGAAAATCATATGTGTAAATTTTTTCTCGATACTGTCCGTTAGAACAGCAGCAATCGCCTTTTAAAAACCCGCGCGGACACGCCCCCGTCGCCTCCGGAAGCGCCGGGTTGGGGGATGGCAAAATTGGAGAGCTGGCGGAAGTGACGCCATTCACGGGGACCCGCGAGCCGGCCGGCCGTCCTGCCTGTCCCGCATTGGTTGCTCCGCTGCGTCTCGCGCTTTGGCGTGGCGAACGACGATTCAACGTAATCATTTGCTAGTGCCTTTTGTCTTTTCTAGTTCGAGCGTTCTGTGTGGAGTGGGTGTAGCGACAAGTGGCCATCATGTTGTCGTTCTGCGCAGCATTCGGCTGCGCGAACACCTGCGGCAGGGACGATGTGGTGTTTCACACGTTTCCAAAGGACAAGAAACTTTCAGCGCGGTGGGTCTCTGACGTGAAGAGGAAAAATTTCGTACCTATGAAATCAACTGTGTTGTGCTCGAACCATTCCGTGACAGTGACTATTATCGGAGCTTGGGAACGATGCGGCCACTCGGAATTCCAATTAAATCAGCGCGACTGAAGCCCGGAGTCGTTCCGTCAGTGTTCCCGCACAACAATAACGCCTCGCCACCTCCAAGAGCGGCCTTCGCCAAAAGAAAGCGGCGGGAGGTAAGTGTTTAAGGTACCCTTGTGCCTGTCCGTGGTTTGCTTGTGTGGTTCGACGTTCCGCGAACTGACTAGAGCTATGTGAAGGTCATAGTGGCTCGGGAAATATTTCTCATGCCCGAATCTCCATACATCGGATATTACACATGGCGCCTTGCATCTGCTGTGGCGGGGCCAAATCCCTCTGCCTCGAAATTAGCGTCCTAGCAATCGGCACCCGAGGGCCATAACTGCATACTGGATCGTGTGAACATATCCTGTGCGCCGCAGCCACCAGTCGGCGGCACGAGGCCCACCAGTTAAGGTGTGACTCGGCAGCCCGTCTGTTTTCTTTCGACGACATTCGTCAAAACAACCACTGAGCCACCGCGGTGGGACAGTATTTTTTGTTTTTTAATTGCGTGCTATCAGCGTTGTAGTACGCGGGGCTATATCTGTACAGCATAAAACTGAGACCTTTGGTCGGAGTTTAACTTTCGTATTCTCTCTTATTCACCCTCTGAACATATATCTGTCAAAATGCACCATTATTGGTGCAGTGGCAGTAGTTTTCTGTGCTCGTTAGTAAAGTTGCACTCACTCTTGTGCTGTTAATCAGTATAAATCTGACTTCCTTGGACAGAATCTTGCAACTACATTTTTCACAATGCAAAAGAACAGAGTGCAGGGAAGAGCACGTCTCAGGATAGTAAATTCCTTGAGGCTCCTAATCTTTGGATGTAGTCTAAGGCACTGTGGTTATTGATACTAAAGAAAGAAAATGCTTTTGTCAGTGTTTTCATGAATTTTTATGTATTTCTTCATAGTAGGCTGGCATTTGTGTTGTGCATATTTCATATTCTTTCAGGTCCTCACAGAAATGCTCGAGAACACGCCTCCTGAAGAAGAAGCTACCACTTCACCCCCTTCGCCATGCGAAGAGAATGTAAAAATCAGGGTTACAGAGGCACAGGTCGTCTCAAAGGAAACTGCTGACAAAAGCCTGCGAGTTAGCAAAAAACAGCCACACTAAAAATGTACTTCAAACGCATTGTATTTATTTCGTATTAATTTCGCATTTTTTTGTCCCAATGCCATACAAATATGTTATAAATATACTAGGAGTACAACACTGCATATCTTTATATAAAAATGTTTAAAATATGCTTTTTGCCTGTTGAGTATATTCCTAACATACTTAAAATGTACTTTCTTCAGCTTGGCACGGTTCACAAAATCTTCCACCTATAGACTGACAATGTACTTTGAAAGTATTACTAACGTACTTGACCTATTTTTCATGCTGGCAGAAAGTACCCTTAGAATAGATTAAAAATATATGAAAAATAGGATACGCTCATATTTTTTGGAGCATTACAAATATGTTGCAGCTATATTATCCAAACCAAGAAAAGTATACTAATAATATGCTAAAAGCATAATTTATACCATTCTCAGAATGCACTAAAAATATATGAAAAATTTGATGCGCTTATATTTTTGATGCATTACAAAAATGTAGCAAAAATGCACCAAAAATATAGCTGCCAAATGCTGAAAATACGTCTGACATTTTGAAAACTAGCTACCGAGAAACATAAATGAAGGGCAATACCGACAAACACCTCAATGCGACATTTGTGTCCATTGTCATGACCCTTTTTCATGCTCCTTGGTTGACAGTTTTCAAAAGTCAATGTTACTTAAGCTAACTTACCGTTATTTCCGTCCCTGTATTTTACCCACCCAGTCTGAATATATGTGACACAACTTCCTTTATATCTTTATTTAAAGCATTTGAGTGCAATGTCCCACCGTGGTGGTGCTGTGGTTAGGGTGCAAGACTATATCCCGGTATATTTCCAACAGGAAATATACCGGGATAACAAAGTAGAAATTACGTGGAAAGGGATAAGGAGTACGGAGGATGTCAAAGTATGCAAAGGATTAAGACAAGGCTGTCCTCTATCACCGGTGCTGTTCATGCTTTATATGATAAACCTGGAACGGAGGATACAACACAGTAGCCTAGGTTTTAACCTGTCATACAGATTAGGTGGAAAGGCGGTAGAGCAGCGCCTCCCCGGTTTGATGTATGCAGACGATATTGTGCTGCTAGCCGAGAGTCTTTGCAAACTCTAGTTAAGTATTGCGGAGACGAAGGGGACGCTCTAGGCTTCAGTTTCAGAGCAGTTGAGTCGGGTCTGATGATTTTCAACGGCTCAACTAATCAGGGTCTTAAATTTCAAGGCCTTGAAATACCTAGAGTAGCAGAATATAAATATTTGGGGGTATGGGTAAACGAAGGATTGGCATACATTGGAAAGCATGAGCAATCACTTAAGGCCAAAGGGCGAAGGAATGCCGGGATAATGAAGCATAAGGCATTGTGGGGATACAATAGGTAGAGAGCAATGGTTAGCCTTGACCGCCTAGTAAAGAGCAGAGACATTAGTCTGCCAAACAAGATCCGTATAACTCGTGCTATGGTCTTTCCAGTTGTGATGTATGGATGTGAGAGTTGGACTGTGAAAAAGGCTGACCACCGAAGAATTGACGCGTTTGAATTGTGGTGCTGGCGAAGACTCTTGAGAGTTCCTTGGACTGCCAGAAGATCAAATCAGTCGATATTGTCGACGATAAACCCTGACTGCTCATTGGAGGGTCAAATTTTAAAGTTAAAGCTCAGCTACTTTGGTCATCTGATGAGAAGAGAGGTGTCGCTGGAGAAAGATTTGATGTTGGGAAAGGTTTAGGGTCGCCGGAGAAGGGGTAGATGGCATCCTCGAGGCACTGCAGATAAAGTTATGTGATGTTAGGAAGATAGTGAGAGACCGGAAAGCGTGGCGTGACATGGTCCATAGGGTCACGAAGAGTCGGACACGACTGAACGACTAAACTGAACTGAATAGGTATGAGGTATTGAGGGGTATTTGGAAAGGAATTATGGTGCCCGGACTTACTTTCGGAAATGCGGTTTTGTGCCTAAAATCAGAGGTACAGTCGACATTAGAAACAAATCAGAGATCCGTTGGACGATTAGCACTAGGTGCCCACGGCAAAACTACAAATGAGGCGGTACAGGGAGATATGGGCTGGGCATCTTTCGAAGTACAGGAAGCTCAAAGTAAAATATTATATGAGGAACGCCTGAGGAAATTGGACAGTAACAGATGGGCAGCTAAGGTATTTAAATACCTGTACCTAAAAAGCGTTGACTCACAATGGAGGAAAAGAACTAGGAAACTAACTAGTATGCTAGTAACAACGACGGAGAAATAAAGAGCATGAAGCAACAGGTGAAAAACACAGAAGGTAAAAATTGGATAAATTCGATGGAAAAGAAACAGAGTGTGGAATTATACCGAAAGTGGAAAATGCAGATCAGGAAGGAAGATTTCTTTGATAACTCAAGAGGCAGTGCCCTACTTTTTGAAGCTAGATCAGGGTGCCTTAGAACACGCAGCTACAAAAAGAAGTTTAACAATGGAGATGACACATGTGCTGTATGTGGAAACTCCAGTGAAACAATTGACCATATTATACTCGAATGCAATGGTATCCATCCGGAAGTTGATGCAGGCGCAATCACTGTTCCTGAAGCTCTGGGGTTTAGAGATAACAGTGGCCGGGTGAATAAACCGGCGGTGGAAACTAGCAAAAAACGGCTGGAAGATTGGTGGCTTAAAAGCAGAGAAGTGACATAATGTTAGTAATGTAGGAGGAAAATTTAATAAATAGAATGATGGTTTAGTTAACTATTCTAAATCAATAATTAAGATATATGGAGAAAAATGAGCATGATAGCTACTGCTACCACCCCGTTTCAAAGGGGATGCTCCTATATTCTATCCTTCCATCCATCCAAGACTTCTGTGCCCAAGGATGTGGGATCGAATCCCGGCCGCAGCAGCAACTTTTTGATGGAGGTGGAAAGCAAGGCGCCTGAGTGCTGTGCAATGTCAGTGCACATTAAAGAACCCCAGGTGGTCGAAATTTCCAAAGCCCTCCACTATGGGGTCTTTCATAGTACTCGCAGCAAACAATTTCTGCCATACCATATCACGCATCATTAAATCACAATACAGTCCATGGAAAGGAAATACGCCTATGCCACTCAATATCTATTTACAGAGTTTAATTTTCAAGAAACAGTGCTACAATACACCATTATATAGAGTAGCAAAACACTGATCTCGTGCTAAACGAAAGCAAGTAGAAAGTCCGGACCGCAGATCTGGATAGGTTCCAAACTTTGGACGCAACGTGTACTGAAAAGGAAGAAAACAAGACACAAAT